>NC_140919.1:32571966-33075215 GCF_045865225.1 Trachurus japonicus
CCCCCCCAAATTTTGGTGGTGTGTGTGTTAGGGTAATTATGATTCATTATAAATTAAGTTTTATATTGGTATTGTATAGTTATTAGGGGTGTGGGCGGATTTTAAAAAGACGACAGGCACGCGGCTTACGTTTTTTTTTTTTGACCAAAAATTAAAATTTCTCCAAACTCGGATATATCATCTGGGGGTCCGAGGGGAGTCCAACGCAGAAGGTTTGGTTGAAATCGGGCCGGTGGTTTTGGAGAAAATGACCAAAAACCAAACAGGCGATTTTAAAAAGACGACAGGCGCGCGGCTTACCTTTTTTTTTATTTTGACCAAAAATTAAAATTTCTTTAAATTTCTCCAAACTCGGATATATCATCTGGGGGTCCGAGGGGAGTCCAACGCAGAAGGTTTGGTTGAAATCGGGCCGGTGGTTTTGGAGAAAATGACCAAAAACCAAACAGGCGATTTTAAAAAGACGACAGGCGCGCGGCTTACGTTTTTTTTTTTTTTGACAAAAAAATTAAAATTTCTCCAAACTCGGATATATCATCTGGGGTTCCGAGGGGAGTCCAACGCAGAAGGTTTGGTTGAAATCGGGCCGGTGGTTTTTGAGAAAATGACCAAAAACCAAACAGGCGATTTTAAAAAGACGACAGGCACGCGGCTTACGTTTTTTTTTTTTTGACCAAAAATTAAAATTTCTCCAAACTCGGATATATCATCTGGGGGTCCGAGGGGAGTCCAGCGCAGAAGGTTTGGTTGAAATCGGGCCGGTGGTTTTGGAGAAAATGACCAAAAACCAAACAGGCGATTTTAAAAAGACGACAGGCGCGCGGCTTACGTTTTTTTTTTTTTTGACCAAAAATTAAAATTTCTCGAAACTCGGATATATCATCTGGGGGTCCGAGGGGAGTCCAACGCAGAAGGTTTGGTTGAAATCGGGCCGGTGGTTTTGGAGAAAATGACCAAAAACCAAACAGGCGATTTTAAAAAGACGACAGGCGCGCGGCTTACGTTTTTTTTTTTTTGACCAAAAATTTAAATTTCTCCAAACTCGGATATATCATCTGGGGGTCCGAGGGGAGTCCAACGCAGAAGGTTTGGTTGAAATCGGGCCGGTGGTTTTGGAGAAAATGACCAAAAACCAAACAGGCCATTTTAAAAAGACGACAGGCGCGCGGCTTACGTTTTTTTTTTTTGGACCAAAAATTAAAATTTCTCCAAACTCGGATATATCATCTGGGGGTCCGAGGGGAGTCCAACGCAGAAGGTTTGGTTGAAATCGGGCCGGTGGTTTTGGAGAAAATGACCAAAAACCAAACAGGCGATTTTAAAAAGACGACAGGCGCGCGGCTTACCTTTTTTTTTATTTTGACCAAAAATTAAAATTTCTTTAAATTTCTCCAAACTCGGATATATCATCTGGGGGTCCGAGGGGAGTCCAACGCAGAAGGTTTGGTTGAAATCGGGCCGGTGGTTTTGGAGAAAATGACCAAAAACCAAACCAAACGTTTTTTTTTTTTGACCAAAAATTAAAATTTCTTCAAAATTTCTCCAAACTCGGATATATCATCTGGGGGTCCGAGGGGAGTCCAGCGCAGAAGGTTTGGTTGAAATCGGGCCGGTGGTTTTGGAGAAAATGACCAAAAACCAAACAGGCGATTTTAAAAAGACGACAGGCGCGCGGCTTACGTTTTTTTTTTTTTGACCAAAAATTAAAATTTCTCGAAACTCGGATATATCATCTGGGGGTCCGAGGGGAGTCCAACGCAGAAGGTTTGGTTGAAATCGGGCCGGTGGTTTTGGAGAAAATGACCAAAAACCAAACAGGCGATTTTAAAAAGACGACAGGCGCGCGGCTTACGTTTTTTTTTTTTGACCAAAAATTTAAATTTCTTCAAATTTCTCCAAACTCGGATATATCATCTGGGGGTCCGAGGGGGAGTCCAACGCAGAAGGTTTGGTTGAAATCGGGCCGGTGGTTTTGGAGAAAATGACCAAAAACCAAACCAAACGTTTTTTTTTTTTTGACCAAAAATTAAAATTTCTTCAAATTTCTCCAAACTCGGATATATCATCTGGGGGTCCGAGGGGAGTCCAGCGCAGAAGGTTTGGTTGAAATCGGGCCGGTGGTTTTGGAGAAAATGACCAAAAACCAAACAGGCGATTTTAAAAGACGACAGGCGCGCGGCTTACGTTTTTTTTTTTTTGACCAAAAATTAAAATTTCTCGAAACTCGGATATATCATCTGGGGGTCCGAGGGGAGTCCAACGCAGAAGGTTTGGTTGAAATCGGGCCGGTGGTTTTGGAGAAAATGACCAAAAACCAAACAGGCGATTTTAAAAAGACGACAGGCGCGCGGCTTACGTTTTTTTTTTTTGACCAAAAATTAAATTTCTTCAAATTTCTCCAAACTCGGATATATCATCTGGGGGTCCGAGGGGAGTCCAGCGCAGAAGGTTTGGTTGAAATCGGGCTGGTGGTTTTGGAGAAAATGACCAAAAACCAAACAGGCGATTTTAAAAAGACGACAGGCGCGCGGCTTACGGTTTTTTTTTTTTGACCAAAAATTAAAATTTCTCCAAACTCGGATATATCATCTGGGGGTCCGAGGGGAGTCCAACGCAGAAGGTTTGGTTGAAATCGGGCCGGTGGTTTTGGAGAAAATGACCAAAAACCAAACAGGCCATTTTAAAAAGACGACAGGCGCGCGGCTTACGTTTTTTTTTTTTTGACCAAAAATTAAAATTTCTCCAAACTCGGATATATCATCTGGGGGTCCGAGGGGAGTCCAACGCAGAAGGTTTGGTTGAAATCGGGCCGGTGGTTTTGGAGAAAATGACCAAAAACCAAACAGGCGATTTTAAAAAGACGACAGGCGCGCGGCTTACGTTTTTTTTTTTTGACCAAAAATTAAAATTTCTTCAAATTTCTCCAAACTCGGATATATCATCTGGGGGTCCGAGGGGAGTCCAACGCAGAAGGTTTGGTTGAAATCGGGCCGGTGGTTTTGGAGAAAATGACCAAAAACCAAACAGGCGATTTTAAAAAGACGACAGGCGCGCGGCTTACGTTTTTTTTTTTTGACCAAAAATTAAAATTTCTTCAAATTTCTCCAAACTCGGATATATCATCTGGGGGTCCGAGGGGAGTCCAACGCAGAAGGTTTGGTTGAAATCGGGCCCGTGGTTTTGGAGAAAATGACCAAAAACCAAACAGGCGATTTTAAAAAGACGACAGGCGCGCGGCTTACCTTTTTTTTTATTTTGACCAAAAATTAAAATTTCTTCAAATTTCTCCAAACTCGGATATATCATCTGGGGGTCCGAGGGGAGTCCAACGCAGAAGGTTTGGTTGAAATCGGGCCGGTGGTTTTGGAGAAAATGACCAAAAACCAAACAGGCGATTTTAAAAAGACGACAGGCGCGCGGCTTACGTTTTTTTTTTTTTGACAAAAAAATTAAAATTTCTCCAAACTCGGATATATCATCTGGGGTTCCGAGGGGAGTCCAACGCAGAAGGTTTGGTTGAAATCGGGCCGGTGGTTTTTGAGAAAATGACCAAAAACCAAACAGGCGATTTTAAAAAGACAACAGGCGCGCGGCTTACGTTTTTTTTTTTTTTTGACCAAAAATTAAAATTTCTCCAAACTCGGATATATCATCTGGGGGTCCGAGGTGAGTCCAACGCAGAAGGTTTGGTTGAAATCGGGCCGGTGGTTTTGGAGAAAATGACCAAAAACCAAACAGGCGATTTTAAAAAGACGACAGGCGCGCGGCTTACGTTTTTTTTTTTTGACCAAAACTTAAAATTTCTCCAAACTCGGATATATCATCTGGGGGTCCGAGGGGAGTCCAACGCAGAAGGTTTGGTTGAAATCAGGCCGGTGGTTTTGGAGAAAATGACCAAAAACCAAACAGGCGATTTTAAAAAGACGACAGGCGCGCGGCTTACGTTTTTTTTTTTTTGACCAAAAATTAAAATTTCTTCAAATTTCTCCAAACTCGGATATATCATCTGGGGGTCCGAGGGGAGTCCAGCGCAGAAGGTTTGGTTGAAATCGGGCCGGTGGTTTTGGAGAAAATGACCAAAAACCAAACAGGCGATTTTAAAAAGACGACAGGCGCGCGGCTTACGTTTTTTTTTTTTGACCAAAAATTAAAATTTCTTCAAATTTCTCCAAACTCGGATATATCATCTGGGGGTCCGAGGGGAGTCCAGCGCAGAAGGTTTGGTTGAAATCGGGCCGGTGGTTTTGGAGAAAATGACCAAAAACCAAACAGGCGATTTTAAAAAGACGACAGGCGCGCGGCTTACGTTTTTTTTTTTTTGACCAAAAATTAAAATTTCTCGAAACTCGGATATATCATCTGGGGGTCCGAGGGGAGTCCAACGCAGAAGGTTTGGTTGAAATCGGGCCGGTGGTTTTGGAGAAAATGACCAAAAACCAAACAGGCGATTTTAAAAAGACGACAGGCGCGCGGCTTACGTTTTTTTTTTTGACCAAAAATTAAAATTTCTTCAAATTTCTCCAAACTCGGATATATCATCTGGGGGTCCGAGGGGAGTCCAGCGCAGAAGGTTTGGTTGAAATCGGGCCGGTGGTTTTGGAGAAAATGACCAAAAACCAAACAGGCGATTTTAAAAAGACGACAGGCGCGCGGCTTACGTTTTTTTTTTTTGACCAAAAATTAAAATTTCTTCAAATTTCTCCAAACTCGGATATATCATCTGGGGGTCCGAGGGGAGTCCAACGCAGAAGGTTTGGTTGAAATCGGGCCGGTGGTTTTGGAGAAAATGACCAAAAACCAAACAGGCAATTTTAAAAAGACGACAGGCGCGCGGCTTACGTTTTTTTTTTTTTTGACCAAAAATTAAAATTTCTTCAAATTTCTCCAAACTCGGATATATCATCTGGGGGTCCGAGGGGAGTCCAACGCAGAAGGTTTGGTTGAAATCGGGCCGGTGGTTTTGGAGAAAATGACCAAAAACCAAACAGGCGATTTTAAAAAGACGACAGGCGCGCGGCTTACGGTTTTTTTTTTTTGACCAAAAATTAAAATTTCTCCAAACTCGGATATATCATCTGGGGGTCCGAGGGGAGTCCAACGCAGAAGGTTTGGTTGAAATCGGGCCGGTGGTTTTGGAGAAAATGACCAAAAACCAAACAGGCCATTTTAAAAAGACGACAGGCGCGCGGCTTACGTTTTTTTTTTTTTTTTGACCAAAAATTAAAATTTCTCCAAACTCGGATATATCATCTGGGGGTCCGAGGGGAGTCCAACGCAGAAGGTTTGGTTGAAATCGGGCCGGTGGTTTTGGAGAAAATGACCAAAAACCAAACAGGCGATTTTAAAAAGACGACAGGCGCGCGGCTTACGTTTTTTTTTTTTGACCAAAAATTAAAATTTCTTCAAATTTCTCCAAACTCGGATATATCATCTGGGGGTCCAAGGGGAGTCCAACGCAGAAGGTTTGGTTGAAATCGGGCCCGTGGTTTTGGAGAAAATGACCAAAAACCAAACAGGCGATTTTAAAAAGACGACAGGCGCGCGGCTTACCTTTTTTTTTATTTTGACCAAAAATTAAAATTTCTTCAAATTTCTCCAAACTCGGATATATCATCTGGGGGTCCGAGGGGAGTCCAACGCAGAAGGTTTGGTTGAAATCGGGCCGGTGGTTTTGGAGAAAATGACCAAAAACCAAACAGGCGATTTTAAAAAGACGACAGGCGCGCGGCTTATGTTTTTTTTTTTTTGACCAAAAATAAAAATTTCTCCAAACTCGGATATATCATCTGGGGGTCCGAGGGGAGTCCAACGCAGAAGGTTTGGTTGAAATCGGGCCGGTGGTTTTGGAGAAAATGACCAAAAACCAAACAGGCGATTTTAAAAAGACGTTACGTTTTTTTTTTTTGACCAAAAATTTAAATTTCTCCAAACTCGGATATATCATCTGGGGTTCCGAGGGGAGTCCAACGCAGAAGGTTTGGTTGAAATCGGGCCGGTGGTTTTGGAGAAAATGACCAAAAACCAAACAGGCGATTTTAAAAAGACGACAGGCGCGCGGCTTACGTTTTTTTTTTTTTTTGACCAAAAATTAAAATTTCTTTAAATTTCTCCAAACTCGGATATATCATCTGGGGGTCCGAGGGGAGTCCAACGCAGAAGGTTTGGTTGAAATCGGGCCGGTGGTTTTGGAGAAAATGACCAAAAACCAAACAGGCGATTTTAAAAAGACGACAGGCGCGCGGCTTACGTTTTTTTTTTTTTTGACCAAAAATTAAAATTTCTTCAAATTTCTCCAAACTCGGATATATCATCTGGGGGTCCGAGGGGAGTCCAACGCAGAAGGTTTGGTTGAAATCGGGCCGGTGGTTTTGGAGAAAATGACCAAAAACCAAACAGGCGATTTTAAAAAGACGAAAGGCGCGCGGCTTACGTTTTTTTTTTTTGACCAAAAATTAAAATTTCTCCAAACTCGGATATATCATCTGGGGGTCCGAGGGGAGTCCAACGCAGAAGGTTTGGTTGAAATCGGGCCGGTGGTTTTGGAGAAAATGACCAAAAACCAAACAGGCGATTTTAACGAGCGGCCAGGCTGCACCTGCACTGTTCTATTTATAGACTTTGATAACGAGCTGGCCCCAACAGCTGGCCACTGCACACAGAGCAGAGCAGAGCAGAGAGATTTGTGCTCTGAGCAGCTTCCGAAAACAGCCCAGAAAAAGAGAAGTTGGAAATTGAAGTGGATGAGCCACTGGAGCGGGTCTAGCTGCACAATTAGGCTCATAGAGACAAGTCTGTAAGTCTGTCTGCTGTTTTGAACACATCAAATGAGACACGACAAGTGTGGCTTTTCTTTCTGACCGATAACTGACGCCCATTAAAGCAGAAGTAAGTGGTCCGGTCGTTTTCGCTAATGCTGCGTTCCAGGCAGGCTTTTGAAATCGTAAATTACAGCTTCAAGTCACATCTTACGACTTTGTAGCGTTACAGGCAACCCACTCGTGTTTTTCCGACCTGTTTCACCGGTGAAAGTCACTATAACGGCCACTCGTAACTTCCGACCGGTGAACTCGTACCAGATCGAACAGGTACCACTTCACGGTCGGAAAAATACGAGTTTCCTTGAACGCACCATAACAGTCCTCGTCGCTACGTCACCACATTCACGGCGTTCCTTGGCTGCACACACAGCCCTGCATGCCGTTCTCTCTCCTCATTGGATAAAAACTGTAGGATACGATAAATGTTTTCTCTTCGGCTCAGAGCAGAGCAGAGGGACTGAGAGACCCGTGTTTCAGTCCAAACACTCTATAGAAGTGATTGCTGTCGGAAGATATAACTATTTAAGACTTATATTAACACAAATATATCACTTAGGGGCCGTGTCCACCAGACGCGTTTTCAGCGCTCTGAGCGCCCGCGACCAACGGCTGTGTCCACCAAACGCGCTTTAGGAGCGCGCTCTCTCTCTCTCAGAATGTTACTGTCACTAGGTTACAAAACGAGTCGTCTCTCATCCGAGCCGCCTAAACGCTACAACGTTTCTCTAACTCAGTTTGCATACAATGGACAGAAAGAAATTAATGACCGCATTAGTGGCAGCTTTAGACACGGACGCCGAGGTCCCTCCAAAACGCATGTGGATGCATACAATCAACCGTGCAAGAAAACAGCTGGGCGAATATCACCGGTTGGTGCAGGAGCTGCGCTTTGACGGTGCGCGTTTCAAGGCATATTTCAGACTCAGCAAGGTCCAGTTTGAAGTTGTGCTGGAAAAAATCGGACCCTCCATCGCCAAAATGCAGACCAACTATAGGGAGACCATCACCCCTGCTGAGCGTCTCTGCATTTGTTTACGGTGAGTTGTCACAATTTAATAATGTAATAATGTAAACAACTGCCTTGAGCTACACAGCGGCCCACTCCACGGTCTTGCTGCTTTTTTTTTTTTTTTTTGAGGGAATAGAATAACTAGTAGGACGAAAGCAACCTCTGTAACTGATTAGGCTACTTTTGAAATAATGTGATTACCGTGATTCGTTTAAAAAGTTGTGTAATTTAATTAGGACACTTTTCCAACGTTATTTGCACAACACTGAATATATAACAGACATTACATCAAATAATAACAACTAAATATGGTCCAGGATGTCTAGCATTTTACAGATGATTTTATCCAAGCTATACTCTGAATGATGTTGATGTAGGCTGCCTGTAGTCATTACAGTCTCACCATTTCAGTTTTTGATGTTATGTGGACTAATCCATATTTATATTTGACAGGTATCTTTCAACAGGAGACTCCTTCAGGACAATTGCCTTCAGCTACCGTGTGGGATTTTGTACTGTGGCCAGAATTGTGCGGAGTGTGTGTGAGGCAATCTGGAGCTGTTTAAGGGAGGAGTACATGCCTGTTCCTGGAGTTCAAGCCTGGAAAAAAATTGCATCCGATTATGAAAAGATGTGGTCATTCCCAAACTGCATTGGAGCAATAGACGGCAAACACGTAGTTATCCAGGCCCCTCCCTCCAGTGGCAGCCAGTACTGGAACTACAAAGGCAGTTTCTCTATTGTACTCCTGGCAGTAGTGGACGCCCACTATCGATTTATTGCAGTGGATGTGGGTGCCTATGGCAGGAGCAGTGATGGGGGCATCCTAGCTACTTCTGCCTTTGGGAAGGCTCTGCGACATGGACACCTTGGCCTGCCAGACGACAAGGCATTACCGCAGGCAGACCATTTAGGACCCCTGCCACATGCTTTTGTCGCAGATGAGGCCTTTCCTCTTCGCCGCAACATTATGAGGCCCTACCCTGGACAGCATCTGCCAGCTGAGAAGAGAGTCTTCAATCTGCGGCTATCCCATGCTAGGCGTATGGTGGAGTGCACTTTCGGAATCCTAGCAACCCAGTCAGAGGTGGGTAGAGTAGCCAAAAATTGTACTTAAGTAAGAGTATAGTTACTTTAGAATAATGTTACTCAAGTAAAAGTAAAAAGTAGCCATTCAAACATTTACTTGAGTAAGAGGAGAAAGTACTTGGTGAAAAAGCTACTCAAGTACTGAGTAACTGCTGAGTAACCTCTGATTTGTTCGTTTAATGATCAGCGCGTAAATGTAGGCCTAATAAAATACACAAAAATATAATAGCAATGGAAAAAAATCCAGATATTGCCAAAGAACAACATTTAACAACTAAGACAAAAGCCTAAATGACTTTTTTTTTTTTTACAAAGTAACATAAATGAAGACAAATTCAGCCACAATACATAGGCCTATCTATGAAAGATCTATGAACTGTCCATAAGCTCTTTGTGTGGGTGTGTGTGTCTGTGTGTCTATCTGTGACTGTGTGTGTGTGTGTGTGTGTGTGTGTGTGTGTGTGTTGGGGGGGGGTTAAACTTCCTAGGGAGGAAGAAGAATAAGACGACCTGGATGACTGAGAACCTTCACCACAGACGGTTTATATTGAATATCTTTGCCTTGACGGACATTATCCACGACATACCAGGGCTGACGTCATCCTAATCATTTTCTAGCCGCAGTTTCTTAAATTTGAGGCGGAGTGGCCGTCCGGTTTACCGCTGAGATTTTGTGTGGTCATGTGACTGCCTGGCTCTGTCTGATTGGTTACACGGAGGCAAACGTCGCGAGTGGCTACATCTGATTGGTGAAACGCAGTCACGCGACAGAGCCTCGGAAGTATCTCCATTAAAACATAAACAATTTGCACATTGGATCGATAAGAAAAAGTAGCGAGTAGCAACCGGAATGAAGCTCAATGTAACGGAGTAAAAGTACCGCTTCTTCTGAAGAAATGTACTCAAGTAAAAGTAACAAGTATGCTGCATTGAAACTACTCTTAGAAGTACAATTTATCCAAAAAGTTACTCAAGTAAATGTAACGGAGTAAATGTAGCGCGTTACTACCCACCTCTGAACCCAGTGGAGGCTGTACAGGAGGGTGCTTGGGGTGTCGCCACAGGTAGCAGAGGAAGTAGTGAAGGCCACATGCATCCTCCACAATTTTCTGCGGTGGGATGTTGAATGCAATGACGTCCCCCACACACCAACTCCATCAGATCCCCAGGGTGCAGTCCAGGATATCCCCAGAGTCGGCAGCAACAACACATCGAGGGAGGCAGCTGCCATTAGAGAGAAATACACGATGTACTTCTCCTCTCCTAATAACCCGTTACGCAAATACTGCCATTTTTGACATCCCGCAATGCATTGTGGGTATGCACCGATGCACTCTGGGATTGAAAGCGTCCAAACAACACCGCAGCACCGTGCTCCGCGGCTTTCACAGACGGGCTACGGCCGCAATGGACACAGAAGTTAACTTTAGTAATATGACGGTTAGTCATAAATGTAAACGGAATCAAAATAAAACTAGTGAAACTAGTAAATCAACTTGGAGCTCGAGCGTTTATAAGAACCAGGCGCATATTTGCAACAGGCTACTTATTTTTGCAATGACCAGCACCCATTATGCACAGAACAAGGAGGTCACTGCAGGAACACTGGAATAAAACTACTTTAACCCCCGACATATCTTTATTGACATCAGACAATAAATACGACAGCTTGTCTCTGTTACCACGACACAGGAGCTGATCAGAGTAGGGGTGTCAACGTTTACAAATTTTTTTGTGTCTAACAAAGGCTTTTTATTTATTATTAATTTCAAACAATTCTTATGCTCAGCACAGAAAATCTATAATATAATCTCTGTTGTTGTTACTGTTCAAAAGAGTCAGAATAGAAGGAAGGGTCGGATCGAGAGCAGCATTCATTTACAAATTTAATCTGCACCAATAGCCTACACCTTTTCTGAATAAATGCTCCGGCCACAGGCTACCGGCTCTTCCCTTGGCTCAGTCATCGGACCGGGCACGACCGGACAGGTTCGGATCGAAAACATTTACTACCAGGGTTTTTTCTGAATTATAAATATTGAGGCGGCCGCCTCTGTCTGCGTTTGTACGGAGGGAGAGATCAGCTGATCCGCTGCTGTTTACTTTCTCTCTGAGCGTCTCCGCCTACATCAGCTGAGGGAAGACGCTGCTCACCTGTTGAGCTGAGCGTCAGCAGCAAGTTGATAACCAGCTTCGTACCGTGTTAACTCGGACCGGGGCTTGAGGTTTTGTTAAGCTGGAACATGAACACAAAGCGGCTATGTTGAGCTTCCTTCGCAGGCCGGAGGAGTCGGTGTTGTTGTTGTTTTTTTCCCCCTCGGCCTTTATTCTGAAGGGACAGCTGGAAAGAGACCGGTAGGCTACGCGCAGATAGAGGGGGGAATTGACACGCAGTTCAGGCAACATTATCACCCCTAAAAATATATATTGGTGAGAAATGATCGAGGAGGAGGGGGGGAAAAGACGTGTAAACGACTATTGATTTTTCTAAACGGTTATGATTTGTTATCCGTGTACCTGTTTACACGTGTAGATGTTGACACTCCTAGATCAGAGCTTCTATTAGTCCAGCACAATCTGTCACGTCTCTGTGTGTCTGTGTCGCGAGCGGGAGGAGCCGCTGTTGACAGGTGAGGACGCTGTAACACATAGCCTATTACTATTTGGTCATATACAAGGGATGTGAACTAAAATATGTACACGGGTTCGTCATATTACAGCGGCTACGGCCGTGATTACGAACCACTGGTTACAGCTGTCATGTGTCGGGAGGGGGGGCGGCAACCGTACCGTGTACACGTTTAAAACGGAAAGCATTGCACAGTTTACACGTGTACATATTTTAGTACATGTTCACATCCCTTAATAGAATATTATTGTGTTACAGCGTCCTCACCTGTCAGTCAGCGGCTCCTCCCGCTCGCTCTCTCGCCTGCAGGTGCACACAGACACAGGTTGTGCTGGACTAATAGAAGCTCTGATCAGCTCCTGTGTCGTGGTAACAGAGACAAGCTGTCGTATTTATTGTCTGATGTCAATAAAGATATGTCGGGGGTTAAAGTAGTTTTATTCCAGTGTTCCTGCAGTGACCTCCTTGTTCTGTGCATAATGGGTGCTGGTCATTGCAAAAATAAGTAGCCTGTTGCAAATATGCGCCTGGTTCTTATAAACGCTCGAGCTCCAAGTTGATTTACTAGTTTCACTAGTTTTATTTTGATTCCGTTTACATTTATGACTAACCGTCATATTACTAAAGTTAACTTCTGTGTCCATTGCGGCCGTGGCCCGTCTGTCAGAGCCGCGGAGCACGGTGCTGCGGTGTTGTTTGGACGCTTTCAATCCCAGAGTGCATCGGTGCATACCCACAATGCATTGCGGGATGTCCAAGATGGCGGTATTTGCGAAACGGGTTATGGCAGAGCCGTGGCAGGATAAAGTGTTGTAAAAAGAAGCCTACAGTTGATAGCCTACAACAGAACAACACAGGCTTCTTCTACATTCAAAAAGTATTTATTAATCAAAAATAACTATCCTACAATATAATTCTATGCCAATAAATAATAATTTAAATGTCTTTGATTGGTCTGATTGTGTGTGTGTGTGTGTGTGTGTGTGTGTGTGTGTGTGTGTGTGTGTGTGTGTGTGTGTGTGTGTGTGTGTGTGTGTTTGTTTGTGTGTGTGTTTACAAGAGTGTTTTAATTGTCAGTTTCGAATTCAAGTTGGAAGAGAATTTCTTGTATTTTCAAACAGGCTTGAGCTTTTTTTCGATTACTCAGCCTTCTCAATGATGGTGTGAGGGACAGCAGAAAGTGCTCATCCTCATCAGCTTCTCTGTGATTGTTTAGTGCATCAATTATGGTTTGTTGATAGGCAGTAAGATTAGGACTGGGTGGCACTTGTCTCCCTCTCTTGGGGGCTGGTGGGGCTGGTGGGGCTGGTGGGGGTGCTGGTGGTTCAGTGTCTGGGGGGGGGCAGTGTGTCATCCTCTTCTTCACTCTCAATCTGTGGAAACAAAACACACATTGTAAACAAAATGTTTTGTTGTTGTTGTTGTTGTTGTTGTTGTTGGGGTTCTTTTTTGGTAACACTTTATTTTAAGGGGTCCTTGTTCCTGTGTATCTACCTAATTAATTACAGTGTAATTACCTATGTAACCGTATGTAATAACATGTACTTACATTGTAAATACATAGTGTATTTTGGTGTACTTACAGGTCCTTGTTACACTTGTAATAAGAAATGCCAAAGTGGCCTCTCTCTTTGCACAAGCATTTCTTATTACAAGTGTAACAAGGACCTGTAAGTACACCAAAATACACTATGTATTTACAATGTAAGTACATTATTACATACGGTTACATAGGTAATTACACTGTAATTAATTAGGTAGATACACAGGAACAAGGACCCCTTAAAATAAAGTGTTACCTTTTTTTTTCTAACATTTTTCCAGTCAAATAACCTGACTTTTTAATTTCCAATTCTGGCACCTAGGCCAACAATGTAAACTGAGAGTTAAAGCAGATATCAGTGGAATGTTTTTGTTAATATAAGTCCTAAATAGTCCTATTTTCCGTCAGCAATCACTTACATGAAGTATTTCAGCCTAAACACGAGTCTCTCCGTCACTCTGCTCTGCTGTAACCCGAGGAGAAAATTTTCCTTGTGGGATACAAGTGTTATCCAATGAGGGGAGAGAACGGCATGAAGGGCTGTGTGTGCAGCCAAGGGATGCGCGTGAATGTGGTGACGTAGCACGAGGACCAATTGATGCCTGACAAGGGCGGGGGCTGCTAACTCATGGTGCGTTCAAGGAAACTCGTACTTTGTGTTTTTCCTTCCTGTGAAGTCATACCAGTTCGATCTGGTACGAGTTCACGGGTCGGAAGTTACGAGTGGCCGTTATAGGGAACTTTCACAGACAACAGGACGGTAAAAACACGAGCTACGGGTTACCTGGAACGCTACCAAGTCGTAGTTGTGACTTGAAGCTGTAACTTACGGTTTCAAAAGCCTGCCTTGAACACAGCATTAGCCGAAACGGCCGTGCCGCTGTTATCTGCTTTAAAAAGAAAAAAGAAAAAAGACATAGGCTAAAAAGAATAACAAGAACACACACAAATAATAATTTTAATAATATATATATTACATTATAATAATATAATAATAACTGACCTCTGCCTGACTCTGAGGAGAGATCATTGGCCTTAAGAGAGACATCACCTCCTCTGACACCTCAGGCTCAGACTCCATAAAAGATGACGCTCCTGGCTGACTGTAGTTACTGCTAGTAGGCCTTTCTTTTAAATGCGGCTCAAGAAAGCTAAGTACTGTCAGGTATTTCCACTTTTTTTTATATTCTTTAGCGGACCCGCTCTTCTTCTCCAGCTCACTGCGCCTCTCTTTTGCATATCTGTCTCTGAGATACTTCCACTTCTTTCTGCACTCTTGTTCTGCACAGATTTACAAGAAAAGGTAAACCTAAACTGATCGACAGTAGGTATATTAAAAACACAGTTGATTACACTACCGACTGCATAGAACGTTGGTCACTATGTAACGGAGACTACCGGCAGCAGCGTATACGTTATACAGAGGTAGATAAACAACAACAAAATAAAAATACCTTCTATTCCGACAGATGTGGCCACATTCCTCCATGCCTTCGCCTTCGCCGTCTGATCATGGTATTGTTTCATGGACAGATTATAAATGACCGGGTTGTCAGCGACGGCCAAAATAATCCGCTCCATCTCGTCCGCTGCCATCTCTCCGGTTGTGTTGCTAGGTAACGAGCGCGGCGCTGTTCTAAAAGTTGAACAGATTTCAACTCCGAGCGCTCTGAGCGCTGCGGCAAAAAAAGAAAGAGCTCAGAGCGCTTTTTCCGCAGAGGGCGCTGAGCGCTGTGAGCGCCCAACTCAATAGGGTTTGAATGTAAAGTAGACGCCCAGAGCGCTAAAAACGCGTCTGGTGGACACGGCCCCTTACTTCTGCTTTAACCAAATAAACCGATGAGATTGCCACATCCACTGAGCTCTGTCTCAGCTGATCGCACTCATATCGGAGGTTAGATCATCCAATGTTTAACTGTTTTTATACTAAGTGCAGCCAAACACCAGGCTGAAGAGAGAGGAACAGCCGCAGGTGTTTTTTTTTTGCGCAGCACTGTTATTACAGGTGATGCACATCTAGGCTACATTTGTTGTCTGATCTTACTTCACGGGGACTGCACAGCACATAGGCTACTGTCAGTCCTCATATGACTGAAGGCACATGGAAGTCTGCATGTGTTGACACGCCCCCATGAGTTGACGATATATAGCTAGGCTAATTAAAAAAAAAAAAAAAAAAATGGTCAAAGTTCTTGTTATCAGTTAAATGGTTAAACATGTGCATATACTCCCTGCTCTGATTAGTTGTAGCGCTACCCTATTGGTGCAGAGGCAGTTTGAAAGACAGCCTTCATCCCACCCCCTGGATTAAGCCGAGGTCTACCGGTCGTTGCCAGACTATTATGCCTACATTTTAATGATATAGTCTGGGTTGTCAGGCTAGAATAAAGTTATATTTGATTTAGTTTTGACCATCCTACTGGTTTTAGAAATGAATTTATGAGATTCATGCTGGCAGTGTTGCTCTGATGGTCCTAATGTTTTTCCTTCTAATTAAGACATCCATTTTGGTGGTTTATTACATAATGCACCAAATTATTACATTTTCTTCATAAAAAAAGTGCAACACCCGCAATTTGTAATAAGTGACGCAAAATGTAACAACCTATTACAAAATGCGGCAAAGTTTATTACATATTGCGTTCAAGATTTTTATTACAAAATGCGGCAGATTATTACAAAATGCGGCGTTATTACATAATGACGTGAAATTTTATTACATAATGCGGCTTTACAGGGACGAAAGTAACAAAGACTTCTCTTCAAAGTCAAATTACACCGACGTTGTTTCACATTTCTACAAAATAACACCTGGTATTGATAGAGAACAAATATGAGCTAGTGATCAGAACAAAAAAATGTCTCTCTCTGTAACGCTAGCTTTTTAAATTACATTTGTTTGAAAAATGTTACTTTCAACCCTGTTCTCCCCTACACTACAATACACCAGAGCACATTATCTCATTGGGATCCAGTGGTTATCACTGAATGACCTTGGAGATACAGTCATTAAGGAGATTTGTTTGATATCTGAAATGAAACTCAGTTTCTTAATGCTGACTGTGCGAGTTTTTTTTTTTCATGCTTCCCAGTTAAATTATAAATTTAGCAGTGGTGTTGGAGTGGTAATGCTCAAGATGTCCTAGCTGTGTTAATGACGTTTCGTTTGTGAGCATGATGGTGTTGTGGTAAGGGGTGTGGCTGCATCACTATGGCTCCTTCTTTGGCGGTAGCACTGACGCTGTTCTTCAAAATGACATCTGAGGGAGGGACCTTTCACCAAATGCATCACAGTCTCATCAAGTGTTGCAGTCTGCCCAGATTAATGGGGCTGAGAGCTGATTATGCAGAGCTGTACATCATGTCTGTCTAACTGCATGCTGCTCTCACTGCCTGTCAATGATCCACCCTTCTCTATCCTTTCCCTCGATGAAGAAAGCAAAAAGTAGCACTGTCGCCCTCAGCAAGGAGGACTCCTGCGGCTTGCCCTCACACTTATGCAATATGATGTGGACAAGCAGTTTGTTATTTATCTCTGGATAAAAGTAGAGCTTTGGTGAAACATCCCACTGTCTTGAATAGTTAATTTGCTTGTAAAGCAATTTTTCTTTCCCTTGATCGTTTACATACACGAACACAAACCTCATATTAATGAACTATGCTGAGACAGTGTGCATAAGGAGCATATTTTAGAAGTCATATAGACCTATCATGTCCCAGTACCAACAACGCTTAAAAAATTTGAAATAATGTATAGTCTATGTGGCTTGTGCTTGTAGTTTTATTTTATGATGATGTCAGACCAGAAAGTTTAAAGTGTAATTAAATGGATTGGAACTGCTAATATACAGGTATTTTACAACTCTAAAGGCCTCAACTGCTGAGTTGAGCTACCTGCATGTGTAAATTACTCTGTAGCCGCACCCTGTGAGCCCAGCCCTGTGTGGGGGATGGATTAATCTTCCCAGCACATTATTGAATGTGTTCCCTTGCTTGGGAGCAGCCGATAAATTGTGCTTGTCACAATGGCCCTGCACCTGCTCTCCATAGCCTTGGAATTTCTAACAAAGCATCACATTTCTGAACACAGCACTGGAGGCTATAAAAAAATTGTCACAACATGGATAGAAAATGCTTGAGGAGGATGGGAAGAGGTATGGGGAGGAGGGGTAGAGAGAAACACAGGAAAGAGACGTAGATCATCCTAGTTGTTGCTTTACATTTATGGCATACCTTAGGCTATGCAAACACATGCCATGAAAATACATGTTACAATTTTGAGATAACTGTTCAGGTTACTTGATCTTAAAATTACCTTTTGAGTTCAGAAATATCTCATTAGACATACAGTACCAAGAACATGCACATTTAATTATGAAATAGTGCTGTTAAGTGTGATACAATAAATAACGTTTGGTTATGAACTGTGGAGGTACAACTTAGTTTTTACTAAAATGGATAAGGTGAGTGTCTGTCACAGAGCTACTGATGATGACTTTATTACAAATAATAAAGGCTATTTTTTTTTTACCTTACCCAAAGTATCTGACAATGAAAGGTAGGACTGCATTTTAGAATCTGCTTCAAGACATATCAACATGGCTTTTGGATGCCGTTGGAACTGAATGTAAGAGTTGTTACACAGACTCCTACATACACTGGGCAGTGCGACTACAGTTGCCTCAAACGATTCAGTTGGCAGGAAAACCTTGGGCCATTAACAACTATAAACAGTCCACTGAGCAGAATTAGACAGCCAGCTCAATCTGATACGCTTAAATACACATACACTATGAATATCTCACATTTGGAAACAAACACAAAAGAATCAATGGGCTCCCTTTACATTCTCACTGCTGTGTAACGATTGAAACAGCTCCCACAACCTTGTTTTTTTTTTTTTTTGGAACCAGTCACCCCCACACTTATTCCATGCAATTATTGTCATCCAGATCAATCCACTGTAGACTCCACTGAACTCACTAAAGACTATTGAGTTCATGAGAATCTTGGAAATTTCTCTTTTTTACCTACTGATTGTTCCATTGGTTTACTGCATGATTCCAAAAATGTGCCACATATTCTGAGCATACCATTATGATTTACAGATTGGATGCTGGAGGCCAAAATGCTATAATCCATGTATGACTTGTGCTGAGGGAATGTGGTGTAAAAGTGCTTCCCTGGTTTCATCAGTAGGGGGAGCTTGCACACTTGCCATCACCTGTGTTCTTCACAAGATATTTTTAATCTTTCGTCATGCATCTGTATTCCTGCCCCACCGTATAGCCCTTTTTACAGCCTTTGTTTTACTTTCCAGCCTAAAGGGTCATGTGCAGTATGTTTTCATTGCTTTTGTTTGTTCTGTCAAATTAGCTGTTAAATGGTTTTCAGGCCTCACACAGGAGTGATCAGTTTGCATCATTTTGGAGTTAATGAAAATATTGTTTTTTCCTGAGCAAGACCACTGACATCAGTTCAATTAATTTCACTATGTCTCCTACTCTGTCTTCACCCTCATCTTTTCTGTCTCTTTGTTTTCACTCACTCACTAAACACTCTATCTTTTTCTTCTTCCACCAACCACCACCCACCCTGGCTGCGCTCATGCAGTTTCATCCCTAGAGGTGAAGAGCAGACTCCTATAATTACCCAAGTGTCTGTGAAATGAATCATTGGGCGGCTGATTGAGCTGCATGATGGGAAACATCCATCCTGAGTAGTACAACTGAGTGTTCTCAGCCCTCTACCCCATCTCTCTGCTGATGCCCAGGGCTGGCATATGTGCATACTCAATGCCACTGCTGAGAGAGGCAGGGTGTGGTCTGCAGCCGCTGCATGCTGAAGCAGAAACCACGACAGCTCGCAGGAAAACAAGGAACACCAGCAGTGTTACATAAACAACACTAACAACAGCTACTGCTCTTGAATCAGAAGTGACTGATTTGCTAAACTATAAGTGCAAAATGTGTTATCAAGTTTGTATGACTTGAAATGTAGTAATGTGAGCATTTCACAGTTAAACAGATACAGACCAGGCAGTTTCATATAAAAGGTGAGTGTACTGTAGGCACTTTTCCCAGAACTGATGCCAATGTATGTTGTACATCTATGGAAACTAATTACTAATTATAAATTACTAACTAATCAACCCACTGTCTTTGTCAAAAACTTAATTTATCGGTTTTCTATGAAGCCTTTTTTTTGGCAGATGACATCATCAGTGCATCAATGAACACAACTGTAGATGGCATTGCCTGAACAGCGAAAATGATATTGAATAAAACAGAGATGTTATTCGAATTATTACATCAGATCAATAGACGCTGGCACATTTTTGTAGATCTTTTTCAATATAACCACCACAGAGCACAACAAAATGACATATATTTTATTTATCTAGGCTACTGTTAATATTTGACTGTGAGAGACATGAGACAGTATTTGCAAACCAAGTCTGTATCAGTGACCAAAAGTGCCCATCAAAGTTGCATGCAAGTCCTTGTACATTGTATGAATGTCACCAGTGACTCAATTTGACCCCATTTAAAAAATATCTGATGTTTACCAGCTATGGTTCAGGACACTGGACTGTTTATCTGGGGTAGGTGACAGAATTTTTTTTTGGAACTTGCCAACTTGAGCAACCTTTTTAGGGACACTTCTCTGAACTGCCTGGAGTTCCCTGATGATTTCCCATGAGAAACAGATGCCAAGAGTGTTTACAAGACTGGCTCCTGGGTACCATGATCTTAGACACCTTCAAATGTGACAAAACCTCCATCTTTAAAGCATCAAGACACACTGTATACAAACCCTCAGCTGGGGCTGAAACCCATCCGTGTCTGTTGCCCTACTGACCAGTATTGTTATGTCATTGCATTGTAATGCGTTGTGATGATTATGAGCGGAAACCCTGTGAGTGGTGTGGTTAATATTTGGTTTAAATCTGGGTGGTTCTGGTGTCTCAAAGTAAGGAGCACACCATAACTGCTAGATGGCAGCATAAGCAGTATTTCAGTCTGTAGCTATGGCGCTCCAACCAAAGTGCTTGCTTGGTGGATGAACAGTGCCTGGAACCCCTTTCAGCCCTTTTTGATATTGGATGTAGGGGCCAAAAAGTATTGTGACTTACTGAAACCCACAATTGGAATTTCACCCACCCTTATGTAATAACCAGTCGGATGCGAGGAGGTTAGAAAGTAGGCAAGGTTTTAGTTTCAGTCTGTAGCTCTTTTTTTAGATTCTTTTCACAACCACCCCTGTCAATTTTCGTGGGTACAATTGACAGCAACACTATGAATGCCTAGTTCCAGGAGAGACTGCACCATTATCCTCATGTGATTTACCTTCACTCGCCACTTGACAGGCTTCTCATTCTGTCTTCAGATGTTGATTTTCTAAACATTATGGTTACAAGGTACCTCACATGAAATCCCTCCACCTTAAAACTTTTATAACTTTACTTGCATGGTTCAATTGATAACAAAAAGAGAGTTTTAGAAAACATACATTAAAACAGGTTCAGAGAATCAGGATCAACAGCACCATTTATGTGATATAAACATTGATTTGTGATGCAACTTGCAGGTCACATTGGATTCTTTTTCGGTTAACTTTATGTAACTTTGTTTGGATTGATATTACTGTAACTGTGGGCAACATAGTGAATAGCTTTAGTGTGTTTCTTTGCATAAATGTGCCAATGTATCCTTGCACCTTGTGAAGAGTGAGCACTGTGTCAAATGGTTCATTTCTTGCATCCTCTACATAAAGAGAAAGTCATTAAAAGACACTTTAGAGATGCAAGTCTGCAGTACAACTTCAGTCATATTTGTGCTCAGCAATTTAGCTTAAACTCAACACTCAAAGCTTTAGTTTGCTCTCTCAGAGCTCAACGACTGCTGCTTTGATGCTGACTCTGTACTCACAGAGACGAAGAGAGATAGGAGAACAAACAGTGTGTGACAAAAGCCCTTCTCCCTGGCTGGCATTAGACATGGGACTTTATACTGGGGAGAGGATGAGTGCTGTGACAAAGTCAATAGGACAGAGGGGGAATTAGACTGCATGGGCTTGATTGTTTAATTAGACTTTACTTCATGGCATGCCAAGCTAAATGAAAAAAGAGAAAAAAGGATTGGGGAAAAAAATCCTGACATTCTTGGCCAAAACTCATTGTCACAGATTGTGATGGGCTCATGAGATTCTGGTGAACTGCTGATAGTGTTGTCATTGTGGAGTTTGCACTTCTGCTCAAAGCCAAGGCTTTGCACACAAACAACGACAAAATTTCAAATTTAATTTTATGATGATTTATTTTAAACCTACAAGCAGAGTTATGCCGCATTGAAGTGAGCACTTAATTGGCTGTAAGTACTTTTGCCTCTCGTCCACTTCGGAAATATTTCTCATTGGCAGTGTCCTGACTCTGATGTCATTTTGGGGGTAAAATGGCCCAGTGCTTTATTTTTAAAAAAAAAGCCCAAACCCAAACTTTTGACCTGACATCTTCTTGGCCTGGACCATGCAGCATAGTTGGTTCCTGTAAAAGGATGTGTACATGGTTTTAGGGGTGATACTGATTGATTAAAATGTAGAGAGTGAAAACTGTTTCTAAATGTCTGTTGAGGAAAAATCAAGTGTGAGTTAACATAAGCTGAATGTTTCATTTTTGCTGACTTTCAGTGGTTCAAGTTTACATGCTTGCTGCAGATGTAGAGATGGGCACATACACAACCAAAGAGGGTCAGCTACAGTAAACTGTTTATTCTGCTGTCCATTTGGAAGAAAGAGTTGGGCGACTAGGAGATGTTGGGTGATATGGTGTGGATGGTTATGGTTTACAGCTTTAAAGGGGACATTATTATGGAAGTATCACTTTTGAAGGCTCTTTAACATATATTTGGGTGTTTGACTTGCCTTCCATCCAATGATGTCATTAGTTTTCTAATTTGCATAACATGGCGGGCGGGGCGAGCAGTGGCTCATTTGCATTTAAAGGGACAGGCACTGAAACCAGCAGGGTTGTATTTTACATGCAGACTTGAAATTTTGAACCAAAACAGTTTCACAGGATTCGTAAAGTTGTTTATTGATAGTGACAGGGCTTTCGTCCCTTCCCTAAACATTACAGTATGAAAAGATATTTCCCACTGGCTTGTCTCAGTATACTATAATACGCTGGCAAGCCTGATTAGTGGTGCCACCGATTGAAGAGCGATTCCCACCTGTCTTGAGAAATTGACAGTACGGTGTTCTGTGACATCTGTTTGTTGTTGCCAGGTACTCTGCAATCGACTGCATTTGTATGGAGCAGCACCTTCATAACTGCAGTGGGTCCCCAGCAGCCTGAGAGGGATTATGACTGCATAGTTGATGTACCTGACTATTGTCAGAGCTGGCACATCTACCCACACACACTTCAGCACATTTTTACCAAGCCATCTTAGGCTGAAGAGGACTCAAGTGAGTCCTTCCTTTTTTCAGTCTTCATCATCTAGCTATAGCTGTTTTTCATCATTTCATCATTCATCAACAACAAACAAATTCTCAATCTGTATTCAGTGAACACATGCATACTTATTTTGTGAGAAAGAGAGAAAAATGACACAAAATGTTGACTTTGGCATTCAATTTAATTAATTTGTGCTTTTGTTGACTGGTATACACAGTATTTCTGTCTTCAAGAAGGACCATATATTACATTTTTCATATGGTTTCTGCTCTGAGACAAACAAAAAGATATTACTTTGTGTTTTTTTCTATGTTTAATGCATTACTTCTTGAATATAAGTGCTTATGAAGCCTGATAAGGTCTGTGATAATGACTCAGAGTGCAATATCACTGCTGTGGCCATGTCTTGACTAGCCAGTGTCTGAGATTGGGACAAAACGCCTGCAAGGATAAGCTACACAAGGCAGTTTGAGTGTGACGGCGTGTGAATTTATACAGATTTATTGAATTTTCAATAGGAAATGGGAGAAAAAACACTCAAACTAATAAAACACCACAGGCCATTTTCCTATAGGGTGATGCTTATGACTTTTTTTTTTTTTTTTTGCTTTTGTGGAAATGTGCCCTCAATAAGACCAATAATAAGTGTGGTACAGGTTTGTGTATTTGTCCCTAGGCTATGTTGTAATTATGAACCCCCATTGCCCTGCTTAAAAGGGGCTGAGAGAGGGCCAGTCAGACTGCTTCCAAAATGACTTGATGCTGCCTTTATTCTCCTGTCATGCTGACACTGTAATATTCAGTCCTTTTCATTTGCTTCTCTTTATTGCAGTCTGATTTTCATATGCTGCACTTTGGAGAAACAAAGGAATGAAGTTCCTTTGCTGCACATAATGTGTACTGTATTACATCTACATAGTGTGATCTGCTCTTTTAGATTTTAAAATATATTTAAGGTTTCTAGGTTTATTATTTGTTTATTAAATGTATTTTGCTGTAACCTTTGTCATGCAAGGTCACAAAACTGCCCTTAGAAGTAGCAGATAAACAAGACACAGACCAAGAGAAGCATTACCCAGTTTTTTTTAGAGAGAGAGATGCACTAGCTGTTAGTTCGTAACACTGGCCTGCTGTTATTTGCTGACATCAAACTTGAAGAAGAAAAGACATGTTAACCAGACTGTTTTTCTCATAGTTCACTCTAATGGTGTTTTTGTAATAAGTGTAGGTTGAGGAAGGATTTTTAGCCCATGATAAATTAATATTATTCCTTAAACTGGTTCCTTTAGGATTCTCAACACGTGGATTTAATAGTAGTTTTGGTTTTGAATTTGTGCGTTAATACTCATATGAATTATGAGATCCTGGTGCTCTGTTGTGTTTTCACACACAAACTAATGGCAGTGAAGCCCATGTAAAATCAGACCCAGTCCATAGAAGAGTCTACACACCCATAAAGAAATTTAACTAAACCGGCAAATGAACCAAAGTTTGATTGAAATGTGCTAACTTAGTTGTGAAAGCACTCAAGGGGAATGTTTAAATTAGCCTGTAAAATTAACATGTAATTGAGCTTCTGTACTAGAATTTCTAAATGCCGTTGTTTGAACAGTTTACCCTGATTGCTGGGCTTCAATTCACTGTCACACATTAACAAATTGTTTCATATGGGCACCATTATCCTCATCTAGTCCTTATAGACATTTCAATTGCACAGCAAAGCCCCCTCCGCTTCCACATTTCCTCTTTTTAACAATGACAACTCTAATCATCCGAAATTGATATTTTAAATGCCAAGTCTGGAGCTTCATTAAAGTGGTGTCAGGGGCAATAATAAATATCTTTAAAGTAGGAACAAATGTTTTAAATAATGGCTTAAATCTAATTCATATCATCATGTTCTCTTGTGGAAGCTATTAAATTCTTCTGATTGGCTCTTTGTCTGGAGGCTGAAATGAGCGAGGACCCATATTTTTGTTAAGCATGATATGAAAGCATTAATTTTCACCAGCAAACCTGACAGAACAGGGCTCCTAGGGGTGAGTTAATACGAAATGATCACATTTTCACTCATAATCAATATTGGTCAGTGACAGTGGTCCCCTATTTTTCATCCCGCCAGTTGTCTAGAGAGAATGATATGTGGCTCTTTCCTGGTAAAGGGCCCTCTCAGCGACTTGGAGATGGAAATGGCATTTTTAACAAGTGGCCTGGGAAGCTATTGATTATAGTGCCATTTCTCGGGCTGCAGTTTCTATGCTGCCTCTCCAGCTATGCACGCCTGTTGGTTCTGAGCAGAGTGAAAGCAGCAATACTGAAATTGTGTCTGCTGTTGTTTTGTTTGTAACATGCTTTTGTCATGATGCCACTTTTTGTTGTTGTTGTTGAGTTTGTTGGGTCTGTGACATGTGTCAATAAGCTTTGATGATCTGCCTTGTTAAATGTAAAAAAGGAACACCTGTATATAAGTTGTGTTTTTTATGCTTTTACATCTGAAAACTTAAAAATTCCAAACATTATCATAATATATTATGAACTATACATGCTGTACTGTACAAAGGTTTTAGTGTGAAAAAATGCTGTAAGACTGCTTATCTATCATGCAATAACATCAGGTCTGATCGGCCCCAGATTTATTTTCAAAGACCCCAAACATACAGCCAAAGAACTATATTCTTGAAAAGAAGAACAAGAAGTTCTGTAAGTGATGGTATGGCCCCCACACAGCCCCGATCTCTGTATGGTATTACACTTAAGAGGCAGAAGGATTTGAGGAGGCCTACATCCACAGAAGATCTGAGGTTATTCTCAAAGACGTTTGGAACAAGCTTCCAGCCGAGTTCCTTCAAAGACTTTGTGTAAGTGTACCTAAAAGAATTGATGCTATTTTAAAGACAATGGGTTGTCAAACCAAATATTAATTTGATTTAGATTTCTGTTATGTTCATTCACAGCATTTTATTAGGCTAATTGATGAAAATAAACTAGTAACACTTCCATTTTTAAAGCATTCTTAGTTTACAACATTTTTTCAGACCTGCCTAAAACTTTTGCACAGTACTGTACAATAGAAATAGTTTCAACTTTGTATCTGTTTGACAAAACAATGATTTTGTACTGAATTTCAGCCCTGTGATTCATAATGATATTTCACTGGAAAATTGCATGAGCTTGATCACCAGTGAGCTGGTTGGAAGCATTTCCTTACTCAGGATGTTAGCTTGGTAGAGTATGGCTGCATTTTTTAAGTTTAATTTTGTTGTCAGCCTCTTTCATCATCAGTTATATAAAACAACAATGAAGCTGTTCCTTTAATTATATCTCAATAGAGGTGTTGTTTTCTCATATTTCAAAATAACTATTATAATTGTCCTTTTCTTGTAAGGTGACTGCTACAAATCTTCTGTCCCTGGCTACACAGAAAACTGTGCTGTTTGAAAGATCTGATTTTGGGAGGTAATACAAGATCCTGTCTGCTGTGCTCATAAATTTGTAGGAAGAAAATTCTGTACAGCTCCTTGTTAAGTTGACTTCAGGCATAGCTCACTTTTGCAGCTTATTTCCCATATGACATCTTTCCCTCATTGCTCCCAAGCCTACTATATAATCTTGTAGCATTGAAAGCAGAAGCAGTCTAGTAGCTCAGCATAGAAACTCAGATTGTTTTTTTCCTGCAACCTGTTAGGTGATAACCCAATCGGAAAGAAAGACAAGAAATCATTGATGTCCAATGCTGATCCACAGGAAGGAGTTAATCCAGGTATAGGTGCCTCAAACACTGTCAGCACATGAGCATAAATGAAAAGATAAGGTTTTTTATTCTGTATTGTCAACAATACCTTAGTCCGTCCTTCACTGCCTCCCTTCCGAATTCATCCCGACCTCCCTTTCTCTGACATTCAGCCGTAAGCCCATTTGTCCAACTGAAGAGCAACATCAAAACACACACACATACACACACACACACCAAAAAAAACAAAAAAAAACGCACACAATTATTTCTTCTTCTTTTTTTAAAGTCAAGTCGGCTAATTTTTTAAACTTTTGGCACTGTAGTCTACTGCATTATTTGGACAAAAATTAAGGTCTATGACACTGCTAGAGATGAGACTTCAGACTCAGTCCTTACAAAGACTAGCCTACTTATGTTATGCGGTGCAGTCTTTTCAGGTGATTAATGGTAACAAAATCTAAGTCTCACAGATAAAAAAAAACTTTTAAGAGTGTAGCAACTGGAACTAGCCTACCTCAAGTTTTCTGAACTTAACATTCAAGAACCCAGGACAGGTAGAACCAGTAGACATGACCAGCAGCAACTTCTAACTTAAGTTAGTTTCAACTGCTTGATCGTCATAATTTAGCTGGATATAGCTAAAGCCTATTCCATTTTTTTTTTAGTTTAGTAGTTAGTTTTACTGGGGTTATAATGTTTTGTTTGAAGCTTAAGTCTAGGATCTAAATGACAAAGACACCTGTAACTTTGAACTAGCGTTAAGTCTTTAAAATATTAGGCCTAAATGATTAATTTTAAATAAAGTGTCAAAAATTGACTTTCCCTCAAAGAGCATTTATAGACCATCATGGACTGTTGGTAGCAATATGGCTTGGAAAAAGCTGTTTGAATTTTAAAAACTGCTTCTTGGAGGCGTTTGCTACACCTTGTAGCACTTACATTGCTGACCATGATGGGCAAAACTCAAATTTGTCAAACCTGAGATCTTCTGACTTGATACAATTCAATGTTTTTCATGTAAATAATGGTTTAATGCAAGGCAGAAGTTAACAAGTTAGCATGAACTACCCGCTGGCACACATCTATTTGCCAGATGGTGGATTCACCCGGGTAAACAGATTTCCTGAGTCTGATTGTGTTTTCCTGGTGTGAGGGCCCACTGAGACACAGCTGGCAGGAAAGAAAATTGTGTATTTGATCTGTGGCATGGGTGTTAACCTGCATTAAAGGGCAGAGGTGTGGACTTGGACTTGAGACTTGAGACTTGACTTGGACTTGAGTCCCGATTTTGATGACTTAAGACTTGCTTGATCAAATCAAAAAAAGACTTGGACTCGCTTGGGACTTGATGCCAAAGACTTGAGACTCTACTTGGACTTGAGAGCAAAGACTTGAGACTCTACTTGGACTTAACCCTTTTGACTTGAATTCAAGTCAAGTCACAAGCAGCAAGCACAAATATTAAAATATTTAAAAAAGTGTCACATGTTATACTGTAGCAGCCAGCCAGAGACATTCTATATAGACCCCACTCCTGTTATCAGTCTTGGCTGTATAATTAATGCCAACACACTAATTCCTACCACACACATAAAGATAATCTGGCTGATTTTGCCCCGATTTTCCCCCTTCCGACCAAAGACAAAAATTGCCCGGTTATCTTGGCTCTTAAGAGTATTTTATGAGATTCTCCTGTAGTGTGTGGTGTGTTAAGATTTAAATTCTCCCAACGATCGGCTCGTAAAACGGTCGGCGGCGACAATCGTAAATATTGAACATGTTCAGTATTTACGATTGTTGGTCCCAACAATCGTGACCGTTTGGATCAAAAGTCGGCTTGTGTGTGGGAGAAGCCGACCATCTCGAGTCACCGGCTCTGCGGAATGTGACGTGAAATTGAATGTAACCAATAAAAAAGCGAGCTGACTGCAGCACACGTAGCATAACAAACCAGTGTGGCTAATGTCGTGGAAATTTTCTGTCGCTGTTGCTGGTGAAAAATGAAATAGAGACTTGGCCGGCCATCATGATTTTATTTCCTTGCAAGGAAAGGTCCATTCGACCCGAGTGGGTGATGTTAATGAAAAGACAAAGACAATGGGGCGACCGAAACACTTATAGCTGAGGAAACACCTCCTCAGGTATGCCACACCCCTTTGTCTGCTGCAGGGGCCGGTCCAATACTCAGACAGTGTGTTTTCAATGCTCTTTGTCTGTTGGAGGTATTGGCACCGACCCCCGAGGGTGTATTTTCACACCTGGGGCATCCTGCAGGGTTACATGTTTAGAGGTTTAGACATTAGAATACACAAATGGGTAACAAACAAAGGAGTTCTCATACCTTGGGAGGAAAGCAGGGGGTAGGGACGTCACAAGTGATTAAACCAAAGGAATATTGAAATTTACCATTACAATTCCTCCTTTTGATTATTCATTAATCACACAAGAAAAAGTCACAACTTAATCGTCATTACAGTTGCTAGAAAAAGGAAAAAGTTGAAAAAGTAAGAAATCATAGTCAGGAAAAACAGGTATCAGTTACAATAAAACGATTTAGGGTAAAGAAAACAATTATGTCAATTCTAAACATGTTCTAAATAAGTTGTTCTGCATTGAGGGGTAAGGTTGTCTATAATAGAAGGTTATCTAAAATGTGGCTTTCAAATGTAAAGATTTTCAGAAATTCACACTGACAAAACAAGTAATTACCAAAACAAGCAGTACAAATTCTACATGTTAGACAGTCTACTGAAACTTGGCTTGTCAACCTTCCAAATGAATTTGTAGTGTCTAAGTTATGTAATCGACTGTAATATTGTCACACATCATATGTTGTCTCATGTCAAGTTACATTGTTAACTTGAATAAACATGTAATATTCAGTCCATTGATGATAGTGATGTTTCCTGATGTAGTCAAAACGTAGTTATGTGTAACACGATTCTGTAACATCTTGAACTTTATTGCAGTCATTGCTTGTGAAAGCAGGGGCATGTCTTCTGTAGAGTTCTCAAGATTCTCAATTGTCTACAGTATGTGGCTCTGTAGTTTGGTGTCTGAGGGCACCAACAAATCTTGTCCAGGTGTTCTTCAGAGAGAAGTGGAGAAGTGAAAAAGGGAGTGGAAAGGGGCAAGGAGAGTTGTTGCTGGTTCCTCCACAGAACAAATGTCTTTAAGGTAGAAATATGGAACAGTGCCTGACCATGGTTCAGGTTGGGCACAATTTCTTAATTGTGGTGAGTTTGGGCTGGCAGAATGTTCATGGATGGAGTTGAAGTATGGTAAAGGTAGGAGTCCTTCTGCACACATGACAGTGGGATTTTGGTTGTTGAGGACAATGGTTCATGAGTTGGGGTTGCGTGTCTCTTGGTGCAGTAAAATTTTGATGTAATCCTCTTGGATGTATTCTTTGGGCATCATATCTATGCTTGCACTGTTCTTCTGATCTCTTGATGGTTGTGTTCTAAAGGAAGTCTGTCATTTTTCTTATCGGCCGTTGGTTCTGCATTGCTCCTCAGCTCTGTTGGTAGGTGAAGTTGCTTCAATGAGGTTCTTCGTCTTCTGGGCCATCAGGCCTGTGTTGCTCCTCAGATGTGCTGGATGGGTCTTAGGTGTGATGGAGAAGGACCTATGCATCTGAGTTGGTCCTTGTTGATTCCATGGAGTTCCTCTTTGTGTTGCTCTGGTTCACAGCTGGTCCCTTTGTTGGCTCTTTCCTGCAGTGACCATCTTCACAAGCTGGAAATCATGGAGTGGTGTGGACGTTGGTCGTGAAAAGGCTGATTTTCACTTGCTGCATCTGTTGTATAACAAAACATACACATCCAATATATCCCCCCTTTTGACACATGGTTTTAACCCATGTGTCACATTAGTGGGAGTAAAATAGTAAGAGGAGAGTGAAACTTAAACAGATCTATCCAAAAGAAAGAACCAAATCAGGTTAGATAGTTAGTTTGTTAGTTTGTTTAATGGTTATTCTTGTCGGTCCAGGTCAGGAGTCAACCTGTTGGAAGATAGCAATTCAGTTATGTTCTTTTCCATTTCCATCATCTGGTGGGGGGAAAAGAGTGATCGGGTTTAAAATATTGCATCTTATGACAGTAATGTTGGACATTTCTAAAAGTACAGTGGTCAAATTTAGTCATCGTGCTGTGGAGAGGGTGAACAAAGGTGTGCCAACTGGGGAGTCTTTACAGGGAACAATCCCTCCTACTGCTTTAAAAGACTCAAAGAACTGGCATTTATGAAAATCGATAGCTTCTTGATTTTGGAGTGATCGCAATAGGTTCATATTTGATGAGGCCAAAACATCACAGTGACTGACAACCCACAGTGTCTTAGGGACCTCCTGTAGGGCTGAAATAGTTTTAACTTGTTTCAGACAAAAAACAAACACACAAATAAACAAACAAACAAACATACAAACAAACAAACCTAAAAAGTGTTTTAGGTACCAGCTGGATTTTCTTTGAGTGTGCACAACAGATGTTAAACTCTTAAGAATAGCTCTAGATTGATCAGATGTTTTCTTGCCAATTGGCTGCGCGCTTACATTGTTTTTCTTAAATGGGTCCCAATCTTCCCTCTAATTATAAGTGTAAATGTGTAGAACCAAATGGTTTGTGGTGTACATGTCAAAATTGAATTGGTGTGAGAGAGAATGATAAAACACATCTGTGTTGTCCGGTAGATGTGTGCTCCAGTATCAACTCTCTTTCCCAACCAACCTTTTTTCAAATGTCTCATCAGGTCCTGGTGACACAAGAGGTTCAATGCAGTTCCTCTGGTGTCAAAACTGTTTTTCTGGCTTCTGTAACAAGCTTGGAAAAGGCCGTTAAGGGTTGCAATTTCCATTGATATGCATACTGCAGGTCTAGGGTGTGGTGAACAAAGTAGTGTGAAAAAACATTTGGCTCCAAATTAGATCAGTTTGTTTTGCTACATCTGGGGTTGAGACCAGACAAAGGCCTAATTTGCACATCAAGTATCTGCCCAATCAGGTTTATTGGGTAGTTTTCAGAGGGCATGAATGCATGTTTGAAATTTGACTTTAGCCCATAGTATCTCTAACTATTTTGACCTGATGAACACAACACATAATTTTTGCTCAGTTCTTTCATAACCAGTGTCAGTGTTCAAACACAATTTGTAGTTATGTGTATAATCTATACACTCTATGGTGTGTGTGAATGTGGTGCAGTACCTTTCTCAGATTTCACAGGTTGGTTAAGCTTGTCAGCAAGGATCCATTCCCCTCCGACCATCCCGGATCATCCTCAGTCTATGTTTGTTTGCTGGAGTTGATGATGTTCTTAGGGGACAGTTACGTATCCAATGTCCATGTTGGCGACAATGATACAGGCGTCACTGGGAACTTTTCTTCCTGAGTTCCTGTGTCCTTTCTTTTTGTGTCCATGACTGAGTTGTCCATGTTTCCAGACTGTGTTTGATGTCCATAGTCCATACACAGAAAACCATTGGTTGTACCTTCTGGTCCTGACTCTTCAACCATGGGCATGTTGAAGGCTATATCTTGATTGGAATGGTGTAATCCTGTGTGCAATTGGAGAAGATGATGGAACAGGCACACCAGAATGGGCTGCTCCTGAGCTTGTTGAGCTTCTTTGTTGTGGCGTGGTGGAGTCTGTTTCTCTTCCCTTGCTGGTGTTGCAGAGTTGTATGAACGGTGAGCTGAGGGATGATGGTGGATGGCGTTGAGGTCTGGATCCAGCTTCAAAGCTGTCAACTGTGGAAACAAAGAAAAGGAAATCTACAAGCTTGGTGCTGTAGTGTTAGTGTGAGTTGCATTTTTCTTTCTTTTTAAAAATTTTCTCTTTTTTTTTTTTTTTTTTTTTTTTTAAGCAATTCTTGTGTTGCTTTCCCCATCTGTAAACATTATTTTAACCTTTCATAATTTACAGACTTTTTTCCTCATTTCACTTTTTGTTTACCGTTATCTTCAATACTAATTTCCTTTTAAGGGATTCCCCTATTGGGAATCCAAATTCAACTGTACAAACATTTCAAATATTTAAAATTTTAGTTCCCACATTTTCCCTTTTCATAACATCCACAATCGGTCCATCCGGAGGTTCCCCCTCAACGGAATACTCCCCATATCCAAATGGAGATCGTGCACGACAATTCAATACAGACGTCTCTGTAAGGACCCGCTTCGTTTATGGCACCAACGATAAAAAGCCGGTCACTTTGTTTATGCTACAAGCGATAAAAGCAAATCATTTTGTTTTAGGGTGACAAAGTGATTAAAAAACAACCAGTCGTTTCGATTATACTACAAACGATAAAAGTAAATCATTTTGTTTTAAGGTGACAAAGTGATTAAAAACAACCAGTCGTTTCGATTATACTACAAACGATAAAAGTAAATCACTTTCTTTAAGGCTACAAAGTGATTGAAAAGTACCTGATCGGTTTGTTTATGCCACAGCGACAAAAGGCAAATCACTTAGTTTTTACGGTTACAAGTAATTCAAAAACCGATCAAATTTGTTTATACTACAAATGATAAAAGCAAATTATTTTGTTTAGGCTACAAACAATTAAAAAGCCGATCCCTTTGTCCCTGCTACAAAGTGATCAAAAAGCAGATCTCTTAGTTTGTGCTACAAAGTGATCAAAAAGCCGACCGAATTGTGGATAACATGAGAAATTAAAATGTTATGTCTAATTAAACCCAAATTTTAGAGAAAAATAATTTAAATGTCAATATTTCAGTGCTCACCAGATGAATTTCCCTGACTTAGTTCACAGAATTCCAGCGGCAATGATCCAGGACGACAGTAGCAGCCCTCCCCTCTTTTTGAGGTTTGGAGGCTGGAAAACTTTTCTCTTTCCAGGCTGGCCTGTCGCTGCCAGCCGTCCATCCCAGACGATTGCACGAGGAATCCCGGACCGAGCCCCCAAATTGTCGTGGAAATTTTCTGTCGCTGTTGCTGGTGAAAAATGAAATAGAGACTTGGCCGGCCATCATGATTTTATTTCCTTGCAAGGAAAGGTCCATTCGACCCGAGTGGGTGATGTTAATGAAAAGACAAAGACAATGGGGCGACCGAAACACTTATAGCTGAGGAAACACCTCCTCAGGTATGCCACACCCCTTTGTCTGCTGCAGGGGCCGGTCCAATACTCAGACAGTGTGTTTTCAATGCTCTTTGTCTGTTGGAGGTATTGGCACCGACCCCCGAGGGTGTATTTTCACACCTGGGGCATCCTGCAGGGTTACATGTTTAGAGGTTTAGACATTAGAATACACAAATGGGTAACAAACAAAGGAGTTCTCATACCTTGGGAGGAAAGCAGGGGGTAGGGACGTCACAAGTGATTAAACCAAAGGAATATTGAAATTTACCATTACACTAACGGCTCCATGGCATGGATCTATATAATACATCCATGCACCATGGCTATCATCAAAGAGTAGCCTACGTCAGATCACGTTTGATCACACAAGATTTCTGGCGTGTTACTGTACGTCAAATTTTAAATAGCTTTATTGGCAAGAGAAGGCAGTGCTTATATTGACAAAGCATATCACAATAGAATATTAATAAAAATAAACAGATGAATAAGTGGCAGAACATTAACAATAAAATATAAACAACTTAACAATTGAGGCGTGGTCATGATCTTTACTTATCATTAATTATAATCGATTTGTTTGGGACTCGAAACAAAAATCTTAGGACTTGGTTGGGACTTGAAAAAAAATCTTGGGACTTGGTTGGGACTTGAAAAAAAATCTTAGGACTTGGTTAGGACTCGAAACAAAAATCTAAGGACTTGGACTTGACTTGGGACTTGAGAGCAAAGACTTGAGACTCTACTCGAGACTTGAGAGCAAAGACTTGAGACTCTACTTGGACTTGCAACATAGGGACTTTCTCCCACCTCTGTTAAAGGGGGTGGGATTTGTCATGATATTAAATCTGTGGGATAAGGTGTTTAATCTGTAGCACAATAAACAGAATGAATGTCTATAATATGTAGAGTAAATCAAAGTAAATAAAAAATGTGTGTGAAACAGGACAAATACAATGAGCAGAACAGTGGCTGAGGCTTCAGTAGCCTACTTGTCTACATAGGATGCATTGAGGTGCCAGTATTCAGTGTTTTCTGCAGAATTTGATTGGTCTGCCTTTGTAAAGTCAGTGTGTGATACACTGCTATTGAGTGTTGGTCACCCAACTCAGCTTAATACACAATCACTGCACACAAAAGGGAAGAAAATAATGATGAAATGTTAAAAAAATATGCCTCCTTCCGGGTAAACACATGCTACACCGGGAGTGGAATGCAAGCTGTATGCTCTGGAAACAGCCATGTTGGTTAAAAAGAAAGCATGTCTTTTCCACCAAGCGCAAAATAAGAGACATGTCGAACTGTATGTTTAGTAGGCTAACTAATCATCTGCAGTAGCCTAGAAATCTAGACGCACCCTAGTAGCAGCAAAAAAGGAACTTTTTGAGTCTCGAATACCGTTTGTGTTCACCAATCACAGCGCTCTATCTGTTTAGAGAGCCGTTGGGCAGGCTTAACGCGATGACGACATACATTTTAATTGGCTTGTCAGGCTAACTTCATCCTGCTCTTTGCTCTGATTGATCATAGCGCTACCCTATTGCGTGCAGAGGCAGTTTGAAAGACAGCCTTCATCCCGCCCCCTGGATTGGATTGAGCCGAGGTCTACCGGTCGTTGCCAGACTATAGTCTGGCTTGTCAGGCTACATCTGCAGTCCATGGCCAGTCACAGTTTTCTTGTCTTGTGTGTGGACCGTCACATTTGTGATTAAGAGGGCTTTTTGTAAGAAAATGTCTGGAAGATGAAGAAGCAATACGTCTAATCTGTTTTCAATTCAAAGTTGGTGATTGTCACACAAACAACTTACCCCCTGTGTCCCCATCATTTTCTGGCTTTTTTTTTTTCTTTAATTGTGTGTCTTGTAGGCTATCTGTGTTTTTTTCTAGCCTACTCGCTGCAACAATAATTGACCTAGGACACAAATAAAAACCTTGAACTTTGAACCATAACCTTATCTTGAACTAATCACTCAGTCTTCTGCACAGACGGGCTCCGCAGCTTCACGAGGAGTTGGTTAGTTCTATGGTTTTTTTCTGACTAGTTGATGGACTGAAAAAAAATGTGTATACAATGTAGACTTAAACGGGTGTATTTTATTTTGTGATTGGACTTTACTTCAGTAACTTATTTAATTACTCGTTACTGAAAAAAGTAGCCGTTATTTTATAAGGCTGCTAACACTGGCAGTGACTTACCGCAACCTAAGCCAAACTCTGCATTATTAATTAATTAAAAAAAAGAAAAAAAAAAGAAAATCAAAGATGAAACGGAAAAAAAAAAAAAAATCGAACCTTCCCAGCAAATAGTAGCACGCTCACTGACCTATGACCTACCGGCAGGATTTACGTTATGTCAAGAGTGAGCGCATAATCTACACGGTGTGCAGCAGTTCTTGGGGTCAAATATGGCCGGTGTGTTTCAGTGACACTACGAAAATACCCGCCGAACAGAAATGGAAATGTTTTCACGGTGCTGCTTTCGAGGCCTCCGCGGAACAGGGAGGGAGCAAGTGCGCCCGACAACCACCTGTGAGGAGCTGCTCTCTGATTAGCCGTGATGATGCACCTGCTGCTAGCCGTGGAGGACAGCAGGAAGATAACACCGGGACTGCGCAGCCCCAGCAGTAACCTAATACATCCATGGCAGTAACAGGCTAGCGGTAACACAACGGTAACACAAGGCGGCTTGAACACGTGGATGGACGCAGCATTTTGTTTTTGCTGTGTGCTGGTTAGCGCCAGTTACAGGACCGCAGAGCGATGAACAGACACTGGCCCAAGTCCAATCCGACCCCTCACGGACGACGCGTTCACGGGAAGTCGGGAGTGTGTGAGGGCTGTTCATGGATCTAATATAATACATCCATAGGCTGTTCCATTGTCAGATCATCAATTCAGTGAGTCAGTGAATGAGCCCTTAGCCTACTGCCCCCCTACCGTAGTCTGTTTGACAGGTGCAATTAAGTGCATTTAATCAATAACTAACTAAACATTATCCCGCCTATCGGCTACGAGTGAAATAATTAATTTGAAACATAATGTTGATCAAAATACTACTTTTATCGATTTATACATTTGATCATTTAGCACATCTGCATGTCTAGTCTCTTCTCCGCTGTGTTGCTGAGCCTCCTCCCATTTGTTTTCAACAAAGCCTTTAATAATCAATCACTGGATCGATGGATTATCACATAGCCTACATGTTACGATGTGTGTTGCTATTAGTGTAGTCCTATCTGTCATAAACGAGATATTATAGGTTTACGGGGCGTGTTTGTGTCGCGGGAGCCTCCACTCTCCCTGTAAGTCATTTATGTAACATCACAATTAGTCCGAAGCTGTTTTGAAGGTAAAAATGAAACATAAGGTAAATATCCTGCATAGTTTCTCTTTTCTGTGCTCCGCTGATCAGAGCGGCGTGCCTAGCAACGGTCTGTTACACTTGACAACGGTCATTATACAGAAATAACAGCCCGTAGAGAGCAGCAATTGATCTGAGAGCAGCATTCCTGTAATAAATAAATATATAGAGATAAAAGCTATATATCAGAGAAAATGAAAATATATATAAATCAGAGAATCAATTCATATCAGGTCAGAGAGAGAGAGAGAATAAATAAATAAATATTTGATTCACAAAATACAACCAATAGTAGCCTAATGTTAAATCTTATTTGTGAAAAGTAATCCCCAGAGCCAGCTGTTTTCGATGCACAGTGTTCTGGCATCCTTAACTGAGTAGAATGACCGGTTCAAGATGGCGGCCGCATTTCTCGCGTCCCAGCAGCCGATACGGCGTCTTCTCTTTATATGTCTATGGTTCAGGGCCTGAGTCTTTAGGGGGCAGATTGGAATTGGGCCACTGACACCGTTGTGTTGGAGCTAAACCGAGTCGGATGGAGCATGTCGTAAAAGTCGGGTCAACGATGGGTTTGCTCTGATACTTGGGTAGCGCGGTGGATTCAAGCAGTCCACCGGCGCACTTGTTGCACTAAATCCAGAGAGTGATGCATTTCTTGACGTGAAGGCTGTGGACCATATTATGGGCCTGTCACGATCGCAGGCCTATAATTGAGACAGAGTACTGAGTTGCCAAAGAGTTTTTCAGCTGACAGCCAAGCCAGGGGATGTGGACAGTACAGCGCATCCTCTCACATCTGATCGCAATGCGTCTGCTCTCAAACATACCTCAATATTTGGAGCATCCACAACAACGTCAGGACGCCAGTCTACAACCTGAGAAACGTGGATCTCTCGACCACAGACGCACAATCCTCCATAGGAAGGCCCTGTTGGTTCAACTAGAAAATGCCCAACTGAAGACAACTGCTCTTAGGAGGTTCAGCACCAACACGTGCCTGCTACAGGTAAGACATTTTTTTTTAAAACACTAAGATGTCACCATGGCTTTCGTTTTTAGGCTATCATACATTTGTGCTGTGTGTGTGTGTGTGAAAGAGAAACTTTGCAGCATTTTGTTAAGTTAATCTGTTTTGGTTGGTTACAGTTTCCAAAATGCCCCCCATCAGACATGGATTCTGACTTGACTTTTTATTACAACAATATATTGAAAATAATAATGCACTTGTGACAATTGCCTTTAAATGTAATTTAAATCAGATTTTCTTTAGTAGTTTAGTGCAGCTGAGTTAAATATTACTCTTATGTTTGAAGTTGGACTAAATGAGCATTTTAACACTGGTCTGTTGATCTTGTCTTACCATTTGTAAACTAGTTTATGTATAGGGCTTACACTTGTGATCAATTTTCTTTTGTCAGCTTTGGTAAACTAATGCACAACGGGAACCCTGACACACTAAAGTGCAAATTGGAAAAGAGGCTAGTGCCTATTGTTAGAAGTAGTATTATTTTCAGATGGGGAGAAAGATCGTGTCAGTGTCCTCACTTGATCTGAATTTCAAAACATTTTTAGGCAGTGATGTATAACGGGAACATTTATTTGGCCACAATAATAAATACCTCTGGTACAAGTCTAATTTTCTATCTTATGAGTCTGAAAGACCTGTCCCGTATAGTGTAGTTTTCCTATTGAGGGAGAATAGCGAGTTCCATCAGTTTGAATTCAGACAGTAATAGATGCAAGTGATGACAGGTTTTCATGGCAGAGAGGAAAACAATTGAAATGGTCATACAATTTTCTTAAACCACTCTTGCAGCACAATCTCCTTCTCTTTGCTCACAGTGTTGAAGTCACTTATTATGTCTGGACTGTTTTGGTGTATCAATACTTTTCTGTCCCCTGGATTGCATCATAACAGACAAAATCCAAGCTGGCAGCAGATACTGCTCTCACTAATAATCACCCAAATTGTGGCCTTTGTAGTTTGTGCTTGTACTTGCTTCCCCTGCATTAAAGGGACAACGAGGAGTTTTGGAAAAGCGAAGCGTTTTCACACTACATTTATGAGCCTCTGCGCGCACCGTGAAATTCTTTGACCGGCGCAAGACGGACTCATGTTTTCATTCATCAAGAATTAAAGTCAGAGGTTCGAAGACGATCACATACCGTCGTAGTTCCGACCATAAACGGCGATTCGGCGGCGTTATTCTCATGACTCGCCACGAAACCGAAAGTAAGGAAACGCTGGTCGGCTCGCCCAGCATTTCGGCCACCATTAATAATAACAAAATAACGATAGAGACAAAACAATATATTTATCGAAAATGGGCCCATTAACAAGTGTGGGTAGCGGAGATTCATCCACATTAACGTGAGACTTTTTTATAACCAAATAGAAACTCCTCGTTGTCCCTTTAAAGCTCCATATTGCCATTTGTTTTTGCTATAGATTTAGCAATAAAAGTAAATCCAAATCATTCGTATGGAAAAGCTCTCATATGTCTTGGTGTAAAACCAACAAGGTGAAACAGAGTTACTGATCAATCTATCTATCTATCTATCTATCTATCTATCTATCTATCTATCTATCTATCTATCTATCTATCTATCTATCTATCTATCTATCTATCTATCTATGTATCTATCTATCTATCTATCTATCTGAGTTTGTGTAGAAAGAGCGGCTAGATCGGTATTGTTTCGTGTATAATCACATTGTTGTTCATGCATTACTATTACCCCCAGCTACAGTAAGGTGCTTCATAGTATATGGACAGAAGAAATGTAGCCTACATTTTGCCTGCCAAGGTTTTCAACTGGATTCTTTGTGACCTTAAAACACCATTTTCATTGTTCATTAATTGCCTAATTGCCTCCCAACTGTCGTTGTTTCAAATGATGGCTTACTGACCAAGAGGGCAAGTCTCCCAGCTGGCTGTTTGAAAACAACCTATTAATCCTTTGTCACAGTAATGTTATGAACTTGGTGGCATTAGAAGTCCATTCAAGTCATCATAACTGCAGCAGCGTTTTTTCCCAGAATGCAGTAGAGTATATTTACTCAAGAAATGTGAGCATGGTATTATTGTAGGCATCGTTGGTGAAGTCAAACAGCACATCAAACTATAGCCTCCATATTGACCATAAACAATGAAGCACCAACTCTATAAATTTGCAGTGCTGTTTGATGAGTAATTTGCACACTTCTGCCCAGATATACCACACTATCTCCATAGCTTTTAATTGAGAAAGCAGTGACACACAGAAATGGGAACAAATCATGGTATTGAGGAAATGCATATTACAGACACCTGTTTTAGAAAGACTTGGTCATTGTCTCTTTCATTCAACAGGAAACTTGCAGCTCAAGCACTGTCTTTGTAAAACTATAATAATTAATCAACCATGATGAACATATGAAGTTGTTGTTTTAAAATGAGTGGGAGACTTTGTGAAGACAAACATTCTTTGGTCTGTATGAACAAACTTGTAGTGCAGAGGTTATTAATCTTTCAAAACACCAAAACTGGTGATCCATGAATGTGAAAAAAATCTTGTGTGATCAAATCAAACGTGATCTGATGTACAGTACTTTGTTGATGGAGCCACACTGGTTTGTTGTGCTGTGTTCTTCAGTCAGCTCGCTTCTTTATTGGTTACATTCAATTTCATGTCACATTCCGCCGAGTCGGTGACTCAGGATTGTCCCCCCTCCCCCCCTCAGACTTCTTATCGAAACGGAACATGTTTAATATTTACGATCGTCACCCCCAACCGTTTTTCGAGCCAGTTGTCGGGAGAATTTGACTCTTAACACACCCCACACCACAGGAGAAACATAATAGATTAATCTAATTTTTTTAAAGTATATTTTTTGGGGGCTTTTTCGCCTTTAATGGACAGGAGAGTTGAGAGAGAGACAGGAAATGGGAGGCAGAGAGGGGGGAATGACACACAGGATAGGGCCGCTCGATGCGGGATTTGAACCGGGGCCGCCGGTTTGAATATAATATGTTGTTAACCGTTATACAGAAAGAAGACTATAACATGTTAACACATTTTTGTGCACTGCTATAACACTTTTCTCTGCTTTATTTGTTCATGGTAACCTTCATCCACACCAGATGACTTAACTGATAGTGTTTCTTATACATTTAACTCAACTTAAAACATGAGTGAATGGCTTGGCACACAGTCTTAGGTGCAAGTTGAAGGCTTAACAGTTTTGAACAAAACCAGCTTTTTCTAGCAATGGATAGGCATTCAGGCAGCTACTGCCTCAGACACTTAAACCCACCTCCTCTTTTAAGTCTGTAAACATGTCGAAACAGTTGTCTTAAAAAAAATCTAACCTTGGAGCATCGTATAGCTCATAGCCACTAAAGATGCTGTAGTCCTCACTGCACCTGGTTCGATTCCCCCAGTGGTCCTTTGTTGCATGTCATTCCCTCTCTCTATCTCACCATTTCCTCTCTCTTGTAACTCTCCTGTCAATTAATGGCAAAAAAGCATCCCCAAACAAAAAACCTCTAACCCCAGATAAAGTAATTTTACAGCTTTGGGGGAGATTTTCATTCCCCTTTCCATCTATCTACAATTCACAAAAGATTATTTTGGTTTAAAATTGAAATCAATACTTTTTGATGACAATCCTTTCAAAAGTCTAATAGCCTTAAAATGTGAGGCCCCGTTAATGGAAACTGCATGAAGATTTCAAGCAGTGTTCATTCTCAAAAAGGATTCACAGTGCTGGCATAGCAACCACTTGAATACCACCATGTGTGAGATGATAATCACTCTTGTGTCCTTGTGTCCTCTGTTGTTGTTACATGTTGCTCATTAAAGCTGCTTAGTGTGGGGCCGGGCCACAGCTGTACATGCGCGGCCATATGCAGGGATCCTCCTGTCCTTTCTCCTGTTTGACACATAAGCTCTGCTGGTGCCAGATGAGCTCTCACTGACAGCTGGATGTAGGCCGGTCAATCCTCACGGGTTCACCTGTCAGCCTGTGTTTCTCTTTGCCTTCTAAAGCAACGCTGACACTTTCTCAGTCCCTATCCTCTACTCCTCCGCTGTCACTCTTTCTCCCGTCCTTCACCTTCTCACTGACTCACTGACTCCCATCACCAGTACAGGGTTAATCATGTTGCTGCCTGCTTGGCCACTTGTCTTTCCAACATACCGGATTGTTGTAAAGTACTCATCTGTCTCATTTGTAGTCTTACATACATCTCATACAGAAAACTCTTCTCGTCTCATTTCTACTTTAATGGAAATACTTATAGTTTTACAGGATGTAGCCTAATTATCACTAATTAGTCTGTACACGGCATGACATGCCATTACACAGTATAATTTATATTTGGTCACTGGCAGTGCCATGGCTATTTATGGAGTAATCCAAACCCAGTTTCAAATTCATTGGTGTTATGGTTAAATAAATCAATTAATTAATTAATGTTGTTGATACTATTGAAACAGCAGGACCTGAACAACTGGCTGCTGGCAAGAAATCATAAAAGCTCCTGGGTATGTGATGTGACACCACACAGTGGGGAAATTGTAAATGGCATAACATAACTCGCTGACACAGCAATTAATAACAAGTCCTCATGCACTAGTCTTTGCTATAAGTTTTATGGGCTGTGACTGTGCATGATCTTTTTATCAGACTGAATTTTGTATTATTTCATCTGACTATAAAAGATGTGCCCTTCTAATGCTTGATTTTAAAAAGCCATTGCGATCAGTTTTGTAATCCACTGTGCAAAGATGTCTCCACTGCAGTCTGCTAGGCGATTCCGCTTGTTCTTTCTTAAGTTTGCTTTGGAGCACTTCCTGACCTGTTGTAGTGTAATGATATTTCATTAAACAACTGTAAATCAGGGTTTGACTGTAGCAGTTTGCTGTCCAGGTGTGCTTTCTAGGTTGGCAAGCACTCACTGCCCCCTGCTGAGACATGTTGAAGTGCTGGTGTTGCATCTGTTTAATCAGACAGACATTATGAAATAACTGTCAACTGAATGCTGCCAACATCATAGAATAGAATATCTATTAAGGCATCCCTAATTGTATTGAAACAGCTAAACCTGAGCAAAACAGACCACTGGCAAGCTATTTTTAAAGTTACTGACATATAAAATAGAATAATAATAGCATGATTATATTAAAGCCTTACAAAGAAAGATGGAGGAAAAGAGGACATGTTCTCATTTGTGTATTAGGCAATTTTATGCCAGCCACATGTTTTGACCATACAGATCATTTTCATTGTATTGAATTTGGTATTGTTTCATCTGACCAACTTGGCAACGTCGGTTGTTTTTCATTTGATTTTCTTACCTAACATAATGTCATAATAATTAATCAGCTTAGCTTGTTCGGCTTAATTTGAATAATGGCTCTTCTGCAGAGTTTGTATGTGAACAAACAACATATGGGCATGCCATTTATCAACTAAATCTGCTGTGGGTATTAAAGTTCAAATAACAACAGTGTGCAAATAATAAATGATGCCAGCATTGTGCAATAAGTCACACAATTTCTAAAATAAACCAAGAAAAAAAGGCTGCTGTCATTTACACACGCCCCCCTTAAGTGTGATGCACATGCATACAAACACAAAGGCACTGATGTATATCCTTTGGGCAAATGTAGTTTATGTAGAGCATCTTGGTACGTATATAATGTACATGCTGTGCTTCTTAATATCTACATCATTCAATCCTAGAACATTTGTCCAACAAACATGTGGTCATAGGTTTTAGGTGCACAAAAATCAAACCAGAAAGTTAATTTTTGAACTATTATTTACCGTTAGAGTTCTCAACGGGCCTGAAAATTACAACCTGAGCCGACCCGACCCGCGGGTTATTAAGCCCGGACCCGACCGAGCCCGACACACCAGCATTAATTATCTGTCCGAACCCGGCCCGACCCGAAAAAAAACAAAAAAAAACGGCGTGCTTTCTTTGCAGCAGGACGTGCCGCTGCCGGTGATACAGCACTCGTCTTCTGCCTCATGTCATCTGGCCCCTCCGGTACCGGGCGGGACTTAACGTAGCCTACTACTATAGGCTACACTTGCCCTTTGATCAGCGGGCAGCGGGCGCAATTGATTAGCTATATTTCCGCTGCGGGAACGGTGCGTTTTTGTGGAGATTTATCCACCAACCAGTGCGCGTGCTGTTGATGCACAGCTGTCAGCTGCAGGAGTAGGTACATGCCTATCGTCGGCATTTTCAGGCAGTGATGTTTCGGTGGTTCTGCCCACAGCAGCACAAGATGCAGAGTGGGATATAATTGCCTGAGACTCACACGAAAACAAACAACAACTTACACCATAAATGTGTTTTATGAGAGAGAAAAAAGGAAGCCCGAGGTCCGACCCGACCCGAGTCACTTTCATATTTTTTCGACCCGAACCCGGCCCGAACCCACGGGTTCCGTCGGGTTTGTCGGGCTGGCCCGGCCCGTTGAGAACTCTATTTACCGTAACCATACTGTACTTGCATGAGACATAATATGACTGGCGACTGGCGAGTGATCAAACCATCAGTACGTATGTCAGTGGCGCGCACGGGGGGCCCAATCGTTGAAAAACGCACGCTAAAGTGCCCCCTCGGAGCCAAAATGCGCGTTAAAGTGCCCTCTTGGAAGCCAAAACACGTGTTAAAGTGCCCTCTAGGGGCCAAAACGTGTGCTAAAGTGTCCTCTTGGAAGCCAAAACACGTGTTTAAGTGCCCTCTTGGAAACCAAAATGCGTGCTAAAGTGCCCTCTAGGATCCAAAACGTCTGCTAAAGTGCCCTCTTGGGAGCCAGAAGTTCAGAATGCGTGCTTAAGTGCCCTCTTGGGAGCCAAAACGCGCGCTAAAGTGCCCTCTAGGAGCAAAAACCTGTGCTAAAGTGCCCTCTAGGAGCCAAAACCTGTGCTAAAGTGCCCTCTGTGCACGCCACTGCGTATGTGTTTAGAGAATTATTAGTTGACTTTGTAGACCATAGCCTAGGTTTTATGCCTCTTATCTGTGTTGGTTTATTTAATCAGCCTGTAAGGATGCTTTGTTAGCATTTTTTTAAGAAATTCAAATGATACATTCTGGGAATAGCAGAATGTCTGAAGACTGATATAACAAAATACAAATATACATGTATAAATATATGACAATAAAAATATTAATTTAAATCTGTTAGTTACACTAAGATGCATGAGATAGTGTTGGGCTATCTCAAGCTCATCTTCGATTTCTCTGCATGCAGGCTGGTGTTAATGCTAATGGCATGCCGTATCAGTGGGGACAGTAAAGGTGATGGCTAGCCTGAGTGGACTTCTGTCCTGTATAAAGCCCTATCTCCAGATGGGCCGAGGAAGATTTAGTGATGAGCGAAGGGGTCTTTTAAATGAGTGAGTGCTGGAAATGTGGAGACACATCTCCACACCCAGCCATTTGGACTGGAGTGGCAGAGGGGTGAACACTGAGGGCCTGTCCATTTGGAAGACTGACAGCACAATCAGAGATGTCTTAATCACATCTGGTTGTCTCATTTATCAAGGGAAGTAGTATTGTTAAATATTATGCCTCTGCCCATCAATGCACCAGTACATTTCAGTTAATAATTTGGCTAACCTTCAAGGAAAGTTATCTGAATGAACACATCAGGAGAGGCTTGCACTTGATTTTCCATTAGCTTTATTTCATAGTTCACAGAAATCATATTAAGGAACATTTCACATTGTTATGTTAAAAATGTTCAGTATAGTCCTTTACATCATGCAGTGGACATTGGTATTCCGTATGCGTTGTGGCTGTGCTTTTAGTTACAAATAGAGAGTCTCAAAATGAAAATAACCACACACTGAAAATTCACAGAAATACAATTAGATATGAATCATTACATAATAAGGAGACAAATGTGTTTTATTTCTTTCATCCTGTAAAATATATATATATTTTTAAATCATGCAGTCATGTGAACTTGCTTACTTATTCTCTTCCCGCCTTTGTTGGGGCCTTGCTGTGTTTTTTGGGTTGTTACTGCCAACATGTGAAATAGCATGAAACCAGCAGCAGCAATGTATATTGTGTACCTCTGTGTGCATGTACAATGCAGACAGAATTGGACTCATAAATCATAGTAAAACATTACCTCATAGTGGTAATACTGGTCAGAAATTCAATGGAATTTGTAGAATAAGTAGTAATGGTGAAACTTCAAGAAATGTTGTTATTTTAGTGTTATTGAGAAATACTTTAGAGAAAGGTTATTTTCAGGCCTTACGATATTTGTTTTAAATTATTTATTTGACTTCCAGAGTATTCAGTCCAGTACAGTTCATTGCTGCTATTATTAGACTGTTGAATGCTAAGAAATGTACAGTTGAGTAGCACCAAGAAACTGTCTTAGCACTGATCAGTTAACAGTGATTTGCTGAAACTGTGATTATCTTTCCAGGGAACCGCAGTGTACTCATTTCATTAATCTTTCTAATTGCTGTGACCTCTAAACCCAGGACAAAGCTGGTGTTCTGAACACCTGTCCACTTCTTGTCTAACTAGCTAGATCTGTAGCACTTGGAGACCCCTTTTTAATGTTAGTTGATCGAGTTGTTCAATTATTGCAGTTAATAGAAAGGTTTCTGTGTCCGTGGGGCTTGTTACCACAGGAGGACATAAATTCTTAATACAAAATTGATCCACAGAATCAGTCATCACCAATCAATACATTGCAGTGTGACACCGGTCTTTGGGTGTGTTTTATTCAACTCTCTTTTTCTTGCTCACACTTGCTGTAGCATAATGCATAGATATTATGTTGGAGGAGAAAGGTTACTTTCAACTTGTAGGAACATGTTGTCATCTTTGTACAGTAAGGTGAGGTGCAGCCGGGGACAAACACAACACAGGCTCATGATGAGCGTCGGCTGGCAGCCAGCTATGACGAGGTGACAAGCAATTTATCTCAGAAACATTCGTATTCAGCCTTGCATCATCACTGCAGTCCATGTGATAAATGCACAGCAGTCAACTTTGTGTCTGGTGGTTTCTTACTGTGGATAGAATTTATGGACTAAAAGTCATACTTGTTTATTCAGAATATTTTTTGTACATATACAGTACGTTTTTAAATAAGTAAACATAATAAAATAATTGCCCAACAATGACAACCCAATTAAAAAAAAAACAACAACAAAAAACTCACTTTATGCAGGTGAGTTCCAACCGACTTTCTGCAACCTTCAAGTTGGACTCATAAAAGCTGGCTAACTGTCACCCTGTCAGCACAGTCTGAGAGGTGGACGAGACATGTCATCCCGACAAAATTTAAAATGTGTTTTGAGGCCCACTAGCTGAGTGGCTGCCACTCTTTCTCATCCCCAGGCAGATTTAATGCCCAACACTACTCCCGAGAGCAATGGGCCCACCCCAGAACATCAGAGGGTGTATTTCTCACAATCCCTCTCCCTCTCTTTCTCTCTCTCTCTGTCTATGTGAAGGGACCCAGGTGGGGGTATGGTGGAGCTGAACCTTGAATTCCCTCATGAATGTGTCTGTAGGTCAGTAGTTTGACCTCTTGACTTCCTGTTGAAGGCATCTGAATAGGAAAGATGTGTGGATTGTGTTTGTGCCACTGCTATACAGAATCCAACACATAGGTCTCAGTAAACAGTACGTGCCTCCAGTGTAGTAATGGAACTGCATACTCCATGTGTACTCCATCCATAGCTCAATAGGATAAGTTAATGGATTAAAATATTAGATATTTATGAGTGCATTTCAGAGAAATTTAAATTTGACCATTTATAAAGGATATGTGGCAGAAAAGACTTTGATGGAGCCCTTTGGGAATCTGAGCAGCAACAAATTTTCTGCTGGAGAGTGAAATTCCTGGAAAATCTCAAATTCCCAAAACAGGGAAAGGAGCTGCCGCTGCAAATACTGCTTTACAGAGTAGTCACCACCATACACCTTTGTGAGTACGATTTAATGCTACTTATAAGTTAATTGATACTCAAATTAACAATGACTGGGTGATAGTGAAGTTAACACTGAATAGGTGGAGATGGTTACTTTGCATAAACCAGTGCAAAGCTCCATTTATGCTGGAACAGTATTGAGTAATCAGTGTTGACCAACAAGAAAACTGTTATTATTTTAGCACTTGGCTTGTTGTGATGGTAGTTTTTCCACAGTTGCCTGTTGTTTTGCAGAACAAACAATGGATTTATTAATTGTGTAATTTATATTTTAAATAATTGATGCAAGTCCTTGTGTCCTTTCTTCAAGCAACTTCTGTTTTGACCCATTTTGTTAGATGACATCCTGTCTGGTGAATACGATTGAAGCAAAGGAGGAGGTCTAGTGATGCAGTAGACAATGTCTCTGTAGGAGAATGGATGTGAACTGTCCATGCAGTGGTAGAATATGGATATTCAATACCAACATTTAACCGGTGTGTACTGGTATGATCACACTTGCACATCTCACACCAGTGTGTGCACAAATCGAACACTTTCGATATACCACCTGTATGTGTGAATAAGTAAATGGCAATGAGCTTTATTTTCAGAGATGACCCTATTTTCTGTAAGAAAGCACAAGAGTGCAGGAGAAAACATAAAAAATAAAAATAGAATTATGGAAACTCCTGACATCAGTCTGAGAGTGCACTTACCTCCTGCTGTTTTTTCTGCATAGTCATATTTTGAACTGGATATAGGGGGTAAATTTCATATTGACTGGCTTATTATGCTCATTCAATTTGCAGTGATCAAAAAAGTGTTACTGAAATGGAAGGATGTGCTGCGGCTTGGGTGACTGTATAGGTGCTGGGCTGGCAGCTTCAATAAAGCCTGAAGGGGCTCAAGTCTACCTGGAAGTGTCTGGAAGATGATGTGATTGTTGCTGATGATACGGGGTAATGGATGTGTATAGCTTTCAATCTGCTGGCAGACTCTCCCACTCCTCTGCTTGTAGCCAGGGAGCTCATTTTGTAAACACCTCCAGAAAGTTAGTCTGAGGGACTTGGCATCCCACTCCATCCATCTGACTGAACAGCACTTTCACAATGCTTTCGGTGTGTGTTTTTTAATGAGAGCTTCTTTTGCTGATCTCAGACCACCTTTTGGCATTTCTGCCACTGTTGTTTTGTCTTTGATGATAAATAACTTCAGTTGAGTTAGTTTATGTTCTCAGAGCAAACAAGCCTCCGGACTGTATACAGCTGATGATCGATTGGCCACCTGTCTAGTAGTTTGCAAATGTACAGTATTCAAATGAATGAGACTGTGCAACAGCCTGAAGCTAAACTGAGGTAATGATTTATGTCTAGTGGTACATCGACTTCAGATAAGTACAGCCCATTTCTCACCTTTCCATAACATTACCTACTACAGTATGGTTCTTTTCTACTTGATGCACCAGTGTTTGTTAGAGAATGTGCAGATGCTTTCAAATGACAGAGGTTTACAGATGCAAAGCTATAATGTTATGATGACCAGTTACTGGTGTATTCCTCATTATCAATAATTTGATAAACTTGCAAGGTTTAAGTGGGCTCACTTTCATTGGGCCATCAGATATTTTTTTACGAGTGGTGATATTAATTTGTTGTTGGGAGTTTGTATTGCTCTCATAAGGGCAGCTACCTTTGAGTTTTTATTGATATTTAGAATAATTGATGAGATAACCAGCAGGTGCATATCTCTGCAGCATCTGTACCAAACTATATATGTAGCTTGGTAGCAGTGTTTATTTCGTTGACGAAGACTATGACAAAAAATATTAGTCAACAAACCTTTTTTCATGAATGAAAACTAAATAAAAACTTAAAAAGTCAGCCATGATGATGAAGACGATGACGAAATATAATTAACACTTCAGTCAATGAATAAAAACAAGACAAAAATGTTGGGAGGGACAAATGGAGAAGAGATCCATCAGGTTGATGGAAGCAGAGCCACAGCTCCACGGCACATGAAAAGTTTCAAAACAAAACTGGCCTTGCTCATTAGCATACTGTGGTGCACCCGGTCCGAGTGCGACAGCATGTTTCATGAACAACACAGAAATATCAGCGCTGGGTTTAGGACGATAACGAATTGAATGAAGTTGCTTCCAACAGATACTCTGTCAAATGACTGTGTTTCACCAATCAAATGCAGCCAATGGATACGCCTATCGGCGATCTCCTGGGAGTTAGTGATGAACAACACTAATCTGGTCACACTTCACATACTGTATGACAACAAGGACAATGTTCAGGACCCTCTGTGAACCAGAGCAGAAGTTGCAGGGATGAACTGAGCTGACTAAAACACTTACAATATTTCATCGACAAAAACTAAAAGATTTCAGATGACTAAAATATGACTAAAACTAAAACTTATTTTAGTCAAAAGACTAAGGCTAAAACTAAATCTGAATTTATGTCAAAATTAACACTGCTTGGTAAATGTAACTGGACACTGTGACATCTCTGTCTGTACCATATAGGCTGAGGCATCACAGGCTTGTCCTTATACAGCATACTGTAGCTCATAGGCTAGTGTAACACTGTGGCAGCTTTTACTTTCCTGTTTTGCTGTACTTTGCTGTACACTATATTGTTAACAATCTTTACATTCCTCTGAAAAGCTGACCTTCAGTGAACAACTTCCTGGTATATTTATGAAAACTCTGAACCATTATCTTGCCTTGTAGTTGTGTTACTGTCACAAAGGGTGTATTTATTTCTTACAGTCATTGCCACAACTGTAATCTGTGATAGCTTTTTGATGACAATGATGCGTCAATAAAATGTGACTTAAGCTGCCTGAATGTCATTGTCCTTGTAACAGCATCATTACATTAGCATCTTGCGAGACCTTGTGAACTGTGAATAATTATCACTTCATTCTACTAATGTGTGCTGCCAGAAAACAGAAATTTAGCTCTGCAGAGTGTATAATTGAGATTTTGGTGTGTTTTGAAATATGAAAGAGAGAGAGAGAGAGAGAGTGAAAAGGGAGGAAAGAGATTTGAAAGCTCAGGACTTTTGAAGCCTGAGGGGGCAGTGGCTCAGGAGGTAGAGCAGGTCGTCCAATAACCAGAGGCTTGGCGGTTCGAATCCCGCTCTCTCCCAGTCTCTGTCGTAGTGTCCTTGGGCAAGACACCATACCCAACTTGCCTCGCGTGAATGCGTATGAATGATCATGGTGGTGGTTGGAGGGGCCGTTTGCCACACATTGGCAGCAACGCTTCCGTCAGTCTGCCCCAGGGCAGCTGTGGCTACACATGTAGCTTACCACCACCGTTGTGAATGTGGTATGAATGAATAATGGTTGCTGTACGCGCTTTGGTTAGCAGGTATTGATCGAAAAGCGCTATATAAATGTAATCCAATGTTGTTAACTATTATTGTTATTTAATTGAGTGTGGGATATAGATGGTACAGTGTTGGTCTGAAGAGCGGGTGACCTTCATTTGTGAGACCAGTGATCAGGTAAAAGTCTTCAGCCAAAGTCGGAATAGGACTGGCCTCATCTGTCCATGTATTGTTCCCTCCATCTTGCTAATGAAGACTAGAATAGCTATGAATTGATTCTTCTCATTACAGCTACTTGAATTGTCGCACAGTCTGTTCATTGTAATTGTAAACAAACATTTTTCATGCTGTAATGGCTCATAATTGGGGACAAATAATTTCTGCTGATGTCTGTATCATAGTCTGGTTGCCATATTTCTTTAGAATTATCATGTCACATCTTGCTAATATCATGCACCTATTACAATTGCGGTTTAATGCCAGCCCTGATGTGTTATGTGTGATTTGTGGTCTGTTGAGCCCCTGGGTGGTCTGTTTAAATGACTGTTTCCTGTTTACAGCTATGCATTTTTGCAATAAAGATAAAGTATATTTTTACAAAGATGCTTGTCTTATTTTGGCTGACTAGATATTGTGAGTGTCTACTTGGTTGACCTCACTTTCCCAGTTTTAATGCACCTGCTGGGAAGCACAAATTACACTGTCATCATTTTTAATAGTACAGAGTTGGGTGACCTCTTTAATTCCTTCCTTAGTGCTTCCTATATTTGACCTGAGCCAAAGTCTTTTGGCGAAGTATCAGCTGTGTGTATTTATGTGTGTATGTATGGTGTTTAAAGTAGGGTTGGAGATCTTATTCTGGGGCATTTTTTACTGAATTGCTTGAAATCCTCTTCAAACCCCAATTCCAAACAATTAATTAAATACTTTTTCACAAAAATGAAAAATGTCAGTCACCTGTGGAATGGGTAATCCTGTAAAAACACCATCTAATCATTTTGAACATCACTTTCAAGTCAATTGGATCATGATGTGTCAATCAAACTCCCATTTGTTCCTCCCTCCCTCCTTTGCGCGTACCCCTCTTTGTGCATTAATCGTGTGCGTGCTCAGAGTCTTCAATGACGCAGCGGAAAAGCCAACACCACAATCCAGTGTACCACACTCTAGGATGGATGGTTTATTATGATGTTAACCCTACCTTTAAGCGTTAACAGCATTGCTACAATAGTCAATATTGCATTATTATGTGTTCTAAGGGTCTCTAACAATAATGAATCATCATTCTGTTACCTAAATTTTAATATAAATGAAGTGACACAAAATATCGTTGGTTAATTATTTAGCTTAACTATAAACATCCAACCATTCATCTGTGCATGTTGCTGTGGCAACAGATCAGGCAAAATGGATCAGAAGTCCCTATCCCCAGCACTGTTTTCCAGTTCTGTCTGGGGGATCCTGAGGTGTTACCAGGCCAGATGAGGTATATAATCTTTTCAATGTGTTCTGGGTCTACCCCAGGGCCTGCTGCCAATTGGATGTGGCTGGAAAACCTCCAATGTGAACCACCCAGGAGGCATACTAGCTAGATGCATGAACCACCTCAACTGTCTTGCAGTGGCTATAGTTTGCGCTTCCTCCAGATGTCAGAACTCTTTGCCCTATCTGTAAGGCTGAGCCCAGTTATTGTGCAGGAAACAGTTTAGGAATTTTGGTGTCTAGTCCATGAGTGAGAGATGGCAATGACACGGGAGACTGATGAGATGGATTGGTGCAGCATCAGCTATAAAGCGGGTATTGTTCCGGACTGTCGTAGTTAAAAGGGAGCTGAACCAGAAGACTAATTTTTCAATTTACAGGTCAATCTTCATTCTGACCCCTTACCTCCAGCTTTGGGCGATGCAAAGTGACCAAAGGACTGATCTATAGAATTTATTCCTCTGTATTTATTCTGATTACAATATTGATGTTAACCACATTCTATGCAACCACCTGTTATGATATCACAATGTACAGACAGCTGAGATATCTGTGTGACAACTGAGCAGACTTTATCCTCATGGATACAGCAGAAAGCATTAAAAAGCCACGTAAGTGAGCCTTGAGTTCTACTTATTCTCTAAAATAACACTGTAACATGTTCTACGCTGCAGGTTTCCCATACTCCATCAGGCTATCTAAGCCTTATAAGTGTAATAATAAGTAATGTCTGTCTATGTCATATTTCTATATATGTATATTTCTGTAATTACTCAAGGGTGTGATGTATTAATATGGTTTTACTGTTGTCAGTGGGCTGTGTCGATGCAGAAAAAAGTTGTTTGTAGTGCAGGGGGACGAGGCGTTGATGATCAGGAGATACAGGAAAATCTCAGCACACAGCAGTAGGGGTGGGTCTCAGAGATGGAGGCAAAGCTTCAGGCTGAAGCTATATGCTGCCACTAGAGCACCATACACTGTAAGCATGACACTGTTGCTTTTTTTAGAACCTGCTTTCCGGTTTGCAATGCTCTATTAGACAAAATGTCTATCTGCCAATATATTCAGAATGCAGTATGGAGGTTATTAACATGCCCTTGGCAAAAAGGGTTTAGCTGTGTGGGGCAAGCATCTCCATAAATCGCAGCGGAGGCAGTTTTATTACAGGTTGTAAATAGAAGCCCCTGCCGTATTTTATGACAGCCATCACTAACTCATTCTGATTCTTATTACCTCTCTGTTCTTTGACTTGCGGGACCATTCACAGACACTTTCTGTGCACAAGTTTATGCGGTATGAGGGATTGATTGTGGAGGAATTTATTCCTGGTGTAATTGCACCTTCAGCTTGCACCACACTTTTGACTTCAATTGCTGTTTTCATGTACGTTATAACGAGCCCAGCCTGTTTCCGACAGTTACATATAAAATTTACATATGGATGCCTTTACCAGCAATTTGATTGAAGAGCTGTTTAGCACAGCATGTAAAATGACGCACAACACAATAGATTGTGATTAGTGATTAGTTTAAAATTAGATCATCCACTCTGAATGTGAAGGGAGGACATGCACATTTCTTTTACAGATACAGTAATTGTTGAAAAGGAAATGATGTAATGCATCATTGTGTAGGCATAGTTGTTTATGTAATTTGGTATTTAAAAATTGGCATTATCTTTAATCAAACTGCAGTCTATTTCTGAATGGACATGGCTTTTCAAGCTGTTACAATTTCACCCGGACAGGTCATCTGACAGAGGAGGAAGGGAGAGCAGAGAGAGCCAGGGACATATTACAATCATATTAACTGAGCATTTTCCACACGCTCTTCCCTTTTCTAGTCCGGCTTGTTTACTTATTTGAATTGGCTGACAGAGCCATAATCAGCTTATGATCTTTAACATTTGTTTGCCAGAAACCATACTGGGAGTAGTGCTCTATTCAAGTATGTGGCATGCTTTGCTTTGACCATAATCTTTTAATTTTGAATGAAAATGTAAAGAAAAAAAAAATTGATATATTTGCCTTGTCAATACTGGGGACTTAAAAATTCAGGGAAAGGCAAGAATTCAGCCGCTAACAAAAGAAAGGTTCCACCACTGATTATCTGATTGAAAGTTGCTGCGTTTTGATTTGGGTAAATTATAATTAGAATGTTAATCATTACCCAGAGGTTTGCAAGGCAGGAGAAATAATCATCGCAGTGCCACACAACAGTCATTTCAAAAGAGACAAACAACCAAATCTATTCCATTATGGACTTCCAAACTACCCTCCTGTCCTGCACTGGGACACACATGGGCGGAGTGAATGGGGATGGATGGTTGGATTAGGAATGCCGGGAGCGAGTAGATTATCCAGTATCTGGGCAGGCAGATGTGCAGAGGAGAAAACGACTACACAAAGAGCCAGATCTCCATCAGGGGATCAATTCATGGTGCTCGCTCTGTCACTTCCTGTGAAAAAGCAAATTTCATGGTGTGTTTTCAAGAGGCTGGCGTCGGAAAAACATCAAGAAGACAGTTTCTCCCTCTATGTCTCTCGCTTCTTTCCACTCTACCAGTTTCCCAGCCACTCCTCAGCTCTTTCTACTCCACTTTCACTTTCTCCCCCTCTGTGGGCTCTGTAGTAAGATGTGCAACCGAACGTACACACTTGTGCCGTTACACTTAAGACACATGAACACACACATTCATGCCGTAACCTATATTTGCTGAGTATGGTGAATGCCTATGTGTAAATTTTTTAAGAGGTTTAGCCAGGGAGAGCTGGAATGAGTATTGCTGTTGGCTGAGTTTCTCAGCCCGGGGCCCCTTGCCTCACTCCCCCATTCCACCCAGTAGAGCTTCATCCTTATCGCTGTCCTGCACCCCATCACTGTTGAAGCTGGGCTCCTCTCCTGCTTGACCACATTTATCCAGGGGGCTCTTGTCTGGGGGTGATAAGCTGTCTGACTTACCAGTATGGATGTAGGGGTTCCCACATCCCCTCCACTTCACTCCACTCTACTCCTCTTTACTCCTTCCTCAGCGGTGGGGACTGTTTTGATGACAGTAAACCTACTCACCAATACTTGCATTTGTTTCTGCACATCTGCCTTGACTATCACACACTGCACAGCTTCTCCTCTCATCCCTCTCATCCTCTCTCTTTCCTCCCTCCTCTTGTTTGTACTGTATTGAAGAGGAGGAAAGCGTTTTGAAGCAAAAACAAGTTTGAATGGTTAAAGTAATGGGCTCATGGGGACCTTAGACAAAGGCACTGTGAATGCTAATACTGGCTACACTTCACCAGATTTATGTCTGTGTGAACTAATTTTACACAAGAGGCAGCAGACATCAAAGTCTGTTGCTTTTATCCACTGATGACACACGCACAGAGTTTGTTTTTGGAACATCTGTGCTGTTTTTCTGTTTCTGAACTTTATATTCACAACTTTTTGTCACATGATTGTGAATATATCTGCTACAGCATCCACTGTTGTGTCATTTTGCTGCTTATGAAAGGGAATGTGATGCTCATTATGTTTTAGATTACCCCTGGTTTGGTAAATATACGATAACTCTCAGGTCTTTGATGTTGAAGTGCAGTGAATTCAGTGCTCCGAGTGTTTTCCCTGTTGAGGCTTACATGAATATCTGTGGTAGTAACAACAATGCTGCTGCCATTATAGCATTGATTGTTATTTTCAAGGTTCTTGCTCTCCACCCGTGGCTTATGAAGGAGCACAGCCATGTGACACGAGCTGTAACAAGCTGTCACTGTAGAACACTTACTATTTAGCACAAGCTGCACCACACGCTCCATGTATTTTCAGGTTGTACTCCACTAACCGCTTGCATCTAAGCTACTCAGTGCTTAGCCTTGCCAGCATCATTTAAATTTGGAGCCCAAGGTGCCACAACAGGCTCTTTGTATGCAAAAAGAATAATCTCTGAGTGTTACTGTTTAACACAAAAAGCCGTAGACTGCTGATGGTAAAACTCCTATTTAGAGTCATAGACATGCAGCGGGATATATTGTTACATTAGGGTTTGAATTTAACTTGTCTTGTGCAGATTTGTTGTTTAATTTTATAACTCAATTAACAGGGGATTGTCATACTTTAGAATTATGTACTTTAGCTATGGTGTAATAGCCCAGGGAGAAGCAAACATTTCGCTTGTTTATCTGTCATCGGAAATGTGTATTGCCAGCAGATGCTCCTGCTGGTGTCTCAGAGAAAATACATATCTCTCTCCTCATGTGCCGAAAGCTTAATTATAGTTCCTGGTGTCGTTGCAGGTTGTTATGAAGGGAGAGCGAGATAGCGTGAAGGAAATAGGAGAATTGGGGTTGGGGGGCGGGGGTGCAGGTAGGAAACGAGCGATGTGGATTCAGGATATTAATTTGCACTGTGTATAAAAAATTATGGACTTGATCATGGCTTTCCTCAGAAGCTGTAATTAGGACATTAAAGCCATGGTGTGTGTACGAGACAGGCTGTTCATACTCCCTTCTTGTGAAGTACCTGTTTTATGAACTTGGCAGTATAACGACCTTGATGCTTTGTCAGGGAAATGTGGCTGATAAACAGTGGGCCTCGCATCCAAAAAAACGGGCTCCCGGCAGCTAGGTACCAATTTCAGATTATTGATATTTCTCTATTTTTCCAAAGTTTTTAATATACACATATTGATTTGCGATGGCTAATAACAGGTTAACAGTTTTCTTGCGTCACTGCAACATTCAAGTACATTGAAAAACAAACTTGAAGGAGCGATTGTTAGGAGCTTGGGTTATAAGACAGCTACAATAATTTGCTTCAGTGAAGTTTCAAGCTTCATAATGGGATTTCTGATGTGTTTTTCTCCCCCTGTGGTGAGAGAAAGGAATTTTGAAGATGCCACCTTGGGCTATGGTAAATACAAATTTCACAATTTTGACCATTTATTGAATCAAACACTCAACTTTTTAAATTGTGGATGTTCCAAATGAGCACATTCCTCCTCAATAACTTTGTTTGCCCAGCTTGAGGGATATTTAAAACACTTTTTGACTATGAGCTGTCACTGCAGAGGGGGATGGGTCAAGAAGTGAGAACCCCACCATTTCCCCAGCAGAGTGCTTCTCTCTGATCTCCTGCTCTCTCCTTCCCACCCGCTCTTTCTCCTTCTCTCCTTGCCCCATTACCCCTAGAAAATCCTAGCCCATTACTTTGGCAAGGGTGATGCAATCTCCATGCAAATGTTTTACCGATAAAGAGCATCCCAACAAATATGGATCTTGTCTTTCCTCTGGGTTCACCAGCTACCTGTTATTCTGACTTGCCTGTTTGCGGGTTTACACTCCCAGACAGCCTCAATCCCACACGCCCCGGGAAACTCCTTTCTAGTGAGCAGAGGGTGGATTGCGCTCCCATACCTCCGTCTCCTCCATGGTGTCAAGCTTGAGGCAAAAGACGGAGCGCAGAGGAATTAATTCCCCCTGAAACCGAGAGTGAGGAGAGCAGGAAATAATTCAGCAGCAGCTCCAGCAGCAGCACCAGCAGCATCAGCATCAACAGCGGTGGCAGCAGTGAGCGTGAGAGAGACGGAGAGAGAGGGAGTGTGAGAGAGAGTGTGTGTGTGTGTTTGTGTGTGTGTGTGTGTGTGTGAGAGCTTGAGTGAGAGCGAGTTCCTATGCACTGTGCCGAGCGTAGCTGAGCCGTGCCGTCGCGTGGCAAGCTGTGTGTTCCTGTTTGGTTCCCATGCGCTCTGGTGAGGCAGAGCTCACTGAAGGGAGAGATGTGGCTTCACTCGGAGCTCCAGCATCAGTGAAGACCAGCACCCTACCGGGGTATCACAGAGCAGCATGGTAGGACTGGAGACCCACTGCTGACACCAGCGTGACTGATGATGACAGCCCACGCGTGGGCTACCATGCGCCACAGCCGCGCCGTTCTAGGAGGAAACACAGCCATGTGAAAGTGACTGGGCTGCCAGCAACTCTTGGACATGTTTTCCAGGGCAAAGTCTGGATTTCTTTCTGTGTTTGAACTTGTTTTGTTTCTCTTGGTGCTGTCTGGTTGTCCCGAACTCACCTATCAAGCAAGGACTAAAGGCAGATGGAACAAGGGGGGTAAGTGATGATGGACATCCATGAAGTACATGTCTCATGTCCAGTTATTTGTGAATTTGGGTTAAGAGTTATTTAACAGCCTTTTAGAAATGATTTGAAGATCTGATGTGCACCAGCTGGTGATCCTGGGAAGAATGGTGTTATCATTTTTGGATGGCACACTCTCATCCTGGACTGACCTTGCCTTGAAACACTTTTGGATTTTGGTATTTTGTGCCACCACATTTAGATCTGTGAGAATCTCTGGACTTTCACATAATGTTCTTGCTCTGGTGTACTTTTCAGTCTCCACAGCTATGACTCACTGTGACAGCTGAGGTGTGTCAGAGGAAGTTGATGTGGGTCTCTAAGGAGAGTGATGTCCATTTATGTCCACTGGAATTCTTGTGTAACTTTTCAGTACTATCCAGTGTAAACAGTACGTAACAGTTTACATGGTATTGGCGTTTTAATCACTGTTCTACTTTACTGCTTTCAGTGTTTATGGATCTATTTTGATATACTTACATTTAAACTATCTCTCTTTCTCTCTCTCTCTCTCTCTCTCTCTCTCTCACACACACACACACACCCTTTCTTTCTCAGTGTGGCGTAGTGTGTTGCGCGAGATCACATTGTGCACCCTGGAATGTTTGGTTGACAGGACATGCCACCAGTGTCTTCGAACCGTGATTTTTGGTTTAAAGACTTAGATCACCAGTCTTGAGGAGAGGTGTTAATAATTCAACTCAGCCCCTCCGTGGGAGCAGTCCTCTCGCCTCTCTTGTAGCATTTAATCCCCTTTGTCGGATTAAAGGAACCTCTAATCTTAGTGCTAGTGCTCAGTGAGAAGCCTGAAAGATGCTCCCTGTAGCCTATCGGCATTGGTAGCACTCGAGGCTCACGCTCAGTGGGACGTGTGTGTCTTCAAAGAAACAGTGTCACAACTGTGATCTATTTAATGATTCTTTGCCTCTTTCCTTGTGCTTGCTTTAACCCCCTCACCACTTTACATTTCTTCAACTACATCCTTGTACCATTTCCGTGTACTTCTCACCAACATGCATTATCACCACACATAAGTTTTTAAATGAAATGGGACATTCAAATACGTGGCTATTTAATTTTCCACACTTTTTTCTTATGTGACAGCAACTTATGATAAAAGGAAAACTTGAAGCAAGAGTGAAATATTTTTAAAAAACAACATGCTTTTTCAGACATCGCTTGAAATGATTGTTGAAATCTGTTCAAGGTTGGCATTTGATATTTTTGGTGCAAGTATGAATCAGCAAACCAATGGTGAAAACAGATACACTATAAAATCAAAGCTATCGCTGGCCTGTGGTGAAATGGAGGGCAGAGACCTCCCTCGGTGTAATTAGGCCATAGACTCTATCTGTGTGCAGTTGAAAAACATCATTTCCAAGCCATACTCGTGTAAATGTAACCTTGCTTTTTTAATTATAGTTTTGTGATACATTTTAGAAAGACTAATATTTTCCTGAAATCTTTCCGCCATTGGCAAATGTTTATGGATATTGAGAAGGAATAACTGTTTACCGTTTAATTTGTGTGCCAGCATTTTGTCATTGGATTTCTCTCACCAGCATTAATTTTCATTGACTGTAAATTGTCATTCATTATCACATTTAACATTATGATTTTCATGCATGTGTAATTTGTTACTGCATGGTATTGGCTAAATTATCACTATTTTCCCTACTTTTACTATTTGTGTATCTAATATCACACTGGAGATACGTATACTCAGAATGCATATATCATCATATTTGCACTTGACCAGTGTGGAATACTTGGCTAATACTGGGCACAGCCTTTCTTTGTTGTCAAAACGGCCTCAGTTCTTCATGGCATGGATTCCGTAAGATGTTGTAAATTGTCCCTTTGGGATTCTGCTCTCTGCTGACATGATTTCATCACATAATTTCTCTGAGTTTGTCGGCTGCGCATCAATGTTGACAGTGTCATGTCCGTGTTCTACAAGGTGACTGGGAACGTCACCACTCACGGTCATGTCCATGAAACCAGTTTGAGATGACTTTTTCTTTGTGACATGCTGTATGATCAGTCCGGGCGTAGCCATAGGAAGATGGAACAGTGTGGCCATAAAGGGTTGCACATGGTCACCAACAATACTTGGGCAGACTATGGCATTCAAACTATGATTGACTTATTAGGGAGCCTTCAACTGACTACTGCAGTGTCATTTTTCTATTCCTATGGATGACAGGGGTGGAACCTGATTTGGTCCTATTCCATTGTAAACCATTCACCACCAAGGTTCAAGGTGAACCAAACCAGTCAGCCCATTCACCTCTGACCTCCCATCACCAGGTGTTGCCATCTGCAAAGCTTCATTGAATAGTCTCCCCAAGAGATTTGTATCACATACTGTAGGTCAAACCAGCCAGCTGTGTGGCACCAATAATCGTGACGTGGTCAGATCGCTGACATCACATTTTTCCTCATCATGATGTTTGTGTGAACACTAACTGAATCTTCTGGCCTGTGTGTGTGTCTGCGTGATATTATGCATTACACAGATTACCATACGATTGGTTAAAAGCCAATTGTTAAACCTTGCAGTCAGTTAAAGCAACACTATGTAGGATTTGCGGTAGTTATACTGCTCTGGATGAGAAGAGCAACTGTCTGCTACTGTGTCTTTCCCAGAGAAGCAATTGCTTCCGGTGCCGTAGCTGTGTCTGGTACCGGTACTGGTGTTGTGGCTGCCGTCATGACTGGTGGTCGCGTTGCCATCACTGCCGGTACTGTTGTTGTATGGAGCTATTATTGTTGCAATATTATTTGCAAATGCGTATCTCAATCTGTGTGTGCGTATTCAGATCTGTGTGTGTGTATTCAGATCTGTGTGTGCGTATTCAGATCTGTGTGTGCGTATTCAGATCTGTGTGTGTGTATTCAGACCTGTGTGTGTGTAAAAAAAATCTGTGTCCGTATTCAGATTTGCAAGTGAAGACAAATCTGCAAGTGCATGCAAAGATCTGTGAATGTGAACACAGATCTGTAAGTGTACATAGATCTGTAAATGTGTAAACCGATCTGTAAATGCGTACTTACATCTGTAAATGTCTGTCATCACTTACAACTCAGGCAGGAGCTCTCCATTGGCTGTGTTTTTACACGTGAATTTTGCAACACTTCTGCCGCGGCAGATCTGTGATCTGAAAATGTGTAGAAATGAGATTTGTCTGTGACCTCAGTGTTCCTTTGCCCTGAGCTCAGGCTCACAGGCTCATGCTGCCTGGCTGCAGTAGCAGTACCGCGGTCCGTGTACTAAGTATAATTCAATTACGTCGTTCACTTTGTACCATGAGAAATGTCGTTTTTACTGGGGTAAATGGTAATCGTTTAGGAGGCGATTTGTTGTGAATTAAGTATTTAATTCGTTTCGGAGTTTTTCTTCTTCTTTCTTTTAAATTGTCCGTTGCTGTAGCCATCAAAACGCGGAGCTTTTACTTTGAAGGCTGGTTCCGGCTCTCGACTTCCTTTTTCAATTTTCATTGTACAAGTTGGAGAAAGGAACAAGCGGGCACTTCGGTGCGCTGAATTGCGTTGTACGTCTCACGTCAATCAAACAGGAAATACCGGTAAAAACGACATTTCTCATGGTACAAAGTGAACAACGTAACTGAATTATACTTCGTACACGGACCGGGTCGGTACTGCTACTGCAGCCAGGCAGCATGAGCCTGTGAGCCTGAGCTCAGGGCAAAGGAACACTGAGGTCACAGACAAATCTCATTTCTACACATTTTCAGATCACAGATCTGCCGCGGCAGAAGTGTTGCAAAATTCACGTGTAAAAACACAGCCAATGGAGAGCTCCTGCCTGAGTTGTAAGTGATGACAGACATTTACAGATGTAAGTACGCATTTACAGATCGGTTTACACATTTACAGATCTATGTACACTTACAGATCTGTGTTCACATTCACAGATCTTTGCATGCACTTGCAGATTTGTCTTCACTTGCAAATCTGAATACAGACACAGATTTTTTTTACACACACACAGGTCTGAATACACACACACAGATCTGAATACGCACACACAGATCTGAATACACACACACAGATCATATTACACACACACAGATCTGAATACGCACACACAGATCTGAATACGCACACACAGATTGAGATACGCATTTGCAAATAATATTGCAACAATAATAGCTCCATATTGTTGAGCAAAGCTCCAGAGGCTCGAGGGAGGCTGGTCGGTCGTGCTCGATCTCTGGAGCTCACCATGGTGTTCCTACCCGTGCAGGGAAGTAGTGCAGTTTCAGCCAACGCGACCCCGCTCAGGCTGCAGCGGTGGCACCATTCATCCTATTAACTCATTGAGTGCCAACCACGTAATTTCTCGTTTTTCGTTCCCATGCGTTGAGTGCCAAAAACGAGATTTTACGTTTTTTGCTTTTTTTTTAATTATGAAAATAGACACTTTAACACACCTGGGGCCTCATTTATCATTGTGGATACACGCTTTTTTACACGCTCTTTCCCCCATTTTGTGCGTACGCACTTTTCTCCGCCTAATTTGGGATCTATCAAACCAAAACTTGTCGGGAGTAAGTGCAAAAATGTACGACCAGTCCGACCATGGCGTACCGGCATTTACACGCTTTTTGAAGAACAGGAGGAATTGGCGACGCCGCTGCAGAGTCAGAGAACTGCAGTGTGCGAGGGAGAGAGGAGCGCGGACACTGTTTGAAGTAGCAAGTGGTGGTGATGATGACCCCCCCCACCACCACCACCACCACCACCGCACACGTGTTGACGTCGGCACTTTACATGAAAAGCACAGCGACTCAGATTTTTCCCCTGTGCATTTACACTAGTTTGCTCCTAAATACTGGCTTTATAAAACGAATTTCGTTTTCTTTTGATATCATATTGATATTTTTCCCTTGCATGTAGGCTACACCTCTTCCACAACCAGTCTGTCCAGTCTGGAAAATAATTTCTGCGACGTGCGTGTGTTACGTAGCCAGACTGGACACACACAAGCAGCAAGCACAATAATGTCGGCGCAAATCAAAGCAAATGAGAAAACATGATCGATATTTTTTGTGTGAATAATATTTATTGTATTTAACAAAAATGGGTGCTAGCTGCCCAACATCAGGAAAAGTCACAGACTGGTGGACTTCAATGTTTTTTTTTTTTTTTTTTAATATATAGCTATGCACAAATGAAAATCAAAGTCTTCCAGTGAATGGCAGTTGGGGGTTAGTGGAAAGGGGTGCAAAGTACTGACTGGCAGTGGAAACCCTGCTTTAAATTATTATGACATAATCTAAAATAAGGGGCAGAATAAATATGATTCTTCTTCTTTCTGTTCTGTTTCATTTAGATTTGGGAGTTTTTTGTTTTTATTGTAGCCTTTCAATGCAAGATGATGTTTCTGACTGATATTGCCGTGTTACCGTGTATCTCGCTTTCAGAGAAATTCCGCTTCTTTCTCCGCTCTCCGTCCGTCTGTTGTCTTCACCGTCTTCCACTGACGTCATTCCACACGTTTCCAGAGTGCACATGGCTACTTAATATGCACGTAACTGATTTGCATTGACCACATATGGTTGCGTGGGGCTGTTTAGGGGGCTGGGTATGAGGCGTGTTCTCATCCACGCTTTTCTCAGGTCCGGTGTGATCTATCAAGGGAAATACCGTGCAGCCGTGTGTACGCGGAGTTTGATAGATCTGAAAAGAGTGTATATTTTTTGGTCGTACGCACATTTTGCCTTTCCGTCGTACTGAAAATTTAAGAGGACTTTTACACGCTCTTTGATAAATGAGGCCCCAGATGTGTAAATTTGGGGACTCTACGACTAGCAGAACTGAAATAGATGAAGATCAAAGTCTCATGACAGCTCATGATCTGGAAGTTTTTATTATAACTCGGTTTTTGCAAACGGAGTTATGCATGTGGATGCAGCAGCTGCTCCGCTCTCACCCACGAGGCTCCAGCAGCTCGGAGCCGAAACAGGAAGCTCTCAGCCGACAGTCCCGCCCGGTCTTCATCTCCAGCAACACCGTGTCCTCCCGCGGTAAAATGTGATGGTCTCTGGGCCAAAGCAGACTGGCACCACCGACCCGTACCACAGAAGGACCGCGACCACCGGTGGGGCCGGTGTTTCTGACCTGCTGTGGCCGAGAGACCATCACGTTCCGCGGCGAGAGGCTGTGCCATGGCACGGTGCGTCTGTGTTATTGTTGTTTAGTGGCACCCCCACACCCCCCCCCCGATGGTGGTTTTGTGAATAGAACAACAATTGTTGTATATATTTATCTTACACGAGCCCTTTGATCCAGAAATGCGAGTGTCAGAAGAGCGACAGGCACAAACAGAGCACCTTTCATAAAAGACGCTGTATCTCCTTTTCTAGAAAAAAAGCAGGGATTTTGGTGAAACCCAGCCATGTTTAGCTTGAGTTTTCTCAAGAACGGAGGCTCGTAGAAACAAACGGTTTGTGGCCATTTGAAGCATAAAGTTTCACCTTTCAAATGAACCACAGTATGTGTTGGTGGCAATAATATAGAATACACTATGGCTCTACAAAAATCGTCAAAAATGGTCTAAATTGCCAGTACACTTGACTACAACTTTGGAAAGGAGTGCGGCACTCAATGAGTTAACCATTTTTCCACCACTTTTTTAGAAACATTATTTTAAACTGCTTTAAAGGGGAACTATGCAAGTCCGGTCGCTTTTCTGCTATTTTGCTAAAACTCCTCCCAGCCACTTGCATTTGTTTTTAACGAAGCAGGCAAAGCAATTAATGGGAGCTGTGGATACCGTATAGTATCTTATGCGTCATATATTTGTGTATTTTTATCTGTCATAAACAAGAGTTTGAGGGTTACGGGGCACATTTGTGTTGCTGTGCTGCTGAGACAAGATCTGGGACAGTGGGTCGGCGGCACTGATCTTGCAGGGTTGGGTTTTGGCCAAGAGACGCTAGGTGGAAGGCAGAGAGCCTTCATTCTCCTTATAACAAGTTACAAGTGATTTATTTTACCATCACAATTACTCTGAAGCTGTTTAATGAAGGTAAAATTGTAGCATTGTTAAGGTAAAAATCTTACATTGTTCCTCTTTAAGTTTATACTATAGGAGACTTATCACAGATTTCTAAACCCTGAACAAGTGGCGACCCTCCTCAGAATTCAGTAGACACACATTGGTACATTTTGATAATCCTACACATAAAATGGAGGTATCATCACTGTGAAGTCTCTAGTCTTTGATCCCGGCAATGTAAGACCATAGAATGAACATTTCGGAAGTGTTGTATAGATGAACTCATTAGGGACCAAACAGTCTTTCACTTTGACTTTGAGTTACCCTTGCACAGCCTCATGTATGCTGACTGTGGGTAGTCTGTAGATAAACACCAGGTGTACCAGCTGTGGCACAGTGAAGGTTGCAACAGAACACAGTTTATTGTCATCTCATCTGTAGAGAGTGAAACACTAGTTTTGAAGGTCTTGTGATCAGGAAACAGCCCTTTACATCTTATGCACCAGAATCTAGCAAATCACAGTCTCTTCATATTATCATACCCTCCTGCAGAGAGAGCCTCTGTAACTAATATCACACAGTTGCCCAGATCAGGGACTGCAGAGATAGAAGTGAGCCTGGCAATAGTGGGAAAATCCAATTGGATATATTACGAGCCCACCAAACTATAATAAATGGTAATATGAAGACAGTACCAGGTGGAGAGACGCCTGGCTGTGTTAACACAGAGCTCTGAAGACAAACGATTTGTGGAGTTGCCCAGGATTGGAAACAGGGTCATTTTTTGTAATGTTCTCAACAACGATTCACTAAACAGGAGCCTGCTGAGGCAGTTAGTGAAAGAGTTATGGTAAAAAGAAGTGACCAACACTTATTACAGAAACACCGTTCACACTACTGTATCAGTGGAGTGTATCTGACTGTCTGAGATGGAAGTGAGAGAGGATCTGATTCATAGACCAGGAAAGGGGAGGAGGAATTAACATGACCACTTACTAATAACTTGGGAATAGCTTAGCCTACTACTGATCAACAACCCAAATGTTTTACTTCACCACTGTGTTTGCAGATTTTCAGCAATTTGTATTCAGGGCTTTCCAGAACATGAGAAAGAATGGGCAACCATCTACAGCAATGCTGAAAATGTTCCTTAACAACATTAGCGTCACAGTATTTATTGAGGTTTTCTGAATTCTAATTGAATTAGCTGCTTACTCTTACTTTAATTATCGAAATAATTAAAACCACTCTTTAATGATCAACTCATTTCAGTAGTGCCAACCTTAATTATGAGCCACTTATTTTGTTAAAGGATAAATAGATTTTGGTGTTGTGTATATTTTCCAGGTTGCAAAGAATCTTACCTGAAGTGAGACCTTTTCACAGTATTCTGATACCAGGTGGGAAATATGATGCACACAGCACAGCATTGTGGAATTTACATAGATTTAGTCTCCACTCCATACATGTTTCTTAGGTTCACTGTTTTATAAACCAGTGTTCCATTTATGTAGAATTACTATCCCTGGATGTCTTCCTGATATCCCCCCGCCCACCCACCCTTCCACCAGTGTGCGACTCACGCCCCGGCCCTCGCAGGGAGGCAGAAGTGGCTGCGGGGATGGAAATATTATACAAACTAATGGGGGAAAAATTAGGCAGGAGCCCGACAGAAGAATTAAATCACTGTCATTACTTTCAGTTAATATGTTTTGACTTGTGTCTTGGGGCAGGGAACACAGTAAGAACTGCCACAGACAAGGGGAAAATCACTCACTATCTGTTCCTGTGACGTTTTGCTGACATACTGTGACTCAGTTTTGACTAGTAAGAGCTCTGAGGACTGTTTTCAGCATCCTGTGTATGCTAATGTAAAAATGTAGGCCGAGTTCTCACTTATGCCAAACACTTGATTTTATAAACAAAATGTTTACAAGTCAGCCAGCAAGAAGGCTATAATGAAGTAGACTTTGCGCCCTCATAATTACTCAATCATGATGAAAAAGGCTAGAAAGGCAGAAAATATGCCTGCTGTTCCTCGTTCAATCCAATTAGATCATTAAGCTTTGTGCCACTGCAAGTGGAGAAGAATCAGTTCCTCAAATGTACTTGCCATAATTTTGCACGCCTACGCCTTGTTAGAAATAAATGTAATGTGTACAAGCTGAAAAGTGTGGGCGAGATTACAGATACAGTGGTAACAGGATTGACTCAACATTACTTAAATGTTGTTGCTACCCAATTTGGATTGGAGATAGCTGTTATCAAATCAAAACCAATACTAAGAAAGTAAATTTACTTTACCACAAGCCAATAAGGTGTTGAAAACAATCATAGCAGGCAACATAAATCTATGTAAAAGACACATGTTCAGATCATAAATTAGTTATTCATCTATTTGAAAAAGAAATAAATCATTCTTTCAAAGAAAATGTAATTCCTGTATCTGTTCAATTGATTTTTACTTATATGGTGCTAAAATCTAACTGTCATACAGTTTGAGATGTAAATTAACTTGATAAAAGGGCGATTCCACCAAAAGAGTGCCATTTCTGTCCCCAGCATATTAAATGTATAAAAACATGTAATAATATAATATAAATTGCATTTAATTAATAAACAAAGCACCATACACATGAATCACTGTAGAAATTAAAGATATATAATTTTTAATTACTATAAAAAGGCTTTCAAAGCACTGAAACATAGCCTTTGTTGCATGTCCCCAGAGCCAAACGCTATAGTTTACCACAATGCATTATGAATAAAATCCTTCTAAAATCTCATTTTTTTTGCATATTAGTGTGACTTTATATTATATCTACACTTATATAACATTTTTTAAATTAAAACCTAATTATATTTTGGTTAAAATTCACATTTTAGTCCCGTCCCCAGGTTTTCACTCAGTGCTGTTACCCAACACATTCTACACTCTAAAAGTTTTGGAACATTTCACCAGTGACATGTTCTGCTGGAAGTGACATCATTTAGGTCTTCTGAAAGTCATGGGAAGACCAAAATTAAATTCTGTAATTTATTTTTCCTGAAATTGAATGATATTGTAGCTATGTCAGGGTCCGTCACTCTTAAAACTCATTCCTGTTACCTAAATTATCTCTAGACAGTGTTTGTTGATATCAAAAGTAAAATATTCAGTGAAATCCTAAGAATGTGCTCTGTGTGCTCAAGCTATTAGTATAGATGCTATTTGGCTAGATTTCACACAATTGCTGATTTTATGCTAAAAACTCATTGCTGTTACCCTCATTGCTGTTACTTTTTCTCCAAAAATGCAATGATAAAAGAAGCAATAAATTAAATAAAGTAGCCTGAGATTGACCAGTACTCATTTTGAATGAGTAAATGTGTATATTAAAAAATTCTATACTGAAATGGAATGAAAAATGAAGTTTAATTTTTAAGAGTTACAATGAGCAAATGGCACTCTTTTGGCGGAATGACCCAAAAGGCAATTAAGCAACAACTGTGTGTGTTGTTTGACTTACTGTTGATTTTGGCTTCATAGCAAATTATTGTATAAAGCTGCATATTGTGTTTTAAGTTACTCAATTCAATTCAATTCAATTTATTTTAGGTGGGACAGTGCATGCTCATGAACGAAACAAAATCGTAAACAAGCCGGATTGTAGCCACAGGCTAATTTCCATCCGTTGTCCCATACATAGATGTCCCATACAACTGTCAGAGCAGCATCTCAGCAGAATAAACTGTCCTCAGTGAGTAGTACAGCAGTTTTCAAGCAAGAATATTGGCACTGTCTTACCGGTTTTGTGAATTCATATCAGCTGTAGCTTTGCTGTGTTTTCTTATGTCTTCCTCACATGGCAGGCAGGAGGATGAGAGAGTAAAGATCAATCTTCGCAAAGCCGCACGTTGACTTAGAATTGATTAATGTTATTACATTTGATTTGTCGTATAAAGCCTGAACCTGTTTAACCAGTGCAACCTTTACCACTTCCAAGATCAAATTATCCTTAAGTCAAACAGCCTAAAGGTAACTGAATATCAAGGGACATTTGAGGGAGTCACTGAACATAAATCATTTCACAGCTCAATTTTTCTCTGCTCAATTCTTCTCAACTCTTCTGTCTTTAAATCGTTTCAATTACAAGTGGGGCTTTATAAAATAAGTTTTTTATTATTCAGGGTATAATTGAATTTATTGTCATTTATTCATTATGCTAATGTAGACTTTGGTAGCTGCCAGTCAAAATTGTAACACTTTTGGTTCTACATTTTCTGGTTAAATAATCTTGATATTATACAGGTAAAACATGTAATTTATGATTTAACATGTTTACTAATCTTTTAAATGAAGGATTAATTTTGTTGGACAAAAAAAAAACCACAGTTGCATATTTCATTAATCTGAAGAAAGATCATTATTGTGGGCAATTAGAGACTAAGGCAGTGAAATAACTGATTCAGTGAATGGGTAAGGTGCCATCACTGGGTATTGCATTGCCTCTTCCTCCTCACCACCTCCTCCCCCAACCCACTTGCTATACAGCACAGCGTAATTGCCACATTCCAGTCACACGTCCTCTAATGAAGCTGATTTCTAATTGCGATGGAAATTACACTTTACAATAATAGTGTTTTATGGGTGAATTTCAGACAGTAAATATGACAACTTAGTGTGATAGATAGAAGTGTGCGTATTTTATGGCCGAGGACCCTTTCACCCTGTCTTTCCTTGACTTGGCTACAGCTAAGTTACGCAGTATCCACTAGATCACATGTGAAGATGGACCATGTTTAATAGTGTATGCATGAGTGCTTTGCTGAGCTCCATATCTTTTACTCCTGCTTCTCCCTCTCATTCGCTCACTAGAGACGATGATGGTCACGATGATGACTGTGGTGATTGTGATGGAGTACAGGTATTTCTGTTTACAGTTTTGATTTAATTATTTATAATGCAGTAGAAGGACAGAGGGAGTCTGCAGTGACAAAGAGTCTGTACACCCTCTTCTTTGACTTGCCGTCCAAGGTAGTTGGTTGGTGGGAGATTGTTGTTATTCTCTTGGAAATGTCAGCAGCAAAGCATAAAGTATCATCACAGATTCTGTAACCAATTGAATTTTTCTACTGTTGCCAGGAAGATGACGCTGTCATGGTCAAAAACAGGAATCCTTCACAAAGCACATCAGAACTACATTTTCACTAAGCTTTTTTACCTTATGTGTGACTCTCTGCCTCACTCTAACTCACTTTCTTTCGATATACCTCCTTACCTCTCTTTGCTCTCTGCAATAAAACTTTAAAGAGATAAGAAGCTTTTTTCTATTTCAGGGTCACCATTAGCCTGAATAATGCATTGACAAGAGAAGAGCAGTTTGAGTTCTGTGGAGGATAGAAGCACAGCCTTCAATTAAATTATACATCATTATCACAGCTGGCAAGCCTGGTGCGACGTACCCTCTCCATCCTCCACTAAATGTTCCATGTTACTGTCTTGTCCAATATTGTGTGTCAAGCAACAGCCTTTTCCTGTGCCAGCACAGAGCTGGGATGCAGATAAGACCGCCTGTTCTGCATGTAGGAGCACATGAAAAAATGGGAACAGTACAATACAGGGACATAGCTTAAAGGAATACAGTTATCTCTGCCTTTGATAGAGAATGGCCTCTAATTTAATTCTGTTAAACTGATTCATCTGGTCAGTAAAGCCCCGGCATTATGTTCTCATCATATGATAAACCCCTATTTGTGTTTTGTTATGAATCCTTTGCTTAGAGTGTTCAGCTTTGGCGAGTGAATCGGTGTCTGTAACAGCTGATCAGCAATCAAATTTTAATTTTTGAATCGGGCGTGTGTCGAGAATTGTTTTACCAACATAGTATGTCTTCCAAGGTCAAGCATCATTGTTGGGGATAATCTTTAGCTTGGCTAAAGAAACCTTGTGGTAGGATGCAGTGAATGAACTGGCATGGGTTCTACACTGACCAGGCATAACATTATGACCACCTGCCTAATATTGTGTTGGTTCCCCTCCTTTTGCTGCCAAATATGCAACATATTGTGATGACACCTTTCTATTAAAACCAGCATCAACTTAAGCAATTTGAGCAACAGTAGCTCATCGGTTGGATTGGACCACATAGGCCAGCCTTTGCTCCCCGACTACGTCACCGGTTCACCACTGTTCCTTCCCTGGACCAGTTTTGATACTGACCACTGCAGACCGGAAACACCCCACAAGAGGTGCAGTGTTTGAGATCCTCTGACCCAGCCATCACAATTTGGCCCATGCCAAACTCACTCAAATCCTTAGGCTTGCCCATTTTTCCTTCTTCTAACACATCAGCTTTGAGGACAATATGTTCACTTGCTGCCTAATATATCCCACCCACTTACAGTAAAGGTGCCACGATGAAGTGTTATTCAGTGTTATTCACTCCACCTGTCAGTGGTCATAATGATATCAGTGTATCAGAGTCAGTGTAGTCATTCCTCTTTGAGTATCTGTCATCAGTGCAGCTTCTTAACTATTGTGACATAGTTATTAACAGCATTTCAACTATTTGGGGTCCAAATCCTATCCAAAGCATCCAGATGTCACATGATGCAGAAGAATATAAAGCTTTTCGTGGTTCAACATTTAAATTGTGGTTTGATTGTTGGGTATTTGAATGCCAAAGGTGCACTGTACAAACAGATGCTCTATGAAAAGACTAGAATCTGGACTAGGAGAAGAATGATCCCTGAGGCACTCACTTTGTACACATGTGCACACAAAATTAGTAAAGCACAAACTCCAGTGATGGCAAAAAGTCAGAAATGTACCATTATGATTCTTTAAAGTAGCTGTAGGCCGTCTGTTAGGTCAGATGTGGGCCCATGGAAAGTGACAGTGGGCTACATTTTTCCTGTCGACCGTGCAGTAAGAAGTATGTCCAACCAGATGCTGAATGTCATTTTGGACCCCAGGAGATGCAGCAAGAAGCTCTGCCTTTGTGGGGAATATGTCAATGCAGTATTTCTATGAAGCCAGGGATTTTCACTGCTAATTTAATGTCTACAAAGGCTGTCTCTCTACATTTTGCAGCAAGGCAAGGCAATTTTATTTGTATAGCCCATTTTTGTCTCAAACAGATTTACATAGCATCATAACATCCTCTGCCCTTAGACCCTCACATCAACTGAGGAAAAGCTCAGTTATCATCCGTGTTAGTTTTATCCAGATTATTTTTGGTCAATTCCTTTTCTGTTCATTTCATGTCTTAAATTTAGTTCCCTTAAGTTCACACATTGTATTTGCTGTGTTGTTTGTTGGTAACATGATAGGAAAAAGGTCAGGGTTGATGATCAAGCACACTGTGGATGACTTAGAGCCTGTGTTGTTAGACAACATTTTTACCAAGTTTAGGGAAAAATACTCAACACATAATGATTTTTTGATCACTGTGGGTGGTCATTGATCCAGGAAATTGGTCCCGGTAGATTCACATTTTGTTACTTTTTGTGACAAAAGAAACATTTGGGAGCAGTAGCTGAGAAGTATGTAGCCGTTTGCAGCTGTCAGAAGTGTGGAGCAAGTTCCTTGCGAGTATTCATGTTGATTTTTGTGGTTAAGTCCTGCTTTTCTGCAGCTGTAAAGATAAATATCGGCTGTAAGGATTATGCATCATTCATTTGCATTTGAAACAAAGCAAATTACAGAATTTGGGGTTAAATCTCCCAGGTCAGCTGCCAAGTTAGTCAGCCAGGGCACAAAAACACTGACTTTGACTTGGAGCAAACTGCACTTTGTACTGTACTGTACTTTTTAAATTTGGAATTAAAAAACAAAACAACATTAGAACAACTTAATTGCCCTGTATTCTTGCTTTTTGAATAAGTCATCTGTAAAATTATTGTCCTAATGACTTTGCTAATTCCAGACTAATAGGAATTTCTTCACCCAGATGAAGAGGAAATGCCAGTGGTGTTGAAAAATGTGTTATGAATGATTGAACTTAAATTTGATATTCAGATGGGGCTGTCATTCATTACATTTCAAAATTAAGAAAATGTAATAATATCAAAGAAATGCCATTGGGCATTGTACACTCTACTACTGCATAGCAACATGAAGCAGTGTTAATGTCTGTTATTGTGAAGAAGATACAGAGAAACAGAGCTGTCAGGATCTAGTATTCTGCTCAGAGAAGAACTGAAAAGCTCTAGTTGAGAAGGACATTCTCAAGTGTGTTATTACCTGCCCTATATTAGTGCTGCATTATTAACATTGTCCTTAGCCCACTAGTTAATTAACCCCAAAGACCTTAATTTACTGACGAATAATGCATAACAATGGATTAACTTCCTGTTCTCATTACTAAGATTGATCGATTAAAATCGCAGCTGTGTTATCGGTCATGTTTAAATATGACCATATTATCAGTGACTTGCCATTATTGAGTTACTATGAGCAGTGAACTCCAGCACCATAGTATTCAGTTTTCCCAACTATGCCTGGCCACATGAAGCAACATAAAGCAAACTGTGAACATCAGTGCTGCCAATTTGTGAGCTTTAGTTTCAGGTCTGAGTAACTTGCAGTTGCAGCTTTGTTAATACATTTGATGCAATGAGTTCTATGCTCTCAGCCAGTATCCAAAGAATCTTAATCTTAACTTGAAATGGTAATGTGGATATTATCATTGGAATAACTTGTTAAATATGGTTTGTTTGAAATTAGATTATAGGTCATGGCATTTTGTGGGGTCAAGTGCTATTAGATCCTAAACTGTCCACAGTACGTGTTAGAGGATTACAGTTCCTGGAAATGATCTCATTTTGTGTTTCCTGTACAAAAAAGAATTAAACCCATGCAATATTCATGCAAAGTTTGCCTCCAGATTGTTATAAGTTCACAGTTTCTGCATTGGCAATAGCTGGAAACTGAGAGAAATATCTTTAAAGAAGCACAGTTCTAACATAAACACATTGTACAACTTTCTTTTTTTCTTTTTACAAATACAGACAGAGCTCGGAGGAAGGCGGATTGGTTTTTTGGTCAGAAGAAATAGGAATTTTGAACAACATATCTTTTATCTCTATGTGAATAAAAGAGTGAAAGCTAGTTGTTAGTTGTATGTTACGAAGTGAGCCAGTGTTTTAAGTCACTTTTCAAGTTGCCCGATAATAAGTGCTGTTGGAATCAGCCTACTGAAGAAGTTTGATTTGTTGACTCTTGTTTTTTCAGTATTCAGGCACCACTGTGGATGTAGTCTGGGGGATTTTGTGCTTTTGTTTTTGATTGGACTCCACTGATACTGCAAATTTGCAGAATTCACAGTCTATCACTTATTACAGAGTGAACTCACATTGTATTAAAACAGAAACAAAACAGATGCTCCTGCAGAGTATGTTTTGATGTGAGAATATAACAACATGAGCCTCTCCTCTCACAGTGTTAAAACAAGCATAATGATCAGTGGCAGGTTGGGTGAAAGAAAGTCCTTCATTATGTTCGTCACAGTACGAAAATCCAACTGTTTGGGCTCATACTCAGCTGTTACGCCATATAAATTTCAATTATAAAAACAAGTGATTGTATAATAAACACCTGCGTGTGAATGTGACCGTGATATTGCTTGTGAGAACGGTGCCATGTGATTGGCAGCGTTGTTTTGCAGGTTGTTGGTGTAAAGTCATATTTAGTGCAGCATTATGCCTCTGTTCACTTTTGTGTTGCTGGATTAGACTGTTTATTGTCCAATTTATCATGTTCAGTTTGCCTGGCATGAAAAATATCTCCCTATCTAATGGTTCTGCTTTGCAAATGCAGGGTGACGAATAATAACAAGTGGTTTATGCAGCCTTCCAGCTGATGCCCTACAAGGTTTGAGCGCACAATCTCCCGCAGAGAGCAAAATAGCTTGCAGAATATTAACCTAAAGGCAACGGGCGTAAAACAAAGTCATTCTCAGGATATTACTTTACCTGCCGAGGATCATTTTCTGCTTAAGCCTATAAAATATATGAAATAAGAAAATGTTGAATCAGTGTGAACTCCAATCTATGGTTTCCTCTGCCATGACTGTTGAAGCAGAGGTTTCTCACCTTTGCTTTCCGTCATAATGGGTGGCTATGATGCAATGGCAGCATGAAGTGATATAAGATCATGGATGCTTTGAAAGATGAGATGGAAGTCTGCACACTGAGGCTGGATTAAGTGTTTAATGACTGGTAAAATTGTGGCATTTCGTCCAAGGTGACCCCTGTGGAGAGGTGATCATGCCAAAGCTAGATGAAAAGTGAAGGTAATCCTTTCTTCCTCATTTCCAGATAGCTGTCGCCAGCACAGGCTTTGTCACCAAAGCCCAAGGCATGTAATTACACTTTTATTGGCTTTAGGGAGACTGCATCATTCATTTAAAGAATAATCTCACTTGTGAGCACATGCCACAGTACAGATAGATCATAGCTGCATGAAAGCCTCTTGTTCTGACTCGCTGAGGTTTAATGGACTTTTATGAATCTAAGTTTGATGCATTGTTAATAGTGTGTAGGGTGTTAATACCTGAGTGTTATCCAGAAGTCATCCCTCTCTCATCTTCACTTGGCCGTTTTTGTGAGCTGAGGAGCAAGGGCATGTGAGTGTGACAGCAGCAGCATGTGAGTGTCTAGGTCTACTGCCAACCAGCCTTGACACCATTAGCTCTGGTGACACATTAAGGTTCTGTTTGCCTTGTAATTTGTTTTGTCTGTCAATTTGATGGATGTCTTGTTTGCCGGCACTTCCTCACACATTGGAAAATGGTGGCTCGAGGACATTGTTAAACGAACTTCAAAAAGGGAAGCAGAAGGCATTTGTTTTCTTCAAACAGGTTTTTTGTGTTAATGGGTGTTTGCAACATTGTCCCGACTCCATGCCACGCCAGACACTGGATAATTAAAGGTGAAAAGCTAATTTGAGGAGGAAGGGCCAGGCAGCTCCAGAGGCTGATGTAGCTAGAAATAGAGATCCCATAGACATTCTTAGTGTAAATACCTCAGCATGCATCAGTGTGGAAATCTCAACGTTGTAATTTACCACTGCATGCCCCCCATCCACCCACCCACCCACCCCGCTTCTGTGCAGAAAACCAGTTTGTGCCGAGTCTGAAAATCGTTTACTACATTAATTTTACCGCTAAGTAACCATCACTAATTTCATTGCAAATTCTTTGTTCACACTATTGACCTGAACTCTGTGACCGAGCACTGCTGCAATATCCAGGTGTCGCCTGTTTCTGCTCAGATGACAGGTCAGGCAACTGGCAGGACAGGACTGTAGAAAATTTCACTGCCTGTCCACTCACCCCCAGCTGTGCAGTGTCGGACGCCATCAGAGCCCTCAACCTGAACTACTCAGCTGAAGAAATGTTACTGCTACACCACCAGCTCAGTTTAATGAACCACCTCCTCGTTACCTGTATGTAATGTCCCAGGATGTGTACACTACCTTACTTGGTGCTCAAGCTTAATGGTGCACTGTGTAAGAATTGCTCAACTGTCAAAAGTCCTGCTCCAAACAAATAGTAGGCAACATATTGCCATCTACCTCTATTCTAAAGGACTAAGGCTCTGTTTGGGTCCTGTTTTATGTTGGTGCTGTATCAGTAATTAACCTTGATCCATGTGTCAAACCATGCTGTGTTGGGTCCTGGACTTTGAGGGAACTGGGCCTTAAAAATCCTTTAAAAGACATTGAATGATGACGTTGATGTTTTAAAAAGATGTGGGGACTTTGTGATATCAAGAGTGAGGAGTGCTGATGGCAGCGTCTGTGATGGTTTTGAATTTTTTCATTGAATACTTAATAGCCATCGTAAGTGGAAAGTGGCTTTGCTACCACTGCTCACAGCAAATCCCTTAATCAGTTTCATCTTCCATTGGATAGAGAATTCTGCTCCTTCTTTTATAATGTCCAGCTGTGCACATTGAATTCCTATCTGCTTAAATTTTCAGCATATTGATCTCATGTTCGGTAATAATTGATATATAGGGAAAAAGCACTTGTTTCTTTGTTGCGGCTATATTTTTGTTATAGTAGCTCTTTTGCTCCGCACTGTGAGGGGAAAGGATTGATCTGTTATTGGATAACATAAAATTTGTTATAGTGCTTTAAAAATGCGAAACAAATCTCTCTTTCTAAATGTTTCACCATAAAAGTTCATCATTCTACATTAAACTGAGACTTGAGCCTTGTTGAAAGCGTTACGGAAATGTTGTTAAGGTCAAACCCCATTGTGACTTTTATATAAAAGTGAGGCATTTTTTATTTATTAGTGGGCATTTATTCAGACCTTAGACTGACATAAAATTGCTTTTGCCAAGTTGTTACACATCTGAAAAGGGCTTTGGTGTTTTGGCATGTCTTTATAGGGACAAGCACATTTGGCCAATATGAGGCATTAAAGACACTTTATAAAATGATGCTGGATGGACCTCGTACTGTATCTATCTGAAAATGAGGATGACAGTGCAGAACACAGACAAAGTGGCCATCCCAGATGAATACTGGTAGGAGTAAGGTGTTAGGGGAAAGTGCGTGGTGGGATATCAGGTGCCACTACACCGTTTTGTTCTGTCAGCTTCACTTGACAGTGTGAAAAAGCAGAGACCATGGAAGCATGCATACGGTCTCCAAACTTGACTGAAGTATGACGGCCCAGCGTGTCAGCGCTCTTCACTCTTTTCTCCGGTGGTTCCATTTGTTACAACAGACCTTAAAATGTGAGTGATTGTGTGAAGAGCAGTGCAAGACTGTAACAGACATATCACAGTCTCAGAGCCGTGGCTTCCCCTCCGTTTTCTTTTTTCCACATGTGGAGAAGATAATATGTTAGAGCTGAATCTTTTCACTGCTCTAATCCATGAAGCAGGGGATGAAATCTTATTTAGGGATCAGCACCAGTGCATCACTGCCATGATAGCAACACATGCAACTCTGCAAGCTCCTTTTAAGAGCATTAGATCCTGGGAATGAATCAGTCAGCAAAAATACCTCTTTGCTCATTTTCTTTTATTTTCAATTAGAACAGAAATGGCCAAAAAGCTGCAGTCCCTAGAATGTGTTACTAAAATCATCATTGCTTCTCCCATTCACAATGTCAACCATAACGGCCATTAAATATTCCTATACATTAAATATGGACGCCCACGTGCATTGCTGTAGCAAAATATTTGAGACTGAGAGCCTTGGATTATTCAAATACAAAAGCTTGGTGAATGAGCTTTGCTTTTGTATGTGTTTGTTTCTTTTTCTGTCCTTTTTGAATCTGAAGCCAAGCTTGTCTCAGAAGGATATGCAAATTTAGAAGAAGAATGGCTGTCTGGCTCCCTGAGAAGCTCTTATCCTTTACTGTAGCGTCAGTGCTGAATAGAGCTGGAAGATTTTAATGTGCTATAAGGTGCTGTTTGTACAAACTCTTACATTTGTGCAATGGGATAAATGTTTGTTCGTCAGAACTGACCCTTTGGTAGAGATTAAAGTATTTGTGTTTCTCTGTTCTGTTGTTGAGAGTCTGAATTGGTTCGTCTCGTCTATAAATAGCCATCTGTATCCGGTGTTCTGTCAAAACTTTTATTCTCAAATCTTATTTTAGCTGCTGACAAGCTAGACTTAGTTTGAATAACACCTGCACACACAACAGAAAGGAGGGCACCTAACTTCATATTGCACAGAATCATTGAACACTGAACTTGCTGCTCTGCTACACTTGCATAGCAAATAAGGGTCTCCAAGGAGCCATGAATAGCTGGTAGAAGGAGTCGCTGCTTATAATCGGGAGCTCAGGAGAGGTGCCATACTGTAAAGAGCTGAGAAGTAAAACTGCAGAGCTGCAATTTGACAAGCAGGTTCAATCTCACTCTTACTCAAGTAGCTGCTGACTGAGATTGTTCACCACAAAACCCACTGCTGCTGTTAATAATCCATCCAGTGTTCGCTATACACTGAGTTGGACATATATTCAGAGATGCAGTCATTCAGTTTGTTGATACCATCGGAATCTTTTTGCCGTCAATATGCATTTGCGATTAAGAAGATGCCATTAGCATATTGGAGCACTGTTCCAATTAGTGAAGATAATTTCATCCATGCCCACACATGCCCCAGATTTGTGCTCGGTGGCAGCCTACAGTAACAGCTGAGAGGATAGACTTTGACTCAAACAGATGAATGAGCAGATGTGAGTTGACAGTTGGTGACCACAGGTGAATCTAATGTCGCTGATATTATGGAAAAACAACCTACTTACACCTGAAAGTCATAACTGTGCTTCTTTTCCAACAACGTAATGCTTTACTGCCCAATGTGTATGTAAGATACTTTTCAGTATCCTTTCCTTACAGTGTGATTTATTTTTCAGGCTGTGCTAATCTGTCTATATTGTAGAGATATATGATGTAATGTAAACTCAAAATGTACCTCTTTTATTAAGGCAATCATGGCTGTGTTTATTAGAAATGATTATTTATTATCTGAGTCTATTTCTGTCAGTTTTAAAGCTCTGCCCATTTTGGATGCGAAGCATGAGGGAGCAAAAAGGCATACATCATACCCGTACTGTAACTATGAATTTCACTTAGGCACAGTCTAACTACATATTTCCACACAGATGGTATCAGAGTGGTGTATTGCATCAGATGAAACCCAAATGTTATCCACTTAGCTGTACTGTATGGTGGGTAGGATGAAGAAGGTGTGGTGCTGCTGTAAAAAGGCCATCATGATCACATACTGTATGAATATTTTATTGCATGTGCTGTAATGGGTTACTTCGGTGAGCCTTGAGGGAAGAGCATTTTTTTTAGACTGGACTTCCTGGTACATAGCTGCTGGGTAGGTTTACCCCTTCTAAATAATTCTGTATTCTCCCTAGCCCTTGATTATAAAACTATGGATAATAGTTATTAACACTAAGAGTGTGTGAGCCATTAGTGTATTCATTTACTCCTTTTGTTGCTCTTTCATCAGTTCTTCTTTAATTGTGTTTTTAGAAAAAATATTCAGAAATTTGAGAAAGCCTTTCTCTGTATGGGAACCTGCAGTGGAGGCATCTTTAATTCATTTGAAATCCATGTAAAATGGTTTTACAGCTACAATAATATCCATTTATATTGAACACATACTGGTAAGAGGAGCAGCAATGTTGGCACTGGTTGCATTAGGAAATTGTATCTCTGGTTGCTTTACAAAATGGATTTATAAAAAATAGTTCACAACATTCATGTGCTTATTTTTGCTGACTCAGTGGGTATGACATCACCGACTGTATGTTCAGGTAATGACGGGCCTGAGTGGCACGACATAGACCTCAAGGATATCAAAGTAGTATGATTAAACACCTGAATACTTCACAGATAATCATCTTGACAATGAGTGAACTTATAGAAAATGTCAGTACATTTTGCCTGCATATTTTCTCAAGGATGTAACAGGTATCTGACATTTTATAAAACAGAAAAATATCACCTTTGGTGGAGAATTCAAATTTCCCTCACAGTATTTTTTCTTCCTTTTGCTGGCTACTCAGTAAAACCCTGAAAAGCAGATGAGAGGCAGAGGGGGTGGTTTTATCCTCAACCCCGTCCCATTGGGATGACGTGCTGTCTTTGTTATCTTACACCCAACATCAAACTCCTGATCCCAATCATAGTCTTTTTTTTAATCTGTCCATGCTCTGAGAACAGACTGCTCCCCCACATCACCCTAGTTGCTCCAACACTACTCCTCAGATTAGAGAACTCGCCCTCTCTCTTTTTTATCTTCCACTGTTCCCCACCAAACAAAATTGGCTCCAGAGGGGAGTGGGAAGGAGAATCACTAGGAGACAAGACAGGCAGGCTTTATCTTAATCAGCAGCAGACATTAAAAAGTTACACAGAATTAGTTTTTCTCGCTCTTTTCTGACTAGGGTCATTAGGGTTAACACTATAAAGAAAGGATGGGATGTAGGAGAGATTTGTTTCACTGTTCTCTAACTTGAAGTACAAGGCTTCAATGGCAGCTGTGAATTGAGCACAGGTGGTGGCAAATGGTGGGATAAGCATGGAACAATTTAATGCAATATTTAAAAGGAGTTTCTGTTTTGGTTCTGATGTCTTGGGCTCCTGGGTATGACTAACTGTATCACCTTTGTTTTGTTATCAAATGTCAGTTTCATAGCCTGGATAGTTTTTTTTTTACTTATACTCTCTGCAGATTGCTTAAGTGAACAAGGCTCTGCTCTAACGTGTTAAAATATTTTAGCTTTCTCTGCAGAATTCAAAGGTTTTCACATTATTTTCTCACCAAAAGAGCACTCCCTGTTTACCATAACCAATGGAAAAATAGATGCTGTCCCGAGGTGCTTGGGGCATATTTAGTGTGTTGGGTAAATTAAGAAAATAGATAAAGGACATGATAGAATGAATAATGTACCTTTTCACCTGGTATCAAATGCACTGGTGTAAGACCATATGCATGCTCTTATTTTTAACCCCACTCACACTCTGCATCTGAACATCTTGTCTTGAATTGGAGAAACATTTACATTAATACAGATACTTAATCAATGGAATGCACTGTCATTATGTGATAGGGTTAGCTGTGCCATATCTGGAGGGGTCTGTGTATGATCTTATGTGACCTAGTGCTGTTGTAGTAATGATGACAGAGCAAAGTGGGGAGTGAGTCAGAATCGAGGGCAACAACATTCATGTTAGGGGAAGGTTGTGGTCGATAAATGTGTTGACACAGCACATGGCTTTTACACAGGAGACAGCTGTTTGTGTGGTGTGTGAAGCCAATCATCATTGTTTCTTTTGTCCATGACCGTTTCACAACCTTAACTGCACGGTTATTACTGTTACTGTAACAGATGTCCTCTCACTTAAAGATGTACTTTAATGCCTTAACTGAAACCACAGTTTTTTTCCTAATCCTCATCCTAACCATGACAGTAACCATAACTGAGTGTATCACTTTTACCATGACAACAAAGATCCTGTAGCCTATATAAACTGCTGATTAACTGCCAAGGGTCGTATTTGGGCTGAACAATTAGGGTGATATGTAAATTGAACTGTAATATGGCAAACACAATCTCCACATTGTAGAAACTGCAAAAACAACTGCAATTACTGATAAAGGTAAAACGTGTCACATTGTTGTGCAATTGTTTGGTACCATGAGCCTTGTGGTACTACAGAGATGCACAGACCTACAAATTATATTCCGTAGACCTAAAGTGATATGTTACCGGACCCCACAGAAATGACATCAAGCAATTTTTTTTGCAAAAACAATCCTCCCAACTGAAATAACATGGCAATTACAACGTTTGCCCAAATAATCTTAATATAATATCTTTTATCTTTTGCATATTGTGCAACTCTTGGTCATATTCAAGGTTAAGGACAAACAGTTTAAAGTGATATAGGTTGTAGGAATTGTTGCCAGGTGTAAATGCAGTGTACTCTACAAGTTCAAATGTGACCTATGTTTTGCTGCAAACCTGGATTTAAGCTACTTCTGAAAAAAATTCCATATGCTTTCTGACAAAATATAACCCCAAAATATACATGGTTCAATTGCATCACCTTCAATCTCAGCCCTTACCGACTTTGGTTTCAGTCCAGTCAGCTCAGTCGTGGCTGTGGGCTTATCAATTTGCTGGGCACAGCTCCATGATAAGATAAACTTTTACCTGATTGAAATAGAAAAAAAAAAATAGAAAATCAATATGTGGCAGTCATACTTGATATTTTAACGGGCTGCCACAAATAAATAAATCTTATCTGAAGTCAAGTTCAAGTGGTTTGAATTGGATGTAATGAGCAAGGACGAAATGGCTGCATTTAGTTTCACTACCTTTGACCTGGGACCACCAAATCCATAACCCCCTTATACTTAATCTGCATATTGAGATCCAATCATAACACAGGCACAATATACCGCAAACCTTTATTAATGTTAAGACCCATGTAAAGACCCATGATTGGATGTCATTATCGAGATAAAGCATGTCGATAGCGAGCATGCTCCAGACATTTTAATACCAGGGGAAATGCTCTATGTTCTTCATACATGCCTGTCAGTGCCTTTTCAAAGATTCTGAGGTTATCTTACGAATCATGTTGCTTTAATTAAAGCAACTCATATCTTTCTAGAAAATGATTTTCCTGGAAAGGACAAATAAACTGAAATGGGCCAGAGCTCAGCTTTCCTTTTTTTTTCTTTGCCAGGTTCTGGCTGAGAATTTATGCTAGTGTGTTGGGCCGTGTTGGGTCATGTTTTAATTTTCAGGCCCGTTGAGATATCTATCACAGTTCTTACAATAACCAATAGCAACTGGATGCTGCGTTATCAGATACAGCTCACGTCGGGAATGTGGAGGCGCTCATGAACGTTTCAGCTGCCAGCATTAGGACTGCAACTGATGACCGTTTTGATAGTAGATTAATCTATCGATTATTGAAACGATTAATCGACTAACCAGATTATGAAGCATACAGTTACTCAATGGCTCTTATTTAGACGGCTGAGAATATTACTGTCAGGTATTGTCTCCCCTCTATTAAATATGAAAGGAGGCTGAAAATCACAGGACATGTTCTGAATCTACAAGTCAGAGGTCCTGAAATGTGTGTTACATACAATACACATTCTACGTCTCGGAAGCAATGTCTTTCCACATACAGGCTTACCATGCCTTTCAAATGTGGTTGAGTTCTGTGGGAAACAGTAGGAGAGCCACAGTCCGGGGGGGAACCGAGATCTGACAGCGGCAGGAGAAGCAAAAAAAAAAAAAGAAGGCGTTTCCTCTGATCGGGGATGGAGAGGTTCCTGGCAAGCGCTCATGCAAGTACGTTCAGGACGCTCGCCCAATCATTGCATTCAAGCCCAATGATATGATTGGTCAGACTTTTCTCAGAACCATATGATAATGGAATAATTAAAAGTTTCTATCCCTGCTGGATTTCTCTTACATTTTAGTGTGCCATCCGATTATTGATAACATTTTAACCTAAACATAGAAAAGTGTAACATTTTCCAGATAAGTGTTGCTTTAAATGATTCTGGGCCTTAAAAGTGTATCTCAATTGGATTTCAGTTGTGTGTTGTTTCTCATTCTTCTCCGTTGTCACATAATGTATTGTCCTGGTTTCAATGCAACAGTGGTTCAGGATTTAAATATGATTTTTTTTAAAAGTCCAGTGTAGATGTCCCTGTGGCCATGATCCAAAAAGATGGACTTCAAACATGACAGTGAGGGGCAGGGGTTATGGACAGTACCAAGTCCCTCATCAAAATTTTGATTTGAAACCATAAGACAGTGACAGATTCACTGTGACCTTGACCCAAGCTGACATGACCAGGATGAGCCAGTCAAAATGCCTCTCACATGACGAGCTCTCGGCTTCCTCCAAGAGTTGACCCAACTGGCATGTTTCTCTTTCTCTCCTAGTCATTAACTGAGACACCGCCTTAGTATATCTGCTGTTCTCATCCCCCATAACTCAATTCAGTGTAACCTCTCAAATCAAGCCTCCCATTTGGCCTAATTTTCCCATGAGCTGCATGTATTAATCAAGCTCAAGGCCTGATTGACAGGAGTTATCACCAGTGGATCAGTTCAGCGCTGCCTATCTGGGCCTTTCCGTCTGACTCTGAGGCTATCGGAGCCTCTGCTATCTCTTGCGCCTGCAGCCAGTGTCTACCGTGAGGAAGGGGTGCTACATCTGTGGCTCTTTCTTATCTCTTCCATTTTTAAACATCCCGCAATCAAAGAGCCTGTAGCATTTCCTGGCTAATTGCCGGAGGATAATAAATTGCAAAATCCCCCAGCACCCCCAACCCCCATCCCCAGCCTTCACCTCTATCTCTCATGCTCATGGTTAGTCATTGGCAGCAGGTAGCTAATAATCCGCTTCATTGCCACCGCTCCTGAGCGGTTGACTGTAAGCATATCCAGTATTAAGTTACATTCTGAGTGACCCACTTTAATGGAAACTGTACCTGAATCCCTGAAACACATCAAACAAATGAAAAAATTATCCTAAGCATCATTAGGCTACACTGGCACTCTTTCTGCTAACATGGTAATACGGAGCACTGAGCCTGAGCTGGAGTTTTCATTTAAAGATATTGGTCTCTCTCATTGCCCCAATTTACAGGATTACTATCTTTTCATTATGAGCCAGTTATGTTACACCAGATTTACTGTATTTAAACAGATGGCATACGAGGGTGTCAATTTTGCATGACAGGATTAGGCTCATCTCGCCATTTGGGTGTCTTTTAAAAAGCAGCAGAATATTAAAACATGAACGCATTAGGCAAGATGCTTTCATGCAGTCTTGCTGAGTGTAGTACTGAGGGGTGATAATTACTGGGGATACACCCTTGGTCCTAATAATGTAAGGCTTAATTATTCTTTGAAAAAGAAATGTTGCCTTTGGGCGACTGATGAGCTCAATTCCAGCATTTCGTCTAAGCCTTATCTAGATTCCTATAGTCTTTAATGGCTCTAATTCAGCATTTGTAAGCTTTCTGATATTAGACAACACTTGTCCATTGAGATTTATCTGTGTCAGGATGTTCTCTCTAATTATCATTTTAACAGGAGCAATCTTAATTTTGACACAAGTATGACAGTTTGTTATTAACTGTGGCAACTCATTTTGTAACCTCCCATACAAACACACCAACACAAAGAAACACAAGCAGGCAGTACTCTCTGTTTTTGAAACAGACACTTAGTAGAGGCAAAACATTTATCTAATGTATTGGCATGTTAATTTTTTTTTTGTGGTTTCCATGCAACAGTGTACATCAGAATGTGTTGGTGTTTGGATTATGCAGTTTTGAGGTCTCTGAGATTGGCACTAAAATGTGAATTGTTTTGAGCGTCATCTCTGTTTGACTCGTGATCAAAGCTGCTGTGAAGCATCTGATGAATATAGTTCATACATACAAACTGGTTACAGCTGGCAATAAGCCCGTGTGCTGTGTGGTGAGAAAGTGCTTAATTTAGCTCCTCTCAAACAGCTACATTGTTGGAAGAGGAAACTTGATTCAAAATCACAGGTTACTGATTGCAACAGAAAAAAGAGTTTAACAACATTTGAGCCATAATTGTATGTCTGAAGTTATGTCATTTTATAAGCGGAGCAATCTTTCTGCAAAGTAGAACATGAAAATGGATTTTATTCCACAATGATACACATCATGTCTTTCTAAGAAACGACTGCACACAAATGTCTTCAGTGTGAAATACTAGATCAATACCCCTGTCTTCAGTTCTTCCTTTACAGTTTTACACACAGTAAGAACAGTAACCATGTTCACAGTTTTGCACCACAACATTTACTGTATGTGAATAATTTAATTATAAACAGATTTACATTTAAACAGAGAAATAAATATGTTTGGATAGTTTGCAGAATAGTTTAGTTTTGTGTAACCATAAACAGGTCAGTATAGTAAGCACGTTAATCGAGCGCTTCTCTACTACTATTTGGTTTTTAAAGAGAGGAAGTCACTGCTGCACAGTCAGAACAGGTAAAATGGCTTGTTAGGCTGAAGGTTTATTTAGTTCAGTCAATAACTCTTTTTTTAGGTGAGAAATCAAGGCAAAAGGGCAAAAGCTTTTCTAACCCCTATTTACCCAGGGTGGTTTGACTGGGCATGACTGGTCTTCACACAGTCTCTCACACGTCTACATTTTGTGCTGGCTGGTGTAGCCACAGTCTCGTACCGCTAAACAGCTCTGCTGTAGCAGTTAGTAAATAAAAGCCTTGTGCAACTTCACTGTAGAGGTAAAACACTCCCAATTTAATGCTGAGCAATGACAAAGCTTTAAATCAAAAGAGCAGATGTCAGATCTTTAGGATGTTTGCTCCAGATATGTGGTGCACTGAAAGTAAAAGCTGCTTTGCTGTGCTTTCTTCGACCAGCTCTGGTCAACTTGAAAGGGTTGTAACAGAAGCAGGCTAGAGATTTACAGTATTTTTGTATCATAGTCAGTCATTTAATATCTAATAAAGTAGAGTAAGTAAACAAGGTTTATAATTGAGAAGGCCAACTTACACATCTGTTAAACCTTTATTGTTTAAGCCACAGATTGGGGCTGGGATGCAGCTGAAACTTCAGCCCTGCTAATTGAATAATTATAATAGTGATTATAATTATTATCATGGGTTGAATAGACACCATAACTCCCAAAAACTTTGAAAAAGAAACTCTAATCTGTGACTGCGAGACATTTGTGAATATTAAAAAGTAGCAGCCAGTCTCAGAGCAGAGAAACAGTAACAATAACACAATATTATGGAATGAGAACTCGAGAGTATATACTATGCTGTACCTGTCATTAGGGGATCTCTGCTGTAACCCCCAGTCATTCTCCTCACCATTCCTCTGTCCCAGTTCCCCCTCCCCTTTTTCCTCTGGGTACTAATTAATGTGTGGTAGAGGCTGAGAAGTTAACCAGCAGCCACATCATAACAGCATCCCTCTGTCTCCATGGCTCTTCCCAGGGCAGAAGATGCTGCTTTTGATACCACCTGAACACAGACGCACAAATCTTGTAAAGACACTGATATTCACATGTGGATCTCGCTCTTATTCCTTAACTCTGTTATTCACTTCTTTTTTTTTTGGATCTCACTCACTCACATTATTTGGTCATTAGCCTAGCCACTAATATAGAGTGGTGAGGTATTTTACACCAATCACTCTGGAGCAGCTGTCTACTGATCATCAGGTCAGCTGACTCTGTTGCTCCCTTCAAATCCCATCTTAAAAAATATATCTTAATGTTTTTTTTTTCCTTAGACTGCACTTCTGTGCTTACGCTGATCTATATGTATAGTGTTTGTGTTTCCATTATTTACCCTTTTGAAATTGTTCTTAATGATAGTTATGTTTTGAATCCTCTCACCTTTGAGAAGCACCATGTGCTTATTGCTTGAAAAGGGCTCTATGCATAGAATTATTTCTAGAGCACTGATTAATAAAGCATGTTACGCTAATTGATGGGCAGACTAGGTTCTTAGTTTGCAGCCTTTTTTATAATTGTTTTCATTGACTCATTTATATTGTGACCATTGACTCATTTATATCGTGAATGCAAAATTTAAATGCAAACATGACCTTTATTATAAAGCTAATAAACTAGAAGCATGACTTTAATCACTGATCCAGGTCTTTGTTATTTATCATTAATATAGTTAATCATGCATTTTGTTAAACGTCCCTATGTGTGTGTTATACATATAAAAGTTGGACTGCGTGTCTCTCTACGCATAAATGCTGAATGTTTGAATATTCTGCCAAACTATGATTTTTTCCCCCCACATATTTGAGGCCACAGGGCTGATATGGATTGGAGACATGAGAACATTTAATCACCCTTAGTGAGAATCATGAATAATTTGTTTAGACTGTGGTGGTTTCAGCCAAGACTATATAAAACATAAAGAATGCGGCCACTTATAGAGTAAGTTGTTCGTTAATGTTTGTGTATAGCAAATGCTGGATGCATTATTGAAGTTTTACCGTGCTGTGTGTAATAAATCCTCTTGACTCCTATTATTCATTGCATAATGGCTTCCATTCATCATTGAAAACATGAGGTAAATTAGCTGCTAGAACCTTCTGTTTGACTCCAAGGCTTTTCTGAAAGAATCTTTCAAAGTCTTTGTCTGTTAATTCATTTCTGCAAGACAAGTGAAACTTCAGTTATGTAATGTAGCCTTTTTTTAGAGACTGCATTTGCACTTTAACAATAAGATATCTCCATACACTGACATATTGTGTGCTGTTGAATGGGGGGATATTTGTCAGACCTCACGCACTCGCACATTACTCATGAGATAAACCTCACATTTTCTTTTTGGGAGTGTTGTATTTTTTAGATCATCACATTGCTCAGATGAAATGTGTCTGTCTCCACCCATTATATTCAACCCTTCCCCCAAAATGATAATTAAATGAGGAATGCGTCAGAAAGCCTAGAATTAAAACACTTAATTATGCATCATTCACACATGAATCTTTCATGATTTGGGAATCAACTTTCTTAATTATTCAAAACTGCAAAATGTATCAAAAGTTAAACGTGGAAAAGGCAGAACAGATGAATACAGGAATAAGCAAAACAAAATGCACATGGAGGTGGCGAAATAAAGCTCTAATATCACACAGTGTGCAGCCAGATTTCTCTCAGCTCCTCTCATCATTCACTTAAAAATGTGCATCAGGGAAGAAGACTGGGTTTAATTATCAGATTAAAAAGTTAATGCAGGGCAGAGGAACAGAATGGCTTAAATGGTGCAGAAGAAATCTTTGACCTGGAACAGGAGTCCTGCTGAAACCCTGGACCAGTGGGGAATGCATCAAGTTGTCTCTACTGTAGTTTGATTTCTGTGCATCATATATAGGAGTAACCTTTATGCAGATTTGCCAATTCTTTGGTATTTTTATGGTAAATTGTTTATCCCACACTGAAAATGGAAATGAACTAATTTAATCCATTTTAAATGGTTTCAGTAGATGAAAGGTCACATTTTAATCCTTCCATATTTTGCCAAAGACAACAGCCCCTTTTATGTTTGTTACAAGGTCATGCTAATGCTGCGTATGCTCTTTTGGTCTGTTTGTGTATATATACATGGTGTTTGTTTTCAGCTAATGCCAGTATGAAACAAACTCAATTAGTCACCTTGACAGTGAATGCATTTCCACTCCACTCTGTTGTGCATGTAAATGGGTTTTCTGGTTTATGTATTCTGAAGGTCCTTCGGAGGTAAAAGTGGAGCACAACACTGACCCGCGTGTCTAAAATCTTTTGAAGTCCGTGACTCTGTAAACCACAACCCGAGGAAAAGAGCTGTGACTGTACCATAGCTGGAGGTCAGTCAGGCAGGTCTGCTGGGAGGCACAAGGGCTCCCTGTGTGTTTTCCTGGCCACTTCTGCTTGCAACGCCGGCCACCGTCACAAAGACAGTGACCTGAGCCAGTACTTGGCCTCTATCTGGCCCTTGAAGGCAACAGTAAACACATGTACACCCGTGTGTGCGTGTGTGCGCGCGTATACACACATAACTGTGCATGAGAGTTGACCAAGGTTCCCCATGAGGGTCTTGGCCTGTCATCTGACAAAGCCTAACAATAGCAGTGAGCAGATGCCTGGGTTCCAGGGCCAAACAGATGGATGGGCCAAGTGGCTTTGGATAAGAATCACCCTCCTCACCCATAAAAGCAGCTTGGGGTTCTGGCTGTCAGGGTGCTATGTTTTTAGATAAATTAGCACAGTGAGAGCGGGAAAAACAGTGGGCTTTGCAAAAGTCCAGGAACAGCTTGCGGGATGGCAGGCATAAAAGAGAGACTCGCTCAGGGCCCAGAATCCCACCAAGTCTAATCTCTCACCCATGGTTTGCAAGGCCAGAAGGGAGGGCCAGTATCTCTCCACGAAAGACTGAAATATTAAAGCTGATATAAACCATCAGACTGGCTCGTACATGGCTGACTTGGAACGTCCACTAGAATTAGGCTGCTATGAGCGGTGTGACAAGAAAGGGACACATCACAAGACAGTACATCAGTACCTGATTAAAAACATCTGCAGCCGCCTCGACTTCACTTCCGACTTTGATCTCTGTGAATTTTGGCTTCTTGTCCTAGCTGCATTTTTTTGTTTGTTTGTTTTTCCCCCCTCTGCTTGTGTGCTAGTTCTACATTGACTTTCTTTGTTCCACCACATACACGTACAGTACAAACCTCTGCCACCGTACAAACCTGTGATATTAAGAGACGGGTGAAGGAGAGCCTTCCCCTTCAAAGAACCCTGATGTGCTGCTGATGCTACACTGTCAGGCCTGTGATGAGGGCCTGTGTTGGCAGGCAGCTGTAATTCGAGGAAGAGGATGTGCTGGCTGTCTGACCTCTGGCTTGTCAGGCAACCTCCACAGCATACACAGTACTGAAACTCTGGCAGTCAAACGGGGAGGGGCAGGTGGCGTAATGGCCCTGAGTGGAGTGGGAGAGGGTGCTTAGCCAGGGTAATTTAAGAGCAGGACATACGGATGGGATTGAGGGCAGAGAAGAGACTATACAGGGCAGCAGTGATTAGACAGAAGGGCTCTCTTGAGTGCAGCGATGGAACTTAGCCACCATGACAGAAGAGGGAGGGAGCTCACGGTAACCCACCTCCCATGACATCATCAAAATGGGTGAAAACGCCAAAGGAGCTGAGTGTAGAGTTTGGGGATTCCATAATCAAAGGCTTTGTGAAAAACCTTACGACTCCGCTGATCATGCTGTTTGTTAAAAAGCAAGCAGGACACCAGATTGCTACGCTCAGTGAAAAGGTCCCTGTGGTCAGCAGTGTACGATAAAGGTTTTTTTCCCAGAGGATAAAGATACGAGGAGGTAAACAATCGCCAGCCAAGTACTGAAATGCTACACTGCAGCATCAGGGTCCTGAGCTCACACCATCACAAGAATGAAGAACTAGCACGAGTCATCACGCTGCAGGGTGGTTAAATAAACACCCTGAGGTTCAAGAGGTCATTGCTGATAAGGTTGGGGAAACAATGAACGCGTGGAAACTTAGTGCAGGAGATTTGACGGCAGGATGTTGCAGACCTATCAAGCCGAGCAATGAATACACAACGAGTGTAGTCATTGAGCCCTCTGGCTCTTATTTATCTGGAGGTAAAACATAAATGGAAAAACCACAAATGGCACTCAGCACCTTCACGCTGCCCATGTCTGTTTGAACATTAAGTGTAATGAAAGCCACACGTCTCCTGTCTGGATGGGTTGGAAATGATGCAGCTCAAATGAACCTGCCTCTCAGTTAAATGTTTTCACACTTCACACTCCATTATGGTGGTGCTGATGTGAGCGGCTCCAGGTGAGCAGCGGGGATGAAGGCTGTCAGTGGAGAAGGGGCTGCGGTCCTTAGAGTGGGAGTGGGAGAAAGAAATGGGAATGGAGCCACAGCTCATTGGGAACATCAGCCTGCTACAGGGAGGACAGGGAACATGACTCATTAGGTATGGGCCTCTGCACTTTCTATACTGAGCTGCATGCTAATGTAGGGAAGAAGACATGGCTGAACTGGGACTCCAGTCCCAGACGATCAGAATGCATGAGAAGTGGAAAACACGAGAGTCTTCTCTGTGTACCACATGGTGGGTGTAGCATTGTACAACCTCACGAGGAGCTGATACATATCATACAATCCACAGCAGGTTCACATCGGTCTTAAAAAAAAATCAGCAGTTTGACGCACTTTTGTCTGAGATGTGCAGGGAACATTGAGCACAAAGAAAAGACAAGTCTTGGATGGTATACATTATAGCCATTGAAGAGCATGTTAGCCTTGATGGAGATTGAAGGAGAGTGAAAACCTTTATCATACTAATGAGGGATATTAGCCATACTTCCCAGGCTTCAATGACGTTGACAATTTTACACTTGACATTAATTGCCTTTCTGAAGTACTGAAAATCTTTTTTTCTTTTTTTTTTAACCTCAGGAGTGTCATTTTATGAGACCGAGTTTAATATTGAGGGGGCTGGTAATGAATGTGGACAGCAGTCAGGCAAAAGTTTTCTATTTGCAAGGTTGAGATGTCAATAAAAGGTTCCTGCAATGGCATTTACCACACATGCTCACACATCTGTGCATCATATGGGGATGCAGGCAAGGTGACTTCAGTTCAGTCACATTTCATGGTGGGAGACCACCCTGTAAACGATTACTCCACATCAAATACACGGGGATGAACTGTGTTTAAACACCACATAACAAATGAGGGCTTGTTTGCTCTTGAATTTTCTTTCTTTTCTTGGTGAAGACTAATTAGATGCTTGAGGATACATCTGATTAAACAACACGCCACTCTCAAAATTAAATGTCATGTGCAATTACTATGAGAGGAGTGACTGATCCTCATACTACGTAACCCATTTGCATGTATCTTTCCATCGTCCTACCAGCTCTCCTTTTCTATCTCAGTTTTCATCTTGCCCTTTGTAAAGGCAGAGATTGTGAAACCTGTCATAATTTTTGATCAGAATGAGATGCCCTTTGGGAATTTAGGATATTATATACAGCACAAGGCATTTACAACAATACAATGTGACACAAAATCCAGTGAAATCTACATTTTTCACCTTGTACAAGAACTCAAGATATGAGGATTGAATATTAACTATTCTGTTATCTTCAAGGATAAAGTTGATGCTATTTTTTATTTTATTTTTAATTGTAAAAAAACAAACAAAAAAAAACTAACAGTAACTGTTTCGTTCACTTCCACAGCTAGTATTTTCCTTAAAAAGCACAGCAGTAGTTCTCAGCAAACATCACTACAATGGGAGAAAATAGTATGGTGCATTTGTCTGGGACAGTTTTGAGATGTGTATTTGCTGTACTGGCAAGTATTTACAGAGGCAGGATGGTGGGATTGATTCAAAATAAACTATATTGCCCATGCTTATTGTAATAATAATAAAAAAGCATCAACCAGTGCAAATATGTTGCATATTTATGTGTTTTTTATAGTCTTGGGATGAAAATGGAGGTTAATGGGACAGAGAGAAAAGCTCCCTCAGGCTTTAGATCCACAGGCAGTACTTGTAACTGGGCTCTGGATTCAATGTTGGGTTTTCTATATTTTGACGTAAAAGTAAAAAATATCAGACTTGTCCTTTTATGCTTCCATTAAGAAGTTGCACTTTAGTTAGTATACTTTATGTTGCTGATAGTCCTGTATTCCAAACAGAGTTGTCCCAGTTTTAAGCAGATTTATATGAGATTTACAGTCCCCAGCTGAGGTAGAAAACATTCCCTCTGGGCAAAACTCCCACTCATTCACACCAAAGTGAACAACAACAACAAGTGAGGTCCCTTTGTTGCCTGGAGCCTTGCGAGCTTTTCGCTACATCCTTGCTGTGTTTTTCTTGTTGCTCACCTGCAGTGATTTATGTGTGTATCCGGCTGAGACCTTGCTATCATATTTTAACTTTATTTTTAGGTTATGTCTTCCTGCAGCACAAGCTGGGAGTTAGACCCGAGCCATAAACACCTGCCACACAGCTGAGCCTGCCACATGATGGGGTATTTCAAACTTATCTTTTGGTCCCATCTAGACTCCTTTTGAAGAGGCAGTTCCTGCTGAAGTGTTTTTGATTTGACTTACATGAGGTGACCGTTTCCTTTATCACAGTCTAGCCTGCAACAGTTAATCTCGAGAGGGCTCCTTTAGTTTCTCCCCTCTCCTGCTGCACCGCTGTGATCAGTCACCTGCTCCCGGTTTCACACAAAGCCTGCGTGGGCCCTGCCGAGTGTTCATCCCCTGCTGCCATATAACTGGGAGAGGGTGTTTTCCCCAGAGTAATCCTGATTTACTCCTCCGTAGAGCCCGCACACTGCTCTCTTGATGGCTGTGGAAGTTGTTGCATGCAGTTGGAGCCAACCTACTCTTCCTCGCTCTCTCTCTCTCTCGCACATTACCCCACCCATCTTACATGCTCTTCATCTGTTTCCAGAGGTGATATTTGGAATCGGGTGGGAGTGTGTCCAATGGCATTAACCCACAGTGGAGCTTGAATCACAGATTAGAGCAGAGGAGGGACTGTACAGAGTTGGCTTGGGTGGGAGGTGATACAGTGGTGAGATGGGGCTTGGGGCGCCTGGGGAGGGTGGACAGCTCTCATCAGGGCCAGCAGGGATAGAGGAATAATACAGAGATGTGGGGCCTGAAATCCAAAAAGGGATAGGCTTAAATCTTCTTCTATTGAGATGAAGCTTTGGGGTTAATAAAGGATTCCCTTGAAGGAAGAGTGAGAGCTCGGCAGCCTCTAGTGTCTGTAGTAGTGTCCCTGCTGGTGCCAGAGAAGACCAATTTATTATCTGTGTTCCTTCTGAAAGCTGTCATATTCATGGGGTAGGCAAATTTGCCTTCATGTCAATGCAGTTTAGTCAAAAGTTATACTGACTTGACAGTGTGTTGTCAAATGTGTCTCTTTAAACCAGCTTGAGAGTGCCATATTGAGATATATAGAAACACTTAACTTCAAGAGCTCATAAAAGGAATGTTGTTAGTGTGCTGAAGATGGACTCTCCTCTCCTCCCTTTTTCTTTCCCTCCTTCTCTTCTTTTCGCTTTGAATGCATTTGATGTATGTTATTACTGTGACCAATTAACATCAAAGTCATTAGTTAACCTAAAAAAGGATTGTGGAGCCAATATCAAAGAAGCAGAAGTAATACATTTGCTCAACGGTTTGTTTGTTTAGATGGCACATTTTTCCTGGTGTACTCATTTTCACTTTAAATCAATTGCTTTAAACAACACCACTGAATGTAGGAAATATTGACAACAAACAACTATAATGCTAGCGTGTGGACATTTCTTGTCAACAGAAGTCAATGATCAGGTTACAGTGTATTATTATTTCCTCATGGTATAGATTCATCGTTCCAAGTACTGGCAAAACCCCCCCCCCAAAAAAACACTTCTACTTTGGCATCCTCTGCATCTTAGAGCATTAATGCCAGTCAGTGGGAAGAAAAATGCCTCATACCGACATTATTTACATTTGGGTGAACTTTCAAAATGGTGAATGCATCAATCATGAATGTTCTCCTCTTCCCGTGAGTGTGTGTTCGTGTATGCATGGGTTAATGAGTCCATCAGTCTTCTTTGCACTCATTAATAGGAGTCAGGTTCATAAATAACGGGGGTTGGTGTTTGCATGCTAGTGGCACCTTCATGTCACCAGCACATTAAACGCAGTCAGAATTCACAGTTTGTTTGTACCTCTCTACACGTTACCTTTCTGCACTGAGAATCAGTGGGAGATCTGCTAATAAGGAGGCACTTGAATGGTGTAAGTAAGACGAGTGTGAGGATAAGCAATTCATAATGTTTTAATTGTTTGGTAGCAGGTGTTGAGGGTCAGTGCCGAGTAACTGAAAAGTGTGACGCTGTGAAGTGCGTGGGTAAAAATGTTTTGCGCTTTTTCCTTGAACATGTGCGTGGTGGGTTGTGGAGCTGGGGGTTGATGAATCACCATTGATCTGTAAACCAATCGATTTTTGATGGATCTGAAGTGTATCTATCTCATGTGTTAATATATTTTTTGTATGAATTCCATTTTTATTTGGTCTTGGATGTGTCTGAGATGAGTGGAAAATACTCATCCAAATGTGCTTGAAATAAAGGTAACATTTATGAGATGGACTTTATTTATTTCTTTTCTTTTCTTTCTTTTTCAACAAACCAATCAGAAAGCATTCACTTTAACATGAAAAGATCCTTTCCTTTGAAAAAGAATTTTCTGATGAATTCATGGATTATAAAAACATGTTGATCATTGACTTAATGGAAGGAGCAATTGATTAATTAACTGATAGTGTCTTTATTGGAGCTATGGTGTTAAAAACAATTATCTGCCTTGTATCATTGCAAATTGAATATTTCTTGTGTTTGAACTATTGGTTGGATGTTGTGTGATGAGAACTTTTGATGAGGATTGATTTCTTTTGTTTACTATTGCCTCACAGTTATAGGCTGAACAAACAATTGGATAAACATAGAAAAACAAACAGAATCTCAGGTGATACATTAAATTATCACAAACTGCAGTCAGTTTAAATCTGGCCTCCTTCAGATCAAGTGCTGTACTGTACCTTCAGTATTAACAGTAACTCTTAAAGCCTAACCTGTCTCCCAGCGAGTAATGAAATTAGGACAACTAGCCAGAACCAGCCAGTTATTTACACTGCACTGAGGCGAGGTATTCATTATTATGCAAATTCATTCAATTGCAAAAGTGGGGGGGAGAATAGTTTTATGAAGATGAGGAATTGCAGATAATTAGCAGGAAGGCATTTTGTTTGAACCCAGCCACTTCGACTCGGGATGCGCTACGAAGGTTGGGTGATAAACAAGCAATGGAAAAACACAAGGGGAAAGAGAAAAAAGACAACGAGCTCTTTCATCTAGACCCACACGGAGATAAGTCTAAGGAATAATCAACTGTTGTATTGCTAAATGTTGCGGGTAGACAGCTGTGGAATTAGCCATCTCCAATCTGATTGTCCCCAGCACTTTAATCTCTAATGCAGATAAATACAGCTCTGAAGTCGTTGGGCGAGAGTGGCTGCAGCAGCCCTGGGTCTGACCATCTAACAGCTTCTGTCTAAATGGCTTTGACTGTCGATAAAACGAGGCAGTGGCAGCGGCACTGATGTGATGTTAGCTCGCTCCCTCTGTTTGTCTGTCTGCCTGCTTGTTGTTCGCTATAGGTATCATTGTTTCCATTCCATTTCACAGCAATCGGCCGTGGTGAAGGAAAAGTGCTTTTCTATCCTTGAGCTGTGTCTTTGTCATATCAAGGCCTCTGGCTTGAGCTGCAGATTCTGTAAGCTGAAGAATGGGTGTGTGTGTGTTTTGTGGAGTGTGTGTGAGTGCGTGTGTGGGGTGGTGTTTGCTTATCTACAATACGTGCCTGTAGTTACTGCAGTTTAACTTCATGGTGCATGGTTTTTTAATGTGTGCAAGGGTGTATGCATAAGCACCGAATATGTTGAGAATGCTGATGGATCTATTTTAGGCTAAAAGAGTCTCTGTCAGAGGGAACTGCATTAGTATGACAACAGACATTGAAGGCTTGTTGAAAGCACAGACAGTAGAATAAAGAATCTTTTTATCAAATCCAAGCTAGCACTTTTTTTTTTTTTTACAAATCATATGCAAACACCTTTCTTGTGTTCTGTTATCTTTCAAAACTGACAAAAAGGCACATTTCGAGTGGCCATTTGAGTTTCCGGCTTTTTTTAGGTATACCTTTTCTGATAGATGTGCATTCAGGTACCTGCTGATATCAACCCCCGCCTTTGATTTACTGAGCGTGTCCTCAATATAACAAAAAGATTTAAGCAGATGCGTTTATGCAACTCTGACAATGTTTGTGGCCGATTCCTTTTCAGTTTTAATAATACCTGATAACCTGGGTAGAATGACGCTAGGAGTAATTAATCACGCACTGTTTTCTCCCCCCCCTCCGCAGTACATTTATAACACAAAACTAGACTTGCAGACACACAAGCATACACACAGGGCTGTGGCAAGGTGATCAATCAGCCTGTGACAATGTTCCAAACACACCATGGCTGCCTTTATCAACAGGCTAATTTGTCTCCCTTTGCACCTCAAACATTATGAGTCCTCACACATTAAACCCCGCACCTTTCCCTTTTATCTTCCTACCCACCATTTAATACAGCAATTAGAGAGCTGTGGAGGTTGAAGCCTCTCATTAACTCTTGCCAGCTCAGGCTAGTTGTCACAATCACACACTGTAACCTGTAGCCTGGTTGTGACAGCTACGATGCTCAGCAGAAAAAAGGCAATAGTTACCTCAGCTTTGTTTCCCTCCCCTTACCCTTTATGTGTCTCTATTTTTCATTACACATCCCACAGATATTTGTTACTTTTTTTTTCTTCTTGCATACCCCTCTCATCAATCTTCCTGCTCGCAATTCTTCCGTCTCATGTGCAGGCTTGCCAGTTTGATAAAGCAATCATCACTAGTGTAGCATTAAGTAGCTAAACATATTAGCACCGGCGCTGCTCTCCCTCTCCTCCCTCCTCCGTTTCTTTCTACTTGCCCACACCTCGTTTCTGTTTGGCTCTGCGTCTCGTCTCCTCGCCTCTGTCCCTTGCTCTCGTTTACTTTTCTGCTTTCATGTGCTCTCCTGCTCTTGTTCTGCCCTCATCCTCCAATCTTTCATGTTGATTTCAAAACTGGCAAGTCCACAGATGAAAAGTGGAATGAGTCGATTGAAGAGAGCCAATTTCCTCGTCTCTAGTGAAGATTAGCTGAGGCTCATTGGAACGTATGCTTTGTGTTAAAGAGCCTGCCAAATGACAGAACACGGTTGGGGGATTCATAATTATCTTTTTATTACTCTGCATGTATAATGACTGCCCCCATTATAAAACTCAAGACGATGTACACAATTACATTACCCCAGACAGTAGTGAAACAGGTGCATCTATTCTGCATCACAGTTATACATCGCAGTGTTTTTGATAACTAGTCATCTTGTTTGTTTGTTCATTTGAACTAAAAGGCTGACTGTCAAACTTGTGTTTTTTTTTTTTTTTTAACTTGATATATTATCAGATGGCCTTCACTTAGTAATGTGGTTAACATCATACGTTCATACATTACTGTAGCTTCTGGGACAAAATGAATGCAATTTTCTTTATAGAGAGAGAAAAGCCATTTGCTGTATTTAACATATTATCTGCATTATGTGTACTTTTGAGAAACAGTGAGACCTAGTGGTGAATAAAATATGAGGGCTCAAAGAGGGTAGAGCATCTGTTATAGCCTGTAGACATAAAGAAGTGCTGTGGATTAGCATAAAGTACAATAAGGGTTGCCTTCCTTCCTGGTTTACCTCTATCGCTGTATAATTTAAAACCAGTTATGGAATATCTGCACATTTTACCTGAGTGAAGGTTTAAAGCGTTTGGAGGCAACACAGGAGAAAAAGGACTAACGGTACAAAAGCCGGGGCACAGTCCATGTGTCAGCATTATATTGAGAGCATTTGCAGTCCTTGCACTTGTCACTTTTATTCACACACATGCCCTGTAAATTTCAGATTAAAAGTATTTCTCTCTAAATTGATCCTCGGTCCAATTTTCTTTTTCTATTTCTCATCTAGGTGTCCGTCTTGCAGACCTCGAGCATCACATCCTAAGGATTATTTTGTTGTCCTCGTAATTGTGTTCATGTTGCTTGGAAAACATGTGCAAATGCACAGAGCCACCATGAGAGTGCACGTGTGAACATACGTTGCCTGCACACGGCCGTGCCCATCGCGCCAAATGGTACAGATGTGAGCGAGGACCGAGTTTATGGGTTTTTGAATGAGGATGGGCTCGAGCAAATGGGTGGTTTGGCTGTAGTATTTCTGTCATTGCACCACAAACAGCAAAACAACAGGACTGCGGGCTTGTGAATAGACTCTGTTATTAACCCCATAAATCACTGGACTGCTGATGGATGCCATATATGAGACAATTCATCAGATTGTCTCCCTCTCTTTCTCATTTGCAGTCGCACACACTCTGGCGAACATACGCATGTACAAACACAAAGCTTGGAAAACGGAAAACGTTGCAAATCTTCAACACATTAGTATGACATTGCATCTTGGTCAGGAGTGCTGTTTTGTTCTTTTTCCATTTTCCATTTCATCCACGCTGAGAGTGATGATTTCTTTTAAAAAGTCCAACATCCTTACTAGTTCTAACTAATGCTGTTAGACAAGGGCTTTGCCACTTGGGATACTAGGGAAAAAAACTCTCTCCATGAATAATCCTGGTGATTCTCATGGTCCCTTTGAAAAAATAGAGGGTAGATAAGATTATAGGTAATGAAGAGGAATGGATTGAGGCAAAGAAGAGGGAAGTAATGGGGGGGGGGTCTTAACTTCATGACCAGCAGCCTTGTGATAGTGATTTAAGAGGTCAGAGAGGGAAGATAAAGGCTTGTGCATTATTAATGCTGAAGGGATCTAACTGGATGTGATTGGAAGTTTCTGCTGGTGTTCCTGCTGAAGAAAAACGAAAATTCATCAAAGCACTTGTGTGTGTATGTGTGTTCTCACATCACTGCCTCATGAAATCATACGACATTTGAATCTTTGAGTCTATCCATCCTGTTTTGCATAGTGTAAAAATAGCACAAATCTAAGGCCTCTTTCTTTTTTTTCCTTCCCTGCTAGTTGCTTTTTCCCCTGGATGAAAGTGCACGTGAAATGAACTAAATGCATCAAAATGAATTTTTAAATTCAATTGTGCTGAAAGTGAGCCTCGTTACTTTTCCAGAGAACTTCTCTATTGGCCTTTATGAAACCAGTGAATGTTTACAGTAGCTGCGAGCGAGGAAAGTTCATGCGCAGGCCGCCGGTGAAACGGCAAACTGTCAGCCAAGCAGAGTCGGAGTCCATGTGCATGTGGATTGCTCCTGTGAATGTGTGTGTACTGTGCATATTTGTACATGCGTGTTTGTGTGCAAGATTGAGTGTAAGCTCGTGGTTGGCTGTCGCCCCCAGTGCAGATTGATGGCTTACAGACAGGTAATTTATGACCTCTTGGTGGCTGGCAGGGAGAAAGGGTGACATGCGACTTTCCCCACAGATAAATAAGCGCTGCTCTGGGGCCCACATCACCAGCATGTTTGTGAAAGAAGAGATTTAGCTCTGGCTCTTTTATTTTATTAATTTTTTTTTGCCTTCTCAAACAGTTCTCAGCTTTCTGCTGATCTTCTCACCTTGCTTTCTCACGTTATTATTTCCTTTCGCTCTCTGTGCTTTTCACCACAGATTCCTCTGTGTTTCCGTTTTTTAATATCATATACCCTCCTACCCTTTCCCACCCTGCTCGTCTCCCACCTCTGCTTGTCTTTGTTTTACCCCCGCTCTCAACAGGGAGCTGGGGACTTTGACATGCCAGCCATCATTTACAGGAATACGGTGTGAAATCGATCTCACGGCGAACTCTGCTGCAACAGTAAATTTGGGATGGAAGGCTGCAGATTAATTTCAAGGTCTTTTTGGCGAAACCCATGCCTTGCCTGGAACAGCGAGAGCACATGAAGGTGTGATATCATATTGTAATTCATCATGTGGCCGTACTCGTCGCTGCCTGCGCGTCTGTGCCAGAGGTTTATTGAAGGGACAAGACAGTTTCATTTGAGCTGAAATAAACATCAAATGGTGGCCGAGCTCAATCAATCCCTTTGTCCGTCCAAGTAATTCTCCCCCAGAGAGGAAAAGCTGTAGTGAGCGGGGCAGGAGCAGGGAGTCGAATAGCAGAGCAGAAGAGAGAGATGTGTGAACAGTGTCTGACTGATGGATGAGGAAGTTATTACACCGCTGGGAGGACGTGTCATTTATTGCCAGTTGCCTGTCTCTGGTTGCCTCTTGTTTCTTTTATGGCAGTGATTACAGAGCGGATGCATGGACAAACAGCTCCCCTAGAGATCCCCATCAGCCATATAAAAAACACATGCACGCAGACGCACGAACCCACAAGTTTTTAACCTTCCATAGCAAGCCACGCTGCCTTCAGAACGGTCAGGACACAATGCAGTCTGGGGGAGGAAGTCATCAAGAAAAAGTTACACTTGTTTGGTCTGCAACAAGACCTTGTATGTCCCTGATGTGATGATGTGCTAAAGCTGTAGTCCAGCAGACCTTGAACAAGTTTTAATGCCTCGCTGTAGCGGGGACCCGCTAACAAGCACAAAACCTTGTCCGGAGATGTTACTGAGCCTGTGTGAGACCGTGATACTTTCCCAGGTCAGTCAAGCAAAGTGTCTGTGATAGAGCTGAATGGAATAGCAAAAACATCACAATATTTTAAGTGTTTCAACAATATAGTATATAATAGATATTGATAAATGTCTCAAAAAATTAGTTGTTTTTTAAATTATGATAATACTGTCAGTAAACCAGCCTGTAATATATGAAATTATATTTGACATGTAAAAATATTTTACCAAAAATCAATTAACTGAAGATGACAAGCGTCACAAAGTCTTCATCAGCAGATGGAGCTGGCTCACCGGACGTAACAAGTGGTCGTATATGAAGGGAGACTAAAACTTTGTCTACTTAGAGTTATTCTTAGTTTGTCTGATGTGAATGTTTTCCAGCCATCCAGTGTCTCACTGTTCCCAAAAAGAGAGAGATAAAAGATTATGTCCCATTACTCTGGCATCTTTAGATGTTATAGAGAGGAAAACGCTTTGTTGCTATTACTAACTTCTGTGTCTCTGGGTCAGATCTGTGTCGATGGACTGGATTCTGATTTCTAAGATTATTTACATGTTGGTTTTACTGCTGTCAGGCATAGTGTATGAAAATGAAAACATCGGCAAAGTAATCAAGTCTTCCCATTTTTAAATGTAAATGTTCCTAAATCTAAGTGACCAGCCAACTTTGCGATACAAAATTGGGAAAGTATGATGTCGGCGACTATTAGTGGCTTGTGACAAATGGACCTTCTTTCTTTATGTTTAAACTAGGGCTGTCAAACGATTAATTTGTCTAATTGCGATTAATCGCATTTTTTCCATAGTTAACGCGCGATTAATCTCTTTATTACGGTAAAGGCACCGCCGTCATTAGCGGCGCCGATGAAAGCTGCAGGGCGGAGGGAAGCTGCTCGCCGTGCAGCCCAGCACTGTCTGGGGGAGAGGAGCAGGAAGACCGGGGTCTGTGAAGGACTGTGACCGCAACGGGGACAGCTGTGTGACACTACTGTGAGCACCCGCTGCTAGTTGAAAACAGCCGTGATACGTGCTTTCACGTCGGAGTCTTCAAACCAGAAACATCTGTAACAACACCGGAAAAAGTCGCTAGATTTGTCGCTAGTCACTTTTGACAAAAAAAAGCCGCCAAGAGGGTTTGGAAAGTCGCCAGATTTAGCGAGAAAGTCGACAACACTGCTCAGAGCTCTGGTACATGGATGTATATCCGCTCTCATTCTTCTTCTTCATCTCGGGGCTGGCGGTTGGCAACCAACTTGAAGGTGCCTTACCGCCACCTGCTGGACTGGAGGTCCCACACTCCAGTCCAGTAGAGGAAAAAAATGGGCCGTGATTAAAAAAATGTAACGCTTTATTTGCATCGCGATTAACGCGTTAACTATGACAGCCCTAGTTTAAACAAACTAACAGTTAAATGTTCAGAAATTAGCTCTAAATTCCACATGAAATCTGAATATTCTCTCAGATACAGTACAGCCTAAAGCCTACACAAAAACTCAATGATGATAAGAAAAAAAGCGCAATGATTAAAGAGAAAAAAGTGATAAGGGGTATGCACTTACAAGCTGAATAGCTTCAGCCTGCACCTTTCCGATCTATGTAATATTAATGAATTAAGTTGAAAATAATGAATGTATTATTGAATGTTGATGGATTGTTGATTGATGCCTGACTGTAACAATTTGTGCACAAGATTGAATAAACTAAACTAAAACTAATTTAAACTTAATAAAGGTTAAAATCTCAGTTACAGATTGCAATTTCCGTTAAATGGAACAGTCACACCCCTGGTGAATATCTCATTAAAGAATCCGTAAACAAATCAATTATATCATCTCACATTCCCATGCCATGCTTTTGGCTGTTCTTTGTTTGAATGACACACTTTGGGTTCTTATTGAAAAAGTTTTCATGTGCACACGAGTGCAGAAAAACAGATGCTACTCTGCATAGCGCTCTCACTCACGTCCCCTGGCTCAGTGTCCCTGAGCGAGTAAATGACCACAAAAAGCAACTTGCCGGTTATGGCCGCACTTCCTTCGCGCCATGGCAACAAGAAAGATGCAGCAGGATGGACACAGCCTGAATGTACAGCCCAGCCCAGTCGTAATTTTCTATCCAAGGACACTGGCAATTTAGTAGTGCCTGTCCCTGACACTGAGCCAAGCCATGCTCCTCTTTGTTGTCCTATTTTTCATAATACCACTTTCTTCCAGGGCTAAACAATAACAGAAGGGTGGGACTTTAATAAGCCGCCATCTCAGCCCTGTGCAGCTCAGGGGCTTGTGGCAACAGTAACTGTGTGTATTTATTATTGATGGCTAGCACCTTGGCCCTGTGTTTGCAGTGGAGGAAGGAACAGGAGAGAAACCAGGTCATATACTGCACAATGGAGAAAGTGCCGCAGGCCCAGCTGACTCACCCAACCAGCATTATTGCATTATTATTGCATTTCTTTCATTACTGCTATCGCCTTCCTTTTCAATACCTCTGGCTTGGAGTCACAGTTCCCATAGAGTTTACCTTATGGGCTTATGGAGAGCCACCTCTCACCACTACATCTACTCGATTACACACACACACACTTACACATACACACTCAATCCATGCCATACTGTTTCTTTCCTCTCAATCTTAATAACCCCTCCTTCCCTTCTGTCTTTTTTTCTTTTCTCACTTCTCTAGAGTTATTTTCACTCTCTTTGAAGAACAGCGATAACGATTTGCCTTGGAAACACACTACTTCTATTCACTTCTGTTAAGTAGCTTCAAGGTATAATTTGCTGTATCAAAAAAGGATGTTTTGCTACAAACGTTTACTCAGTGTTTTACTCCGGGGTAATATTGTAGCCTAGTGGATGATTATTTTCTGTTAAGCAGCCTGATTTTCCACATGGGTCTGTGCTGCAGGTGCAATTAGAATGGACAGAACGCTGTTGCTGAAAATGTTGTTTTGAGGTCAAATACACAGTAAACACCTCAGATAAAGCACTTTTGACCCCCTGTGTGTTTTTTTTATGATTTAGAGGTAAACATTAACTTGTGTTGTTGAAATTATAAAGCGTTCCGTGTAACACCCACACATTTAAGGTGGAACAATTATAATTTGCGGGTTGAGGAGAATGGTCACAGAGTTTGTAAACATTGAGGCAGAACATTTTTATCCCAGTCATATTGCTCTTTCTGTCTCACAGAAAGCAGTCGTGGGTGTTTGATCTCATTAATGTGCCGATTAAGTGTTCATTGTCTCGTATTTCTCAACTAGAAAAGATTTTACTCTTTTTATGTGCCTGTGAAATGTAAATGTAATGAGACCAAATTATACTATCACGTCCAGCGATAGCCATTGCTGTTTCAGGGTGATTGTGTTTCCCAGAATTAGCAGTAGGTCAAACATGGTGATCATGGAGATGAATTATGCACTGAAAGGTTTCCTTTTCAAATGTATAAAATAGACTCTTGAAACTGCGTAATTTCTGCACTAAAGCGTCCATCTATGCTTCCATTCATTGTCAATTTGATTTCATTGTCTGAACACGAACCCTATAGACCTTGAGATACAGTATATACAGTGGAGAAAATAAATATTTGATCCCCCTTCAAAGAAATGGATGGTCTATAGTTTTTTATGGTAAACTTATTTTAACAGAAAGAGACGGAATATCAACAAAACATCCAGAAATAAAACCATCATATAAAGGTTATTTACATTTGATCAAGTGAAATAAGGGTACAAATCAGCAGGGGATCAAATACTTACTGGAACTGGATACTCCCCACTGTATATACATTGCTCATGTTGATGGTACTATTACAGTAGATTGTACTTAATGCAGAGGGTTGTGTTAGTGATAACAGAAGTCTTGCAGAGACCTACAGCGCAGGTTTTGATTTATAATACAGCATTGGACCACCTCCATTGGATTCCAACACCAAATGGATGTATTGTGCTTTATTTGGTGGTGTTGTAGTTTAATTATATTCCCTGCAGTTAGTGTTTTCAGTCTCTCATTCACTTTGCGTTACGGACGATATAAAACGTTTTCCTCATCTTTCCACTGAAAAGGAGACTATTGCTGTGTGATCAATAACAGAAATAATCATGTTGATGCTCCGTCACTCACTGCGAGAGAGTGGGAACATCGATCAGAGGCTTTGGAATGAGAATAGCTTTGCCAGATGTTTCTTAATGGAAAGGAGAAGATTACTGAGACTTTTTCTAACTGTCTTGTCTTCACTCTCGACAGTATCAATCAGACCCAGAAAACATTGTAACATACAGTCACAGTCTCCAAAGGGTTTATTATAGTATTTCCATACTTGCCATAGCTCTATGTGTTTTGAGGCGGTCCAATCTGTTCAGCCCTCAGGTGTACTGAGCTGCATCACAAACTCTGACGCCCAACTGTTGGCTCAGCTTAATTTTTCCATAGTTTATTAGTTTGTTCTGACCAGACAAAATTGATCAATTTTCTTGTTTTTTTTAATGAAAGCATATGAATGTTTTACTTTGAATCACGTCTAGATCTGTTATGCCATCACACAAGTTTAAAAAAATAAATAAAGGTAATTGGAATATTCTATTCCTTATCTCACTTAAATAGACTCAATGGTAAAATCTTAATTGTCCAAACTATGAAAATCAAATGAAATGAAATTACAATGAAAATAATTGTCAATATCTACAAGGCTACTGTACACTAGCCCGTCTGTCCGTGCTCATGGTGTGGTGACCCTTCGTTTATTTTTTTTGTACTGTATAGTATGTGTGTCTATGCTCTGTCACATAAACTTGTCCACCCTGGCTTTATTTAATGATTGGGACAGGGCCACCAGAGGTCACTCAGGACCAGAGGTGACCAGCAACCACACGCTTCTTGGTTCAGTCTTAATTAGCCAGTGTGCAGCCTAGGGCCTCCATAAAAATGACATGGGCCATCTCAGTATCTGGTCGTCTTGGTCACGCTTTTTTTTTTTTTCCTGCGCTGGTTTTAAATGTGTTCAGCGACCCCCAGCAAAGTGCTTCCATAAAACACCATGCAGTGTCCCTGGGCAGTCAGAGTCAGTCATGTTGTGTTTTTCCTCTATGAATATTTCCAAAACTACTGATGCATGAAGCTGCATGGAGGCGTTGACATAATGTTGTGTCTGCACTGCTCTCCTTTAAATCTTATGGACTCTTTCTCAGTGTGGACCATCAATGCACAGTCATGTCCCCCTCATTGCACAAGTATAATGTGTTTCATCATTATTCGTAACCCACATACCTAACCAGTAATGATTGTGTCAAAGTAGGCTTCTATCAGTGGAATAGCAAATGAGGGTTATACAACCAAAACACTCTCTGACACCTTTTATGGTTCATGAGTTTAACTTTGATCCATTGGTTAAGTGGTGGGGAGAGACGTCTTGTTGTGCATTTGTGATCATTAAGGCTATAATAAGCTCTACACAAAAGCTAGGGCGGAGTATCCTTTAATTGCAATATAGCTCTAATTTACAGCCGTCAAACTGGAGGATTATGGGCTCGGCACAATAAACTGCCCAGACAAATAGCGGCAAAGAGGAATATACGGGGAGTAATTATGAGTTTTCCATATGAAAAAAAGAGGTCAAAATAAATCTCAGTGTCAGTGGATCAGGCCTGCATTATGGCGAGCTATTTAACCTTCTGTTAACACCCTCAGAAAACATTAACAGTGACAAATATGGTCGTCATTTTGAAAAGCATACATATTTGACAGAGCCACAGTTGATTTTGTCCCCAAGAACATCCTCTTCAAATATTCAGCTTCTCTTTTGTCTACTAACTTGGTCCCCGCATGTCGCTTTGAACTTGTCTTGCTAAGCTCATCATTTATCTTCAGACTCCCATAATATTCAGACAGTGATGTCTTTTATGGCTATTATTAGAATTGGTGTCTGTCTTCAGAAGCTGGCACAAAAGTGTGAGTGGTCCCTTGGGCACAGTTTTATATCAAGGTTAACTTGTAGTGATTAGGATAAGGAGGCAAGTAGTTGCCATGGGGATGAAGGAAACGGCAGTAGAGCGGACGATAAGCCTGGAGTGACAGAAGTCTGATGATTGTGTTGCACTATATACAACAACGCTGCTCTAAATACACTTATGTATTATTCCTGTCAGAAGGTTCCTCGCAGCATTAGTCATCATATGATGCCATAAGCAAATGCATCTCTCTTATGTAATGTTTAGAGTTTAACATGTACACTGATGCTTACAGTAGTAACATACTGTGATAATTTCCATTATTCAAAATTTAACAGCACCCTGACAGATTGTTCTGTACCAATCAAGCCTCTTAATATTTTCCATTCACTGATGAGTTTTGTTCGGCCAACTGATCTATTGCTTTGGGAATTTTGCCATCTGTCATTGAAAAATATGTCATCTGGACTACGGGACAATTGAGTTGGGACAACATTAATTACATTTAAACACTACATTTAACAAATCTAACAACCCTGCGATATGTCTTGAAGAGTATCGTATGCACTGTGCTGTAAACATTGAAAGGACCAATAATCCAGAGTTTGTGTTGGATGAAAACTCTGAGAAGTGTGATTCTTTGGCTCATTTTAGGGACTATTATAAAGCCTTTCCAGTAAATCCCCATTGAGTCATAATCCCAAATTATGTAAAGAGCCTAATCTCAATCTCTTACTCTCAATTGGGTTATCTTCATTCATTAGACAAATTTGTATTTAGCCAATAGATACCCTGAGATGACAATGTGTATAGTTTCACGGCAGAAATTAAACTCTGTTTTCATTTTCACCACTTTTGTGATTTGAATTCTATAGGTTGAGTAGACGCTTTCATGGCACCTACTCCTTCTATGGCGCCGATCCAAAATCCTCTTCAGCGTACTTTTCCCTTGGCAGTGCCTTGAACACTGCATGGATAATCCTTGGAGGAGAGGGCTAATGCCCCCAGATCTCCCCCATGAGGGGCACTATCCGTGCAGCCCAACTGCCGAGCGCGCTCCTCTCCCTGGTGCCATCCCCGGCAACACAATAATTAATGAGCTCAACCAGCCTATCACTGCAGAAACCTCCCTCCCCATTCTCCATTATCCACATCATGCAATGATAATTTTACTTACGTAGGTGCTAATTTCTTATAAGTTAAAAGGCAATTAGGAAAATGTGTCTTTTTGACGGGCAGAAGGATTAAGGCTAAGCTGTGATGCCACCAGTCTTCAGAGGGTGCAGGCTTATACTGGGTATGAAGGCCCGTGGTTGGTAACAACCATTATCGGTCATCACATTAATAACCTCATATTTCACATCTTCATTTGATGTGCTACATTTAATTAAAGTGCGAGGTTGTGTGACGAATTAATGCCTAATTGGAAAGCACCTTTTGAACATTCCCTTTGCCCTCCACCAGATGTAGTTAGTTATGAGGCAAGGGAAGTTTTAGTCTTATTTTTTTTCTTGAGCCAAAATTCAACCTTGTATTGTTATTGTTCCCATGCTGCCTAAACAGACACATTGAATATGTAGTAAACACTTCCTCCAGCTGGTGCATGCACTACAGTATGTATAGTATACGTATTCCTCTTGATTTCTCTCCCAGTTCAGAAACAAAGGATGCCCTAATTAATATTGCGCTTTGATATAGCACTGTGTTTGTGCTAAGTTTAGAGCGCATGTTGCATAGGAGAATACCAAATACACCTTGTTTATTGTGAGTAAAGTTCGAAGCCCTGTCTGCATTGATATTACACATTATTTAAAATGTGGACAACTGGCCTCAATCTCCTGTTTTGAATCTTAGACATCTGCTATTCCAGATTAGTTTAAAGCTCATAAAAATGTAAATCTGCCATACAGGGGTGGAGTGTGTGTAGAAAATGATTTATAAATACCTTTAGACAAACTGTGTGTATTTCTCATGCATTTATTTCTCCCTTTGAAGACTGGTGGCTGAGAACTGGAGCTAATCTGACATTTCATACATCTCAGACTATTTTAGGAGATATTTGATGATAGAGGTGTTATTTCCACTTCCTACCTCAGCATTCCCAAAGCGGTGGGAGGATGATTATTATGGATTTGCAGAGAAGTGGTGTTAACGAGTTTACTCAGACTGTTAAGAGGCTAAAAAGCAATTTTAACCTTAGCAATAACCATGCAGGATATTGAAATATGATGTATGCTCAGTAGAATTCCTCAATGTCTCTCTATTCCTTTTCTACTATTGTTTCACCTGCTGTTCTGTTTAGATCCAGCCTCTCCTGCCCGGACTGTTTGTCTTGTGTGTGTTCTGCTCTGAGGGAGACATAACAGATTAAATTTGTTTAAGAGTGGCAGGCAAATGAAGTCCCTCTACAAACAAGTTAGTCCCATTTACTCTCTTACCTTGTGCCAAATTAAAGCGTTGATTCAAAGTTACACATAGAGTTAGCGTTATTTTATCCTGTTGCACGACAGCCAGGCTTTTTCACGGCAGTGCTTCCCAGCCCACATCATCCTCTCACGTCCGCATTTTTTCATCATTTGTACCTCACACTGTGTAGTAATGACTCCCTGGAACTTGATTAATGCAACTATCGATTTCATTGTTAAATGTGAGATTAGATGCATGGACTCCTGTGCTATCCATCAAAATGCACTGGCATATAACTAAATTGTCTGTTTATATTTTATGACTGTACGCATTTATTAAATATTAAACTCCTGTTAGTATTATTTCACCCACGGGACAGTAATGTAAGGTAGGCTATATGTCTGTGGTGGTAGAGCTTAATCCAGAAAAAACAACATTAGCACAAACTGTCATTTTAGATGCCCAATACTACAGGCTGAATTTATTGCATGTGAGGGTCTAAATGGCAAAATATCTTTTTATTATTCAGATGCACAAAGTGTCAACAGCTGCAACATTTTAGCATTTCATTTTAGAGGACTGAATGGCAACATACACTATATAACAGTTAATCCTCACCAGTTTGATTGTACGAGAGGCATTTCATGAGTGCTGATATACAATAGCCTACACTGGCACTGGGACTTTTAACTACGGTACATGTGTTAGTCTGAATGATACATGAATTTGCAGAAATAATATCTGAATGAAATGATGTCTGAGGAAGATGAAGGGAGGGAAAGAAGCCAGGATACTTCAGTGCACACCTGACGAAACATGTAGACAAAGTAGCAATCTAGTGTGAGGGTCTGAAAATGTTTAAGTGTTGCTTAGCAACAGTCCAGTGCCAGACCAGCTGCAGAACTATTTGTCTTGGCCTAGCCAAACAGATGATGAAATAAACAAACAAATCATAACCTAGTGTTGCTTATTACTGTTACCTGATGCAACATCACAGTGGAGGTTGTGATGACTCCATTGTATTCTATTGTATTTGGTGGGTGTATTGTTTCTATTTTATTTTATCTGAGCGTTGCTATATTATCCATATCACACAGATATATTATATTCATGGGTTTTAAACTTTATCAAATTCTTGTGTATGTTCTGCGTCATGTGACCAGAAGGTAGTCTATATAAACACACCCAGCAATGCCAGAGGCGAACCTGACAACAAGCGAAACGCGTTGTTCACAATAAATTGTATCAGCACAGAGTCTCATCAGTGTGCGGTGGTCGTTCTTCACAATAACTTAAATGTTTTGAAGAAACTCAGAGGTCACCAAGTGTTCAACTGAAGTCTAATGTGATATTTTGCTTTTGTCTTTTGAACAAATATGTTACTTTAAGGACATCATTTCTAAGAACACTAAAAGAATCCCAGTTGAATTATACAGCAAAAGCTAATTACAGGAACTGCCTTGTTTTAAGAGTGTGCCATCTTTTTAACTATGAGTGAGTCACCTGATCCGCTTTCTCATTCCTGATAACATCATCCACTCTTGGTACTTTTGCCCTTGCCCGTCATCCCCGCTATAGCTATAAAAAACCTTGCACACATCCACCCCCCCACTTACCTACCCACCCCATTTCTGGGTACTGGGATTATGGACCGTGTCCCAGTGCATCTATATTTCAGAGTTGTATCTCTTGTGTCACTCTACATCTTGTCTGCGGAAGCAACATGGAGGATCCAGCTTGTGTTTAAGCATGTTTATGTTGCTGCCCCAGTTACTGGATTCTCACAGTGTTGGATACATGGACGGGGAGGGGCAGCAGCCTAGACATCATTTATTTCAATTTAGCTTTGCATTGCAATGTGTGCATACACGCATAATGCTATATGTGACTACACATACATGTACAGATGTGTAATCACAAGCTGACACGCATTCCTCTACTCAACTGTATGTGACACTAAACAACTTGACCAAGCTTTCATTTGTGTGTGGATTTAGCCTTATATTAAGCATTACTTATACTCCACACAAGGTATACACACCTATAGCTTCTGTAGATGCTGTAGAGTAGCTACAGGATTATAATACCAGTGAGCTCATGACTGATGGATAATTGAAGACCGTAACTGTGCGGAGGAAGCCTTTAGATAGCCAGGGGAAGATAGAACCATGAGGAATGCTTTAGTGGTTCACTTAAAATCCAAGGTATTCAATAATGTAGAGAGCCCTTTGAAAGCTCAGTCAAGTATTCAAGCTCAGAGGTTGTCAACAATGTTGGGAAACTTAAAGGCACAGCTTGTTCCAGGCACTGTTTGTGGTGGGTTTGGAAACCTGTGTGGTGCATATCTGTGTGAGAGAGAGAGGAAGATGCAGACACAGAGATGTGTGCATAAGAGAGTAAACTAATGTTATTGTGGGATAGTGAAATCACATAAAAACAACAGCATCGGGCGTCTCCTTACGTTTAAGATTTCTGCATATCTGCCGGCCATGAGGGTTTTATGCTATAAAAACATAACACATTAACTTAAACATACCAACTATTGCAACAATGAAAGCAAACAACAAACATTCCTGTGATTTTATGTTTCCCAGTCAGAACTGTTGCTCCATCCACAAACATGTAGCCTGTGATTTGAACTATCAAATGATGGAGTCAAACAGCTGATTCAGTCACCGTCAGCGTTCAGGGTGTTGTTTCACTACAGTCTACGCACTACATGTTTTGAAACCATTGTCTATACAACAAATACATTTCCTCTCCATAGTCCTTGCTGTTGTGTTTCTAAGGTATTGTTACCTTTGTTTGAAGATAGATACGTGCAATAAGTGTCCCTGTTGACATTGTGGTTAAATAAATGCTCAATCAGACGTTTGTTCAGCTCTTCGTCATTAAACTGACACTTTTGTGCTAATGTTCTTGCTCTGGTCACAAAATCTTCAATACTCTCATCTGATTCTTGTCTGTATGGCATTAAATGCATTCTATGGATTCTGAAGTTCACGTTTAGCTTTAACTGACCTTCAAAATAATTCCATAGGTTGCCAGGCACTTTCTTCTCATCCTCACTGAGACCACTGGCTTTGGACTTTTCAGCCCTTCACTTCTGATGCCACGCCATATTTTCCTTGCTTGTTTAGCTGCATCTGTTATTTCTTCATCCTCTGTATAGAGGGACATCTTTTGTTTAAACAATGAAATTGCCTCACTCAGATCCGGGTCGGACCAGTTCATCGTTGGTAGATGTGATGCCATGGCGTCTTCGGTTCCTCTCCACACAATGGTGGCTGCCGTCGGTTCACTTACGTTAGCCTTGTTAGCGCAGCTGCAGCTTGCATCTACTGTGTGATTATCCTCGGACAATCTTCTTCGTCTCTCATCACGTTTGTTGGCTGTCCATTACCACTGCCACCATTAAGTATTGGTCAGTAAGGCACAAGAATAACACCGTAGCTCAGAGGCTAACTGTTGTTTCCTGGAGATCTCGTTCAAGCATACACAGGTACAGCGTGTCACATCAATACCCGTCCGGGTTGCTCACTGCGCTCTTTATCAGTTCCCACTCATACTACCTCATATCACAGCAATAGTCTTAATTATTAGGCTACCCAAGTGTCCATGCTTTTGTTTGTATCATTTGTTGTATTAATGCACAAAATCATCCCGATGTACAGTACCATTATTGACTGCAGCAGTGTTTAATAGACGAGAGAAGAGCCATGTCACTAATAACAGGAGGAACACTGGTGGTTGACAATAGAACAATTTGATATTTACCCACCCTTGCATTGAAAAACAGATTGGTAAGTGCTAATGACTTGGCAGGACGATTATCTGTGGAAACTGGTGGATTGGGGACTGATCAGACATCGATTGTATGAAGTCAACCTCTACAGACTGCTGAAGAAGAAAATCATTGCTCACAAAATGGCACAAAACTGCAAGATTAAACTTTGCCAAAGAACATGAAAAGTGGCCTGTTGAATATTGGCAGCTAATTCTTTGGTTGGATGAAACCAAATTGAACGTGTTTGGATCAGATGGAAGCCAACATGTTTGGCGCAGACCTAGCTACAACCATGACAGTGTCAGCATTGCGCCAATCATGAATCATGGAGGTGGGAAAGTGATGACCTGGGGCTGCTTGAGTGTAGAGGAGATGGCATTTAAAGATGGCACTATGAATGCAAATTCTGAGTGAAAAGATGAAAAAAAGTTTTGGCAGGAGAGGAATTTTACAATATGACAATGATCCCAAATACAGTTTTTAGAGAAGAAAGGCATGAAAACTATCACTAGTTTCCTTGACATGAACAGAACACCATTAGCATATTTGAAAGGGTAAGGAAAACCAACAAAGCCCTTAGAAATTAAGACAGGAAAAAGGTAAGAATATAAAAAAAATGGAATCTCTTTAATGACGGTTTGTTGCAGTTGATTCTTGAAGGAACCTTCATAAATATAATTAGTAATTGTATGTTTCTATTTTTTGACTAATGACTAAATAATGAGAATTTCTACTCAGAGTAATTATCCATACTTATGTAAAATGCTGGTTAGCAAGACGTCACATAGCTGCCCACCATTAGCCAATCTCCTTGTGTTCATGCCTGGATGAGCAAGGTGAAAGTATGACAGAAGACACCTAGAAAAACTCTGGTTTGGCAGTATTTTGCTCTCAGTTGTGAAAATAAGGTTGTTTTGTTCATTTCTACAAACCAATATGACACTGTTCACCCAGTGACACTATGATCCCAATTAAATAAGGCTGAATTTTTACTGTGTTCTGATTATTTTCTTGCTCTTAGTCTAAAGTCAGTCTAAATTTAAATAAGACAAAAAAACATTTGAAGATATTTGTTATCATATTACAAAACACTTTTATCCAAATTAATAACTCCATGAAATAGTATTCAAAAGCTAATAAATTAACTTTTGGATTGGACCCAACTAATAAATTAGTTTTTGATGTGTGTGTGAGTGAAGTCTCGTGTCTGATGTAATGCATAACAGTTCAATTTGATTATTTTTTTCATCGTTTGCCCGTGTGTCCTAGTGTAATCAGAGTTTCATAAGCTCCTACTCCAAGCTGCAGTAGCTGGGTGAGTCGTGTCTCCAACCTTTTTTAATTTAACTGTGGCAGCTTTCTCATGTGAAGTGGCCCACTGAGTGTCTGGACCCATCATAGACTGCTGGACCCCCCTCCCCAATAATGAGCCGTGTCATCACATGTGAAGAGGCTGCTGTCGTTTCCCTTTAGAGATGATCTGTTGCATTGAAACCTGCACATACACAGCTCATTTGCGACTGTTGATGTCTTAACAGAGACATTTCTTTTCTATTCGTATCAACAACAGGTGTACTGTGTTTGTCTCATGTGGAACCACTGTATCTTTTATAGTCTGTTTAGCAGCTTTAAGATGGGTTTTCAGCATAATTGCATTCGTACAAGTCTACGCAGGTAATTATTGAACGATACGAGCTGCATAGTTTATCCTTGATCTCACTGCCAACACATCCATCTGTCAGTCCTCCTTTATAACTCCGCTGTCACTGAACGTCTGACACCGCCGGTCCTTGTTGCGAAGCTTGTTGCTCAGATAGTATTGCGAGATTGATGTATTCACAAACCTTTACTGATGTTTCCCCCCATGTGTCCGTCCTGCTGTGGCGGAGGGCTCAATCTGTAGGAGTTACAAATATTTAGAATAGTACTGTCATCACTGGTGCCTGTGTTCAGGTTCCTGTTGGTCTCTGAGGTAATCGTCATGATGCTCTCACTCTAAAACTAAGCCAGACAGCTGACATCATTGACCAGCTCCCTTCTCTCTCCTCTGCTGTCAGGATGACACCATCCGTCCTTCCGCTCCCAGCTCAGCGGACAACGGGGAGAGTTAGCTGGTCTTGGTGGTGCTGGCTTGCGGAAGTAATTAGGATACACACTTCTTAGGTCCTTACATAGATATGCTAATCCACTTCATTAATCTTGTCCCCCTGCATGTAAACGTGGGAGCCAGATGCTGCACCAGTTGCTCCTCACAATCTAAACTCAAATGCTTTGCTGTTATGCTGGGAGAGAGCAATCTGCTGGAAAATAATCAAGGCCGCCTGGCCAGGACATCGCTATGGCAACTCCCCATGACCCCCCACTGTGTGGGATCAGAGTTATCTGTAGATTAATTAGGCTGGCTGCTCTGAGTCCCCCATCCCATAACCCTCCATCAGTGGGCTCCCCTCTGGCCCTTGGTTATACAGTGACCCATTGATTGTTTTGCTCCTTCTTCTGTAGCCGCAGAACAATTCACAAATCAGTTGTTTCATTTGTGCAACACTCTACAAATAAATGAGTCAAATTAGTCTGTCAAAAGACTGAAATTGAGTTTTCAAACCACATCTGAGGTCCGGATGGTTTCTGTGCTGTTCAGAGTGAGCACATGTGATCGTGTGAATAGGTTGGTAGCTTTTAAGAAACTGTCCTGGGGGCAGTGTGTTCGAATCCCACGCCGAGCGGCCCTGTCCTGCGTGTCATTCCTCCCCTCTCTGCCTCCGGTTTCCTGTCTCTCTCTTGACTTTCCTGTCACATAAAGGCAAAAAAGCCCAAAAATATTAAAAGAAAAACGAAAAAAGAAATTGTCCTGAATTGACCCAATTGTCATTTGAAAGTATAACAGAGCATGATTATCAAATTAGATCATGTTGCAGACTCAAACTTATGAAGCTCTGTCTTTGCAATTATTATCAGTGGAGAAATTAGAAGCTGAGCTGAAAAATCATAAAAAGCTGCTAATCCGTTGGACAAATTACACCATTTCCCCCCTGTAGTTAATTTCGTCTCTTCATACATACAGTACAGTATGTTTATACATGCCATCATTACTTTATAGGCCTGTGATTTAAAAATGCTAAGACAATAATTAATTTGTCCCCCATAATTACATTGATAACCCTTTATATTCAGATTCTTTTTAATACAATATTACTATAATTATATATTAGTTCACCCTAATTAAAAAAGTACACCTCAATTAATTAAGATGTCCATCGTAATTAATTTATAGATGTCATGTGTCATGTGCTCAGACGTCTTCTAGCCTATTATGCACCTAATTGCATGTCTTTTATAAAAACCTTATTTATTGAGATAAGAAATTCTAAGAGTATTTAAGCCCTTCTGTACAGTTCTAAGCAGCGAGTCACCTTATATTCATGACAATATAAAATATTATATTCTTGTTCTCTAAACATGTTTTTGAAAACCTTCAAAGAAATAGTCTTTTCATTGACAAAGGAACAATATAATCAAAAATATAGCTGAATGAATGTTGCTACTTCTGAAGCTAAATCATGGGAGTTAATGCATAGAAAACTCCACACCATACATCAGAGGGTTTACTCGGGTAATTAAAAACTGCTCCGCACACAGCACACATGGCCCAACTGTTTAACCACTGTGTAAATTCATGTCACCAGTTGTTGTATCATTTGTTTTGCCAGTAGTGTTCTGTGGACATGGACATACTCCAGTAGGTCCACATCCCCTCTCTGCAGGGCTGTAGCTACATACTCTGGACCACTGACCATCACTTGCAACTGATCAGCTGCTTTATCGGCTCTATCAGGTGTTGTGCTGTTTCACGGGGAGGGGGCTTGTTGGGGGCGGTGGGGGTTGAGGGAGCGATGGGGGAGTTTGTTTTCTTTTTTCACTTCATGCTTTGGTACCCACGGCTTTGTTGACCAGGGTCTGTCTGCATGTGTGCTTTGGGCTTGACAGGAGGACGGTGCAGGATCAGTGGCGGAATCAGTGGTACAAAACTTGACAAGAGAACATGAAGGTTCCCACGGGAGGACGTTATAGAGAAAAAGATGTTGTCGGTCGGGGGATACATTTCATTCAGCATCCCTCAAAAGTCACTATGATACAATAGATTTCAACCTCACCCCCTTGAATTTTGACACCGTTCTTAATATGAGTTTGTTTTTTTTTTGCCCCAGATTCAAAGCCTCAGGAAGAACAAGGGATGGCTGTGGACATTTGGTACTAGTTTGTTCTCTTAATATGTAAATGTGTTTTGTATGTAATCTTGCACTTAAAGGGGAACTGTCAATTCACCAGTCGCCTGTCACAGTGCTGCACCTACTGTAAATACAGTCTTTTATGTTATGTGAGGAGTGATGTTTTTTAGCACTATAAAAATGGATAGTGAGGGCGCAGTGCATTATGGAACAACAGCCGGAGATAGTACTATGCTGCTCTGGTTTTGTCCACTGAATTTTTAATCTCTCTCTTGTGAGTCCCACAAAAAGACTAAATTGAGGGAACACTGCTTGAACTAATCACTTAAAAGGTTTTGGCCACTAACTGAACTGATATCTGTCTTAGTTTTTTTGGATGTGTCAAAAATATCAAGAATTGAGCAAGTAAAATCCTTTTATGCATCAGTTTTGTTGTGGTTCAGTTCGTTTGGCCAAATAACAGCAGCGTGTTTTAGGAGAAGATGAAGAAGAACCATTTCACAAGTCGGCAGCACTAAGCTTGCTTCAGTGGAGAGAGAGTGTGCAAAAGGACATAAACGACAGAGTGGGTTTGAAATTAGATCACAGACGGGTGGAGAGCAGAGAATTCATTTTTGCCATTAAAGGAACATGTTTGTTTTGACACTATGTCTTCAGCGGCTGGATCCCGTAAAGCTTTTCTATAGGATGCTGACTGTATATATAATTATTACTGTAGTGAAGCATCATCTCCTTTTAGTCATCAGTGTTTTTCCAAGACACTAAAAGTTAATCTCTGAACATATGAAGAGATATTTCCTCTTAAGGCTTAAATAAATGAATAAACACAAGTGAATTGTTGATATATTAATCTGGTTGGCACAATGTTGATATAAGTCTCGACACTGATACTGTGAGGAAACATTGCCTAATGCTGATAAAACTGGCTGGTCCTAGTTTGGGTGTATTTTCGCATTTTACTATAAATAGTAGCACGGCCAGTTTCTGCTTATTAAGTGGTTTTATAATATCTGGGTGGGACTACCTCTGTCTAGTAGAACAGGATTATTACTAGTTTCATATTCAAATGATGATTACCTTTTGAAAGTTTACCGACGTGCTCTGACTACAGAAACACTGTGAACATTGATGTGTGTGTAAACATAATCTGCTCTGCAAACCCAGATTTGTCACTTGGCTACGGGATCCTCTGCATGGCTGGCAGTGTCACTGTGTGAGATGGCTGCTGTTGTGATGGGTAGTTGATTATGGCTCATCTGCCTGCCAGCACCCTCAATCAACATCCACAACTAAAGGGATGAGAAAGAGGGATGTTTATTTGGGCCTGGATTCTGTAAATGTCAGTGTGGAGACATAAGCCCCGTGCCTTATTTCTAAGCTCAACTTTCCTCTGCTTTCTCTCTCTCTCTCTCTCTCTATCACCGAACTCCCTCTTTCACGCTCCCTTCTCATTCTCTTGCTGTCAGCTTTCTACTCTGCTTCCCCCTTCCTCAGTCCCTCCGCTACAATCAGAGAGAAATGTTTATGAGCCAAGCTTGAAATCATGACCCAAGCCACCCTGCCCCACGTCTCCGTCACCTGATGTGTTTTTCTCCAACCTCCTGTCTCTGTGCCAGAGTCAAATTGGCCAACCCTTAACATTTCCTGCAGCCCCACCAGACAACCTCCTCCCTCCACCCCCCCGCCTGGCTCAACCCAGTCTGCCAGTCTGCTGTGCTGCTCTGTGCTCTACACGCTCCAGTGCGCTGTCGGCTGGTGACAGGCTATTTGGGATTTACCCACTGCTGCTGTGCCTGTCTCTTCATCTGCAGCCTTTCATGGCAGTAAAAAGCAGTCTCTCCTCCCCCTTATCATTTTCCTCCCTTCTATCCCCCCCACCCCCCCCTCACCCCTTAGCTCAACTCATTCCACCATCCTCCCACTGCCCCCTTCCCTCCCCTCCCGCCATTTCTGCTCCTAATCCCATCCTCCTAAAGACTGTAATTGAGAAGCGCGGCGTGCTGGGATTAGGTCTGTTATTGGGGGTATTATCATTGCAGGAGAAATTTGGGTGAAAGTATAGGCAACTGGAATCTACTGACACTCCGATGCGACCAGATGGTTGGGTAATGTGTGGCGTAGCGAGGAAGGGAGGGGGGTGGCGACTGTTCAGCTGCGGTGTCGACCGAGGGAACTGCCATCACTGGACCTCTGTTCTGACAAGGTCGATCTTCAGGTCACTGCTGATATCCAACAAACTGACAGAAAATCTATAAAACCATAACGCTTAAACAATAAAACATCGGCTCCTACAGCCCAGTATGACATCAGATCACTGAACAATGATGGACATATAGTATTCTCCATATAGTATCCAACATTTGGAATTACATCTCACCAGAACTATTGGGATCATTTGAGTGATTGATGGCTTTAATAGCAATCATTATGAATCCATGGCATGTGAGCTGATCTGTTATGTGCTGAGAGAAACTTATGTCCTGGCACGACGGGGCCCGAGGTGGAGATTTACTGGCTGGCGAGAAGCAATGCTGGTTGTTTAGATGTGTTTGCCAATTCCTATTGATCAGGCCTTTGGCCCTTGATCCTGTATCGCAGGGCAACCCTCTTTTTTTTCTTCCATCAGGAGATAAGATAAAAGAGACTACACGGAATGACTGATATGGAGTTGATTTTCCTCTCGCTCCCCCAGTTAATTGAGGGATTTGCCATGACCCAGATTAATATTGATTCCTAATGGAAACTAGACTTCAATTGGCACGTAGGTGAAGCAGGCCGCTGAGGCAGTCAATGGGAAAAAAAAGAGACTGTCAGAGCATCTCACTATGTCTAAAAAGGTTGAACATCTTTAGTAACATATGTGAGGGGAACTGTACATTTGTATTTAAGTGCGCAGGGTTTTTGATCGGCAAAGTTGTTATGTGGCCAGCATGAGGTGGGATGTGTATTTAAACTCTTTAGGATTTAAAAAGTCTTGCAAACTGCTGTGGAATCATCAAGTTTATTTCCCTGTACTTTGTAAGCTGCTTAAGTCCTGTGCCAGCTTAGCATTGCCATATTAACATCACCCAGTGAGACAGCTCTGACAAGCTCCCTTCCTCCATAGTTGCCTCCTGCTCCGACTGCCTGACTGGCACAGTAGAAGGAAAAAAATAAAACGCCTTATGAACTGACACACACAGCCACAAGAATATACACACAAACGCACACACACTTTAATACATATTAATCAGATGGGGTTTTACGCACTTTACATCAAGCGTCACATTTTGATATCAAACAACACTTACACAAGCTCTGTCATTAGCCAAAAGGTTTTTTTTTCTTACCTAAATGACACAAAAATGTCGCTGAGGTACGTAAATGCGATGATTGACAAAGCTTAATGTCACGTTACCAGCTGATCAATGCCATTTGCTTTACCCTCATGTTCCTGGCTGGATTTCCTGTTTTCCTGGTGCTGAGTTTGTAATTCTGTGCCAGGGATGTGCAGACTGAGGATTATAAAGTCACCGTTAAGCAAACATACCGGTATGAACACAACACAGTATAATGCATTAGGCGATTAATTAATGACATGCCGTGTAAGTGATCTGCATTACATCACCTTCTATCATGAAACCAGCTGCCCTATGACTGTGATGAAATATGCGTGTTAAGTTTGGTTAGCTGTTGGAAAGTCACTTTATTAGCTGATATCTGTGCCTGTGTGTCGTTTGGCGGCATGAGACGGTTTCACTTCTTAAATACTATCGTGCCTATTTATTTTTACTGTCTACCAGAAGTGTTATATCAATGGTGGTTGCCATTTACGTAAGAGAGTCGACTTGAGAGTCTGACACCTGAGACTACGGCGCGCAGCTCTCACCTGATCTGTCTGTCGCCTTCAGCAAAGTAAAACCGACACAATATGTCATGTACTCTGGAAGGTGTAAGACACTGTTACTTAGATGTTCAGGCTAAATTAAACTGTGAGTAAGCGAGTGCAATTATAGCGCTTGTCGAGCGTGTCAGGGTGTGGGGGATCATGCTGGAGACTTTTACAAAATGGTATCAGCTTTTGTTTAAATTAAGTAAAAAAATTGCTGATGGCTTCGTTGTTTCAGTCAGCAGCACTTTGTCACATAGTCTGGATCTTATGGACATGCAGTTTGACCAGTTTAAGGAAGAAAGTTAAAGGAATAAAAAGAATAAAGAACTATTTGTTCTTTTCTTTTTCATATAAAGGCACAATTTCTCTCCTCATCTGAGTAATTCCTCTCTTCCGAGACATAATGTGAACGCGGGATGAGGCTCAGCTTATGACAGGTCCAGCCTTTTGTTTCGCATCCTGTCAGTGACTAAATTTAACATGCATAAGCCTCTTACCAACACAGAGGCAAACAAGATGGACTTTTATTGGTTCTTACAAAACAAAGGTATCATTATTATTGCTTGAAGGAATGCGCCTGCAAAATTATGTTTGCCTGTCAAACTGATTTCTGAGGCAGTGCAAAGCAATAAATTTGGAAAGTGAAAATGTAATTCTATTCTTGACGTTCCATATTCCCTCAATATTGTAACATTTATATTATGTGCCAGGCTGGTTTTCCTCTGGAGGCTCTCTTGTCAAAGCTCATAGCTTTTTGTTTTCGTAATGAAGACCTTATAATGGTACAAAGAGTACTCTACATTTTCACATTGCCATTGTACCAACAATTTGCCACTTTTAAGTTATTCCTATTGCAACCATTTCAACATAAAAACCAAATATTTACTACAGACCCCATCTTTTCTCAACAAATGATGGTTGGGAGAATGGAGCCCAGGGCTCGTGTGTAATTTATAATATGCACTGTATGATTTGTCTGGGTAATGAGAACAGAGCTCTTTTCTAAGCTGTTCCACCCACCGTATGCCCTGATTGATTGGGGCTGGGTGAAACAAACTCAGTGGATTCATGCTTGCCTTAATGCTCTGGACTCCAAGCTGGAATATTAACCTAGATGTATTGCAATAAAATATTCACCTTCTTGGGCCTTATAAATCACAAAGTGGGCAGAGATTACGGTGAATGTGGCACTCGTGTGATCAGGGTCAGCCCATTTTCTCCTTTCTCCCTGCTTCTTTTCCATCTCTGTGGCTCCCTATCTGCCACGACAGTGAGAGCATGTCAAAGACAGACCACAGGGTGGGGTAGGAGGACACATAACCAGCCATATGTCTTCACTCTGCAGCACAGCAGCCATGGGGGAGATGGAAATCCTGTCTAATGCATCACACAGATTGTGTACAAATGGATGCAAGGATCTCGTTTTTTCACCGTTGTTTCCAGAGTGGGTCGTTCATATGTCATTTCTGCCTTAATTAAGAGTTAATGATATTACTACTAATGGGATCATGGTTAGCAACTGTTTTTAACGGTTAAAAGTAAAGTTTCACTGTCCTTTGGTTATTTTTTTATTTTATTTTATTTCTTTTTCAAAACAGAAACATTAAGATATGTAACATTAATGAAATGTAACCCCAGACACATACATTAGCACTAATGTAGCACAATAGGTTTTGATCACCATATGCATTCCTTTTCTTCTATGGTATATCATCCATCCCATGTGGGCGCTATATCTGCCCTAAGGCAGTATTGTAGGTGAGTAATGGGGGTGCAAATGTAAACACTGTGTTTGGGAAGCAGTTCAATCATGGGCTCATGCTGAGACCTTTAATATTCAAATGGGAATTTCATTTTTGACAAGAGAGACGTATTAACAGCCACAAACAAACAGAAGGGGCTGAACAATGCCCAAACACACACAGATCTCTCTCTCTCTCTCTCTCTCTCTCTCTCTCTCTCTCAATTCAATTCAATTCAATTCAATTCAAATTTGCTTTATTGACATGAATGTTGCGAGAACAATGTTGCCAAAGCATCAAGAATCAATGAAACAAAACAAATACAACTCACACTCAAATATATACAAGTAAAATAAAAATGATACATTTATACTGACATACCCTATGCATGTTTGTGTGCTGATGAAGTGTTGTCTTTACACAGATTGGGTGTCATTAGGTAAGTTGTATAAATACATATACAGTTCATAATATTAAATGAGGATGATAATAATAAAAATACATAGAAGAAAGAAATGAAAAGCAACAACAACAATATTATATCACATCAATAATGGTTATGATCAGCATCCTTGTGTTTCTGTAGTCTCATGGCAGAGTTTTACATATTTTACTTTTTTTTCTCTCTCTCTCTCTCTCTCTCTCTCTCTCTCTCTCTCTCTCTCTCTCTCTCTCTCTCTCTCACTCTCTCACTCACACACACACGCGCACACACGCACACAGATAAATACACACCCACACAAGACAGGAAGACAAACAGTTTCCCCGATCAGTGTGCCACATTAATGCAATTTAGAGATGAGTAACAGCGAGAAACAGACAGCATATTATCAACTAATGGCTTTGGTTTTGCAATCCATCTTACAGCAAATGTGCATGCTGATATAAATAACATTACCAACTGTGTTTGGGGAAAAAAAAACAAAAAAACATGTATCCTCTGCAAATAAATGATTGAACATGATGAACATTGAAAGGAAAGAACAGTTCTTTTGAGAAATAAATGAAAAAAGCTCAGATTCTGCTTTAATATCTGAATTGGTCGTAGACAAATTGTAGACGTGGAACATTGACAGCTTGTGTTTAAGCCATGGACGGTATATAAAAGACCACCGTGGCTTTGAAGTAGTCGCCAGGTGTGTGTGACGTGACATACAGTAGACAGCTGACATCACAATAAGAGGTGGAGTAAGGTTGTTGTACTGTATATTTGTGTGGGTGTGTGTGTGTGTGTGTGTTGACAGCAGTCAAATTTATCAATCAACAATAAAGATCCCTTGAGTTTTCCTGAGTGACATGTTTTATTGGTTTCTTCCTTACTGCTTTTTTTCCCAGGGATCCTCCTGTGCTCTGGTCTACCGGTGTCAAACAGGTTCGGGTCCGATGAGATCAGTGATTAGATGTGACAGGATGAAGGAAATTACAGCTTGCACATCATGTGCAGAATTTCAGTCTATGTCAAATTCTATATATGTGTATTTAATCGCTGCTCCTCAAATCGCTTCAGGATTTTATGTTGGCAGACTAGAGTCAAATGCTTCTTGCTACCTTTGTTGAAATTGCTAGTACAGGAAAAGTTGGAAAGATGGCTTTAAGTTTCCCGAGGGCCGTATTGTAACATAAAAAAGTTGTTTGACTGTAGGCAGGACTGTAGATTCCTGACAGCAATATGAAATTCTGCAATATGCATTCAGGTTTTCTCTCACTCAAGAATCCAGCAATCAGCAGTATCCGAAGTACTGTGCCAGACTACCATTAAATTGATAGAAATACTGAGTTGCATATTAACAAGGAGGAATGAAATGTAAGATTCACAGGCTGACTTTAAGCCTGCAGCGGTGAGCATACCTGAGAATGAGTGCTTGAGTGTCTCTGGGTTATTACTGTGCCCGTCCTCCCAGGATGGGAGCTGGTGGCAGAAGCTGCTCAGGGGTATGGGGAAACTAACAGGATTATCAACTCCATCCCCCACTCATCCACTTTGGCCCTCACATGTGCATATAAGAGGCCATTTCTATGGTAATGTGCTGTTTACATGAATGGAAAAAACTATTATTTGCCATTTTAGCCATAAAAACAATGACAAATTGTGTATTTTTCCATCTTTACCAGATTCCTATCAGCTATGTTCCTATTTTTAGTTTTCCAATGGAAAACAAATTGATGTCCATGCTCTTGATAAAACATACCCCCAGGATAGTAAATAACTGGAGTGCAATCTCACTCCCATCTCAGGAAGCTCTCCCCTCCATAGCGCTGGCTCATTTACAATATCTTTGTATTCATTCATATTTCCAAAATAAAACTTTCCCTGTCTTCCCCTGTGTATCCGTTGAGTGTTATTTTTGTAACTGGTTTTGAGGCATGTTTAGAAGATGATACAGCTATACACATGTAATGCGCTGAAAACATAAAAAAAATCCCATTATACCCTGATGAGATGGGGCATCACAAGGAAAACATACCAGCAGGGTGCAGACCCTGTGGTCTCTGGTGTGTAAACATGTTTTTAGATTGTCACTGAGCCAGCTGTCTTGTGTTTTTGTCTATCAGAGAAGCATGGACAAGGTTTTATGAGTTAAACTGCCTACACTGTTTTCACATACCATAGGCCTATATGTAATGCACATTGAAGGTCTTTCGTGACTTTTGGCAGAACCCGTCTCTGTGTGCCTGTGTGTGTGTGTGCACGTTTGCATGTGTTTTTGTGTGTGTAAAAAGGTGGGCTGTGCAGGTTCAAATACAAAAAGAGATGATCAGATTGCACATGCTCCATGAGTCCAACCTCCTCTGTGTCGCTCCATCCACCTGAGTGCAAACAGGTTCCTTTCCTTGACGCATAAAATTACACAACAGGTGTTGGCACAAAACCATAACCTGTATTAAACACAGTTGGATAATGTTAACACCAGCTCTGCACCACTAGATACCAACATTAACCCCCCAGCCATTAAGTCCTGTTCTAAAATTAAATACATTTTTCTTTAGTGCCATAGAAAATACAACAGTTGTAATGGGCAGTTGATTTTAATATAAATCACAAAATATAAATAATAATATGCATATTTATAATTGTGCCCTCAGGCTTCAAGGGAATGATGATTGGTTGTCATCCAGCGTATCACAAAACAAAATAAAAATCTTTATCATTTTTGACTGAGTACGGTTTGCATTGATTACCAATTTAGATTTTTACTGTGAATGAGTGCCTCGGTTACTGTTTCGCCTTCCTGTTTGTGTGTGTTGGTTAAACAGCCCTGAGGGCTTAACTGGCTGGCATCGCTCCACATGGAGGAGAGACTTGTGACTTGGATGCTGTCATGTTTGCTAATAAAGACATTACATCCAATGGGCACGCATGCTCACGTCCTTGGTTGGCATGACAAATAATACCATTAACCCTACCTCCCGAAACAGCCATTTTGATTGATGGGTGAGCAAAAGTGAGCGTGTGTGTATGTATTTATGTGTGTGTGTGTATGAGTGTTTAAAACCAACTGTGGTCTACATTGCTGTGACCTTTCTACTCTGCATTCAGCTGGATGGTATTGCAGTAAAATGTAGAAATGTTTCTTGAAGCTTGGATCAGGTCTTTGTATGAGGCCTCCACAGATTTACAGCTCAGTTTCACTGCGTGCACATGGGGTACCTGTGATATATCACCAGGTGGCAGTATTTATGTACAGAATAAGCAGGAGCCGCAGCGGATCTGAATTCCTGCACTCGGCCCTATAGACCCATACATCTTGGCAAAGACACGGTATAGAATTTTGCACATTTCATCTTTGAAATTAAAAATCTAATTTCTGAGGACAAAATACCCCTGTGCCTCATAATTAAAAAATGGAAGACATTTAATGTGGATAAAAATTTAATGGCTCATTCATAATTTACAACAACAGATGGACATTCTGGCACATGGGATTGGATGCATGAGAAATGCTGTCACTTTTCAGAGGTTGTTGTGTGCTCTGTGTGATCATAAAGCAGTGCGGTCATTTTGTTTTGTTTACCCTGAAAGCGATCTACTGCCTCAGTTAAACAGAAGGTGATTGATTGTGGAAAGTCACATTTGCTGAAGGTCAGTCGTCAATTAAGAATTTCTGAAATAAATGGACAGTCACACATAATGGTTATATTAATACAGCAGTCGGGCTTTTCTTGCCGGGTACCAGCAAGCTGTCCAGCGAGCGCCCTCAGCTTCTTCTTGTGGATCTTTTCTTTCTCACTCATTAATTTGACGAGGAGAGCACTCGCCAATAGCATTAATGATTTAAAGAGTGAGTGCGCTGCCAGATAGTTTGATTCTTGTTGTTAGATCATGTGTAACTGCATCTCCACTTCCAAACTGACAGATGCTCACACACGTTTATTGTCTTTTTCACCAGTTGAACGAGGGCTGTGTGAGCTGTGTGCGTCACCATTAAAACTGTCATTACACATGTGCCAAATACACATTTCCTTCCATTTGCCCCTGTTGGTTCCAGCCCCCCCCCCTCCCTTCAGATTGCCCTTCAGTCAGTAAGTGCTGTGCGACCCAGAGGCTTTGAACAGGACTCAGTATCTGACTGTTTTAATAAAGGAAATTGCAGTCAGAACACTCTGGACCCAAATCAGATTTGAGTGATGATGATTTGACTTACGGCAAGACACGCTGAGAAGTCTTTGTGTCCTGTGCAGCGGGTATGCGCGTGCGGTACGTGCTCACTCACATACACACATACGTATGTGTGATTTGTGTGGCTGATTGCATTAGGTGCTAGGAGTTAGTCCCTGTGGAGGAGCCACATGCTCATTGTACCCCAGCTGTAGCTGAGATCTAATATTCCTCCACCAGCACCATTACGTCCTTGATGGGCCAAACCCAATCTTCTGCTTCTTTGTGTCTGCCTGGCAGGGTGGAGAACAGAACAAAACATTGTACGAGGAAGCACATCACATGCAATATTCATTTTTTACGAAGCAGACTTACAATACTGCCTGTAAGGCAACTTCACTTCAAGATTTTTTCCGTCTACTTTTTCCATCCGGCATGTGGGTTTCTTAGAGGGAAGCGAGGTCAAACACGAGTCTGAAGAGACACACTTTAAAAGGTGACTGAACCACAATGTTGTATTAATCATAGCCCTTTATAATGCACTCATACTTTTTTTTAGTTTCACCTTTTGTGTTGCATCTTGTCTAGCGAGGTAGGTGGCTAACCTCTCGGTCACCGCTTTGTTAATTTTCTCATTCCAGAGGTTAGGGTTGCATCCATCTCTGCTTGTAGTTCATGTGTGGTTGATGTTCTTGCCCGGGGCTTTTTGCAGAAGTAGTTGCAGAGGCAGGGTGTAGTGTGGGTGGGCCAGACACAGGGCACTATGGTTACGCTATGGAAACTGGCCACAGTAAAAAGCCTCCATTAGTCAGCATTCAGGTTGCGCTCAGTATCTCCATCCAGCCAAACAGCGAACAGAGAAGACTCGCTCTGTGCACATCAGCTTCAGTCAGCCAATTCAGTCTTCATTTTAATATGCTCCACCATGCCAGATGGTCTAAGTGCAAGCTATATTCCCCATTTAGGATTAATTGTACAGCTGTTGCATTTGTTTAGCATATAATGAAAAGGTCCTGTCTATTTTAAGAGAGACAGTCCTTTCTGATGTCTCTGTATGCTGCTGTTATAGAGGAGAAATTGGCCTTTTCAGCATGTAATCTCACTCCATTGTCCCTGCTGATTCCCATTATTGTCATCAATTCAGAAGCAGTTAGGATGGTGCCATGTTAGACTGACAGAAGCAAGTTGAGAAGCAATTAACACCAACAGCTGGTTAGAGAAAGAGACAGAAACTGTGTCATCCATGAGGGACAAAAAAACAAACACTCTCAGTCTAAGTACCGCTCCATGTTGGGACAGCTAATACAAGCTGATAGAAGCATATTTTAGCACAGAATGTTTCAGTTTCAGTACAGAATTATGGAAAATTGTTGTATAGTTTAACATCTGCATCCCTGTCACTGAACCAACAGTGTGTCAGACGCAGATTAGGTTTTCAGCAGCTAGGTTTGCAGCTTGCAACTGGATATGTCAAAAGGATTTTGTCAGTTTTTATTCATTGTCTTGTTGAAGGAAGGGAAAAGTAAACATAAATTATGTGTGTTCGGTGTTTCGGACAGAACCTGCAAACACCACGGAGAAAGTGGGTTTTACTTATTAGACGCGAGTTATGAATACAGCTCTATGGACGTCATGTGTTTTTGAAGGATTTACAACGTGTTTGCCAAAGAAATCATCCTCTCCATCATCACACTCGCCCCATTTGAAATGCACGATAGTACCATGTTTTTGTTTTTTTCTATTTCATTTTTTCTTTTCCTCATATATTTTTTAAATAGGCTTTTTCCTTTCCAAATGACACAGGCCCTTATTCTCCCTGGAATAGTTATTGGCAGTATAGCGCATGATAACATATTTGGTTATTTGAACGATTGGAGAGTTCAACTGTTTCCCTAATACAAACTTTGTTGCTATGGTAACACTTCATTTACTTCATTTTGGCAGTACAGTGAAGGCTATTGAGGATGAATTGCCCATTTGCCACATGTTGGGTTTTGTTGCCATATGTGCTAATTTCTGACACCAGATTTATGTGCCCATTTGAGCAGAAGTTAAGATACAATTTCTTTATACTGAGGTGTAGGTTCATTTCATATATGACCTGCTTGTTTACCAACATCTGCTTAATTAACCCCCTGCCTTAGCTGTGGAAGAGCTGCCCTGACTGTCTAGCAAGTGCATTCCCCTGGCCCAGGACAGCTGCCAACAGGCCGGCAGGTGATCACAGAAACCACTGGACCTAGGACAAGATTGATAACTCCAGTAACACCTCAGGATTCAAATGTGTGAGATGATTGCTATAGTGATTGGATGCCCATAATAAACAGAAGGCTATGTTTGGGAGAGCATCTCCCACTGGGTCATTTAGAGTCCACTGGGTCCAACCACAGCCAGATGTTTGATAACTGACCCTCCTCCAGTGCCAGGTTTATGATCTTCAATAGCTTTGGAATTATTGTTTAATTAAGTAAGTCCAGATATTAATGTTTTTATGGTATTTTTACTCAAAGGCTTTTTCAGACCTATACTGTATAATTCCACTCCACAGTGGCTGTGTATTTATTGTATATTCTAAATGGATTTTGGACAACCTCAGTTTACTTGTGAGTATTTGATTATCTGTTATGATGTTACAGCAGCTTCTCAAAAAGGGAGTGTAGCTGGGAAAGGAACTCAAGCGATCGAAGAAATGAAAAGGTTTGCAGAAAACCCTCATCTCTCTCAGTGCTCCGTATTTGTTTGGATGAGGAAAACATGAAGATACAGTCAATGCTCTAGTCTCATGTTGAACCTTCTGTTGATTTTGCTAACTTCCAATCTTCAACTTAAGCCTCCTTCAGTTGTGTGTGGAAAGTCATGTCTCCAAAAGAATTCACTTCACAAAGTAATTCAGCTGAAGTGAAGTGGAGCTTTTCTTCTAACCTGTGTGATGACCTGACGACAGACAGTGATGTCACCAGATCTCAGCACTTTGGAAGGAATAAATAGATAAATAAAGCATCTGTCAATTTGATGTCACCGTCAGTGTTTTGAAATGTCAGGTTGAGCATTTCGTTGTCTTTCTAATATGTTTATCAGTTCAATTTTACCCCAAGACCTTATTTGATTTGCATTGATTGGTTTGCTGGTTGATTGGAAGATTGAATTGCCTGTTGGTGATGACAAATCACAGCCAGAGATCCAGACATTGTCAAGTTCAGTGTTGTTTGCGTCTTTTGCTATTATCTGCTGTTTGTGTTGTCTCATTTGGCCTCACCAGGCAAGTTTTAGCGTTTTAATGGAACATGGTTTTTAGATCACTGGTGGAGAGAGAAGTTGCTGCCACACAGAATCAGGTTGGACTGGATGAAAAGGACGCAGTAAACCTGATTTGTGATACTTTGAATTTGAGGCTGTTTTTCTGATGTTGATGATGCACCTTTTTGATTCAGCACACGTGTTTCATTCATTTCTTTTTTTAGTCTTGCTATATTTCAACGCTAATGTCATAACTAGTCCCAGTAGTGGGGCTGCTTAAGTCCATTTTTGAGCCGAATCGTTCACTTCATGGTACAAGCACCAAATTTGGTACAAATGATGTCCAGGACATACCTTCTAATAAAAGTACGTTGCCCAGCTGAAAATCCAAGAGGGCCGCCAGTTTTCAAGATGGCCGCCTCGTCAAACGCCAAAAAAAGGTTTTCGAGGTAGAACTTGAATTAACAGAAGAATGTTAATGATCCAAGCATCAAAATGAATGTATTATGACTGGAATAACTCGATGGTGTCAATTGAATTCCAATATGGCCACCAATTTTCAAGATAATGGCTATTAAATGACTAAAAAGTAGCGTTTTCGCGTTTTTTCTTCAGTTTTCTGCAATGATCTTAAGTGAAAATCTGCAGAATTCTGAGGGATGTGTTTTTTGTGTGAATCATTTGTGAAAATGTGTCCAAACTTTTGACTGTCACTCACCACACACACACGCACACACACACACATACAGCAACACAAGCGTTCTTTACTGAAATAAAAGTACTAATTTAGCAATATAAATGATAATTCATTAAAATTCTGTGGTCAACATTTATTGGTTAGTAATTTTTTATAAGAGTGATGTCAAAGCACAACCAGGGCACACTGGTGACATCACTGCTGTGAGACTCAGCATGGGGTTCAGTGTCAGCTTGTAGTGTACTAACTGTAGTTGTAGTTTACTAACTGTTGTAGTGGTGTACTCACTGTAGTTGTAGTAACTTTAGTGTCCCAAATGCTATCTAATAAGCCCCTGTATAGACTCAACTAGAAGTTTAGTTAGTTGTAGTATTGTAGTTAGATAGCCGCACCTGAATTGACAGGATGTGCCAGCGCGGGATAGCCGAGCCAAGGGTAACAGGGCTTTAGTTACCTGGATGGTGTACAGATCGCACGGGATTTATGGCACTGGATGAACGATCGGGCTAGGTGTAGGGCACCAGATACTTGAACCTAGTTGTATCCCATATTCCAATGTGCTATGATATTTTGTATGTTTGGGTGGTAAGAGGATAATCCCTCGACCTTCAACTGTATAAGATGTCTGCCGATAATCCATTGAGTTGTGCTACTAAAACTGACTGGAGCAAGTGTTGCCTCTGTCAGACAGATACAAAAAGCTATGCTTTGACACCTTTTCTGTGTTTTTATACTGTTATCTAAAAATTAAAAAAAAAAAAAAAAAAAAAAAAAAATAGCCTATACAAAAAAAAAAAAAAAAAAATGGGGGAGACAAAGACAGCCTCTACGTGGCCTCCCCTACAAGTAGCTTACAGGTCCAAAAGCTTTAAGTGAAACTAATGTCTTTGGGCTCTACTTTCGTGAACTAGGTGCAGGTGCAGCGGATCAGGCCTGCGCCTCGCCTTCGCTTCGCCAACGGGGACGTGGTCAGGAGCAGATTGCGATTTTCCTTCGAAACGCAGCGGAGCGCATCCCGCCTACTTCCCTCCCACCGGCGCAAATGGCATAGAGGGAGTGGAGAGAAGGCGTGGAGTGGGTTTGACACAGCCGAGTCAGATCTTCACCAATCAAATGAGCTCCTCTCCTCGCCTTTAAATCCGCCGCGGGCGCAAGGCGGACGTTTGATTTCACGTGGAAGAGAAGATGTGAAATCAGCACCTACAGATTACAGCGGGGGGACGCTCTCCATTCCGACACCCCTCCACTTCGACACCCCGCTGTTCCGAAATAGCCCCACTTCGAAACACCGCTACTCCGACACCCCTCCTCCCCCCGCTGCTGTCCAAGGTGCTGAAACGCGTGACGTTGTTTACATTCTGCTTTGTGGCTTGTCTGTGAAACGTGCGCTGCTCAGGGACTGGGCAGATCTGTCCCACTTGCTTTCCCCCGACTCCGTTGTTGGAGATCTCCCACACAGTAATAGAAATACACTTTTTTCTTTTTCTCCCCCCCTGCTCCGCTCGAGCACGGCTGACGCCGGCTTGAGCTCACACGGGCGCGAGGCTGCTGCAGCCGATCCGCTCGCACTGACAGCTGACTGAGGGAGATGCTTTGGGTTGGGCTTAGGCAATGAAGAAAAGGAGTTGGTTATGTTTAGTAAAAAAAGACCAGGTAGAGGCTAGACAGGCTAGAAGCTAATGAACGTTATATGTCATTTAATATGAAGTATTTGCTTGTTTTGCAGTTAATTATGCACATGATCCGTTTGACCCCAAAAAGGAAAAAAGGATCAATGCGCACTGCGCGCTGGGGGTTTCCCCCAATAGCCTTTTCGGAGTAGCGGGGTCTTTAGAAAAAATAGAAACCCCGCTATTACGATGAATGGAAGTCTATTGTCGGAAAGGCGGGGCTTCGGAAAGGCGGGGTGTAACGATTACAGCATAGACATTCAGCACATCTATATCGATGGTCCCGTCACACTGATGACAGATCAAAGGCTGCACAGATTGAAAGATGAGGATGGATTACTGCTGTGTTGACACTACACGATTATCTGCTATATTTTTGTATTTACTTATTGATTTATTGAGCCGCATCGTCACGCGACCATAACAAATAAAACTGAAAACAAATAAACTATCATCTCTCACAGCAAACCACAATCAGCCTGGCATCATAGTGAGCAGATATTAACATCTCCCCTCTCAGGTAAATTCTAAAGAAAAAGAGAGACGCTCTGTGATGCTTCGTTACGCACAGCTGTTTTGTTTATATTGTGATCTGTGCACACGTGTTTAAATATAGGTTACTAAATATGAGTGTCTTTATTTAATGGAAAAGGGGTGTGTGTGTTTTGTTTTTTGTTTTTTTTTACTGGGCAACAGCTCTCAATCTGTCAGAGCAAGTGAGACGGGAGGAAACTGATGTTCTGGTCCGGTCCAAGCTGGCAGTGTCCGGTCGCGCGAACAGACCTCACGGGCTGATGATGCAAAAGTAGTCTGGGAGGGAGGAGGGAGGAGGGAGGAGGAGGGAGCAGGTCTATCTATCTATCTAACCTATATTTAAACACGTGTGCACAGATCACTGCATAAACAAACAGCTGTGCGTAACGGAGGCATTTCAGTTTTATTTGTTATGGTCGCGTGACGATGCGGCGCTGGCCCCTAATAAATCAATAAGTAAATAAATAAATAAATAGCTGATAATCTGACTCTGACTGCGCGACCACTCCCATCTCAGCGCACAGCAGTCTGCCAAGTTACCGAATCCGCTGCGCACCTTGTTGCACTGGACGATAATACCACTTCGCCAGCTGCGTCAGGGCTCGCTTCGCTGCGCCACCCTGAGTTGCGCCAAGAAATTAGGGCCCCTAGTTTGTGAGTGTTTTTTTCATTTAATTCGCATTGTATCATCATAATATTCAATAATTTTGATTTTCTAAATGCAGAGTTGTATTTCTCATGTGCAAAAACACATATTTCAATGTATAAACCATCAGAATAGGACTATTCAATCAAAATATAGTTCAAACGCTGTTTCAAACCACTTCGAATGGCGGCCATCTTGAAAAATGGTGGCCACTTTGTTTGTTCAAGTGGGCAACGTACTTTTATGAGATAGTAGGTCCAAAAGCACTTGTGTACCAAATTTGGCGCTTGTACCACAAAGTGAACGATTTTTCATTAATGTGCTCCACTACAGAGACCAGCCGTCTAGCCACGAAATAATAAGGCATTAGATGGTATGACAAATCTCTTATGGCTTCTAATCGTGAAATATTAAAAACAGGAAAGTGATTATTGAGATATTATACCATTCTCAATATTCACGTCATGTGCTGGAATTATATAAAAAATCTTTTATTGAAGTAATTTAAGCCTCCCTCCATTTTTTCTAGCATGGCTTTAGGACATAGATGAACTTGTACTGATTGCGAGAGAAAAGGCAATAAGAACAAAGAAGTGGGGAGTAACCTTTGAAGATGATCTTCTTTGTCACCTCTCTTTGCCACCGGCAATGTTTCTAGTGAGGCAAAAGCTAATTTCATTAAGACATGGGGGATGGGTTGTGCTTGCCTCTGAGTTGAGCCTACATTATATCATTATAGACTTCTCCAGTGCTTCAGAGGGAGGAAATGGTTGATCAATACATAGTTCTGCAGGCGCTCATACCAAAACAGGGTACCTGGCTGAGTGGAATCAAATTGTGCGTGTACGATTCAACCGCTGAAATCACAGGGGGGTGGGAACCTCAGCAGTTCAAGGTGTTCATGTGGCTGGTAATGGGAATGAGAGCCTCTGCTTTCTTTAATCTACCTTCTGGCTCTCTGGCTTCTATCATTGTCCTCCCAGCATTCGGGTGAGCGGTGCAAGGTAGACTGGAAGGGTGAGGCACTCAGAACACGACTTTATCTCTTTTCACCAGCTGCTCTCTGCTCCCATCTATAGAGGGAGCACGGGAGGAGATTGAAATGCAGCGCAGCGGTGCTGGTGCAGGGCTAACGCTGAAAAAAAGGCCTTAAAAAACGAGTCATAGTGACAGTAAGTCCTGTAGCAATAGAAACCACGGGGGGAGGGAGGTGTTTACTACAAACCAATAATCATGGCTAACCTCTGCTCTACGCTCCAATACGGCTGAGTGTGCAGCGGTGTAACCTCGGTGTCACAGCTTCTCTCCACTCCGCTGGCTTTTTTTTTCTCCTCTGCTCCAATACACCACGGTACATACTGTATACGTATAACGATCGCCATTGATAATTTCCTGTCATGAAAGTGTGGAGCTGCTGCATGGAGTTACAGTAGAAGTGTTATGTGCTATATTCGTATCTGCTCTGAGACAACTATTGCTCTTGAATGCCATCTGGTCTACTTTAAATTGAATTCAAAATCTGTGATTGAACTGATTTATTTTTATATATTAATTAAAACTTGACTGAGTAACTGATATGTGTGTGTAATGTGTGTGTGTGTGTGTGTGTGTGTAAAGCTCACATGAGCCCAACCAGGGGGAGGGGAGTAATAGTGCCCTCTGCTATTCCTAGTCAACATGTTAATTAAAGAATTATTAGTGCTGTTCCACATGTAGTCAGACACTGGTGATTAAAATGAAAAACTATGTTCAGCTTTTTTCTTTTTTTTTGTTTTAATCTATGAAGTCGGGCCTCTGATATATAATTACAGCTGTGGTATCATTTAGATTAGAATTTGCTGACATTAAAACATCCTATTTAAACAGTGCCACTGTCAGATCCAAGTTAAGTTTAGTGAAAACTATCTTTGAGCTGACTTATTATTCTGCCAATCACTGTGGATGTAGACAGCTGATAACCTCTGACTTGAACATCTGAAACCTTATCTTCTATAACATTCACGTTACACTGTAGATAAAGTGTCCAGCCCTGTGAAATAGAAAAAAAACAAACAGATTCTTGTCATATTGTTTGGCTTTTTGAAAAACCTTTCTTTTCAGATGATTTTAGGATTCTAAACAGGCAGAAACAAAAACTAACAAAAACAAAATTGAACCTCAGACACTGTATACATTAGGTGAGGTACTGTAGGTAGTTATTTTTACACTTAAAAGGCACAACAGCCAAATGACTTAAGTCAACTGGCTGTTGATCCAGACTTTTGGATCCTTTCTTTCTCAGCAGGGTGAGGGGGACATGGACTCAGCAGAAATAGGATCATTGAGTGTTATTAATGCTTTAAGACCACAGGATTTGCTACTTAGAGGAAATTCTGGATTAGTGCAGGGAAAATGCCAGTAGCTTGCTAAAAATTTCCAGGAATGCAAACATGTGTGGGTTTTCGTTGTGCGCCTGCTGATATGCAAGCGCATCCGTTTTGTAAATGTTTTTATGAATGTGTGTGTTTGTGTGCATGGATATGTGTATGAATGCATGTGGCCTTGTGCCTCCACTATGCGGAGTCAGGGGCAGCCTTGTCGCCTTGTTTGCCTGGCCATGGCCAAGCAACAGCCGCTGCTTGGCTCACACACCAGCTGCTGTCACATTTCAGGACACACTCTGACTCACTCAGTTTATACCCTTCACTGGCCATACACCCCCTCGGGCTTTTCACCTTTCCAAGGAGTTACCAAACTGACATCACTGAATATGAGAAGTATAAAAGCTTGCAGTATCAGTGTTTCATTTTTTCCACAGAAATGAAACCAAATTAGTCCCAAATTGCACTTTCCAAAATACGTTTCTACAGTTGGATTGCTCTGTGGTGTATGACTTATTTAGGGGCAGCAGAGCAAACTGTAAACCTATTATGACATTGCCACCTTATTAAGTCGTGTTGCCCAAAAGAATTTGTCCATCCATCATCCAGCTGCCACTGTGCAATATCAGGGCTTGTTTGGAGCTGTTGGTGGCAATACATTTGAGTCCAGTACATATTGGCTCATATTGGCTCGATTCCTGGCTCCTCCAGTCACATGTCAAAGTGTTCTTGGGCAAGACACTGAACCCACACTTGCCCTCCGATGTATCATCAGATGTATGAATGTGTGTGTGTGAAAGGGTGAATGTGATGAAACAGTGTAAAGCGCTTTGAGTGGATGGAGTGACTAGAAAAGTGCTATGTAGGTGCAAGTCCATTTACCATTTAATGCTTTGATCTTCCACAAACTGTTTTGGAAAAAACATATTTGCTATTATGTTTGTTTTCACCAGCTAGTCCCTAATGTTGTCCAGTTGTTTGTTGTGTTGAGACTAATGTATTGTTTGGTGTTGGGCAGGTAGTGCTGAGTTATCAGCTGCCTGGTGCTGCTGGAAACAGTGTTGTTAAGGGGAGAATTCTGGGCTTGAAAACCAAAACAATCAGTAGACTAAAAGGTTCAGGCAGGTATATGAACCAACCTAGTGTCACTCTCTCTCACATTACACTAACTCTATTATTTTTCTCCATCACTGATATATTGATTAGCAAAGCTGTTGCTGTAGGTTTATGTCTCTGGTTAAAATTGTCTGGAGCAACGAAGGCTTTTCAAAATGCATTTTATCCTGTCAAATTTTTCAAAAGAAATGAACACATATTGTTATCAGACTGTGTCATGAAGCTTCTTTTGAGCCTCGTTGATAGTAAAGGGGGCATAGGTTAAGTCCATAATAATAATGGCTGAGTTACACAAGATGCCCCTGGCAAGATATGAGGTTTCATCTCATGAAATCCCAGCTCAAAATACAATTTTGTTTTTTTTCTGCTTATTGCTGTTAATGAAGCTGAGGGGATTTGGTGACAATAAGCAGGCTTTATTATACTAGTCTGGGTCTGGAGAGCTAGAGGTTGTTTCAACAAACCCCCTAAAACCAAACAGAGCGCCGCTTTTACCAGCATTAAAGCTCAGTTATTTAGAGCCACAGGCCTACAGGGAACAAGGTTCATCTATAGGGTGAATATTCATTTAGGACTGACACCTGAGACTCACAAGCTCCATACCAAGCACATCATCATTCTTCATTAGACATGAATTGGAGGCAGAGTATTGACTGCATTGTTTCGGCGAAATATCACAAATAACACATTAATGTTAAATTCAGAGTTTATTCCACATTTTTGTCTGCATAGCTGTGTTGAAATATGCTTTGTCATTTTTAAAAAATGTTTGTAAAAGAGAGATGGTAGTGCAAAAATATCACAATGTGGTGGTTAGATATTTGAAAACAGCAATACTCACAAGGTCATGAGTAAAGGATTATACACAAAAGTCAGTGTGTTTTAACAATGTGCTAAATTACAACATGTAGATGTGTAGTTTAATTTCCTGTGGTGTTAGTGGAGTGGGAAGTATAGTATTGTAGCAGCACCCATGCCTTTAGCCTCCCCAGGCTCTCCATTGTGTTGAATATAATAAAGGCATTGAGTGCTTTATGAAATCCATTTCCCTCTAGATCAATCTGCTCTAATGTCATCTGTCTCATTCACATCTAACTGCCTGGGACTGTATTAATAATTGCATCGGCTGTATTGATTTCTATTGACCGTCAGAGCGGCCTGTGTGAAACACTGTAGTCTTACAGCGGGCTGACCCTAAATCAAGTGACATCTCATTAGAAGAGACACTGGCTCTTAAACAGATCTTTTCCGGCTATAAAAATGGAAATGGGAAAATGGTCACTAACATAAAAGAGGATTGTTTCTTCATTCTTCGCTCATATGTCATTCCCTAAAAAAGTCAATATGTCCCCCTTGAGGATGACAAAAAGTGTCTTGTTCATCTTTTAGGTATCAATTGACCTGATGACAAAATATTTTTAATTTTACGCACTCCCTTGTTTGGGGGACAGCCACCCTATTTTCCACTCAGACAAGCTTTAATTGTTCAAGAACTGGTTTTCAAAAACATGTATGCATTTATGATTTGTGACTGTCATTCTGTCTGTTCTGGAGAGTATGGATTTCGTCTATCATGTGCTGACTGGTTGAGCCCTTACAGATCTAAAGTAGCAATGACATAACTTCCCCAGTGGCAGGCAGTAATGCACTAAGCTGCGTATAGTCCACCAGAAAGAGGAAGAAGTAAACCACTTTTATGCAGCCTGTTCAATGGAGGTATGTTCTGCTGTGCCAACAATGTATCTATTGTATGTCATACTCAGGACAATAGAATCAATTTGGTTCAGTGAATATTCAAGATAATCTGAGGTTTTCTCAACAGCAGTGTAGGATGTTGATTCGCAACTGAAGATTCACTGGAGGCTTTGTTGTCATCGGTTTTTACCAGCAAATCGTCCAGAAAACATGAGAGCTTGTGATTTGGTTGAAAACAAAGAAATGTCCTCAAATGCTGTACATAAAAAAAACCAATAACAACAGCGCTGCTTCTATAATGTGGACATGGAGCAGAATAAAAGCCTGACAGTGAGCAGAAAATGATAATCTGCATCTTGGACGACAGCAGTTGCAGTGGTTTTGAGAGAAACATGTATTCCATGATGTATACTGTTACGGTCCATAATGTGTGTACTTGGCCGTACAAGGCAGCTCTACAGGCAAACCACTGGAGTAAAATTAAATTGCTGTCATTTTCCTAGAGCTATGCACAGTCGTTAGTTTGAACACATCTCCTCTGGTGTTTCATATTGACATGTTGTTTGTTCCCACACTGTAGCCCCTGAACGCATATTTTCCTTGATTTATTGCACCATTCTCTGTGAAGCACAGATGGTGTAATGCGTGGAAATCTTGAGAGGTTGTTTGAGATGTAGAGACGCCTACTGTAGATCTGGAAACAACAATCAGACTGTGTCACATAGATCACAGCTCGTCACCTTTCACCCCGATACTTTATTTACTGGGCGTTTTGTCTGAATACATCACACTGTGTATTGAATGGATTTCACGACTGGTATATTTAAACCAAATGTTGCCAATGTTGACATTTCAGGAAATGTGAAATCCAGTAAACATATCCTGGAGCAAATTGTGCAAGCTTCCTAAAGCTTTGCCAATATTCCTCAATGTTATCTAAATTATTTCAGATATTTGTCTCAGAAAGTACACACAGGAAGTACTCTCCTGGATTAGTAACCGTGCAGACATCTACTGTACTACTGACATGCGCTGACTGTTTAAACTCGCTGCCTGTTCATGACGGTTTCTTTGAATCTGTGAGTGTGTGGGTTGCTGTGTGTGCATGCTGGAAATGTAGAAGCAACAAGATGTTACTGTCTCATAAATGTGCCTTTAACACCTCTATCATCTAGCTATCTGCTTAAAGTTACTGGTCAATCACATTTAACCTAATAGCTAACCTTCATTTCTCTTTCTTTTGTTCTTTTGCCTCCGGATGACTTGTGTGCCGGACCTTATCCCAACCAGGTAAGTTCACAAATACATTTGTAACATCCTGCTCTGTTGATGTGACAAATATTAATAGGTATAATAAACTAAAGGAAACAATAGACTTAGCTTTCAATTGATGAAATATCCCAGTGGGAAGAGGGCAGGACCTGTGGTCATGAGGACTGCTTTCTTTGTCAATTTAATGAGGTGCTGCAGAATGGCTACTATAGGTTCATTTCCTACTTTGGTCTTCTTTTCCTCTGCACTGTAAAAATGAATCCTAACACTTTCAGTGTGACTGGTTCATTTATTTTTCCTACAAAGATTATAACCTCACATAGTCAGAATACATCCTTAACACTTTCAGTGACATAAATGACTCATTAACAATGCCCGAGTAAATTGTCAACTTTGGAATTTTAGGCTTGTTTATTTGAAAATAGTTGCACGTAAAGTAAATTGGAATCCTAATTAGGGTCTGGCCAATTTATGAGATAATCAAAGACATTTTGGAGTAATGAAGAATGTTTTTATAAATACATTTTGCTAATATATCCTTAGGTCAAGATTTCCTCTTTTTCTGTTACTTTTGAACACATTTTTATGCCTTAGCAGTTGGAACAATGACATTTTTTTTTACAGTGACGTCCAGGCCAACATAGAGGAGTATCGGTGCCTGGATGTGGTGCTAAATGAGCGCTTTATGATTCAGTGCTGCTCTCTCATGGCTGAGCTCGATTCAGTAATGAGTTAGTAATAAAATTTGGGTCGGTGGGTGCTGGCTAATGTGGCTAAGCAATGCGCCAGGGGTCCATGGTGTATGCTCACTTGGTTGTTGGAACCTAGACTCTGCTGAAACCCCCACAGGTTTTAATAATGGAGCAGAGGCTAGCATCGGGGGAGATTGTCTAACACGGCCTTATTGCCTCCTGATAAGAGAATATTGACAGAGGACGGATGATTTCCACATCTCAGCCAGGTTGCACATATAGAATGATTAATGATTAATGGGACAAATAACGTCTCCATAATAATTCTCTCTAATTTAACAATATGGCCATTTGGTCTCCTTGCTCTCTCCCTCCCTTTTACATTCCAGTCTTTCCATCAGACCGTTCTGCTGAAAGCAGCAAAATGGGATCACTCGTTTTCAAGTTTAATAGTCGTTAGACTTGTAACAGAGTGACAGCTTCATGAATCCAGAAAACTACTTTATTGTGTTAATATGCTCAACCTTGTAAATTCCTTTGTGACCCTTTGTAAATTTAAGACATCAGTGACAGTGTGTAGTGACGGTGTGTGATAAATCTGTGTGGTGAGAGCGGCGCTGTATGTTCAGACAGACAGTGTCGTTTCATCCTGAACCAGCCATGCATTTGAAAGAAAACATCGCCACGTTGTCAATATGTAAATGCATTTGTATTCGTCTCAGTCTTTTCATGATTGATTGACTATAAAATGTAAATGTTTACCCCCACACTGTTCATCCACAATTTAAAAGGCACATTTATATACAGAACAGTCTCAACCCTGACATTATAGCGTGTACATGTGTGTACAAAACAGAGTTTTGATACACCCGACGGCCCTTTGATGTCACATAAAATGAACGTGTTGCCTCGTTCCGGTTTCAATTTGTTGCGGTGTTGTGCGTTCTGATGCTTTTGCGGTTGTTTGTGTCAAAAATTCAGACAATGTTGCTCCTATTACCACCACAATCCTGCACTGAAATAGAAGGCACTCTCCCGCACTGCCCCAGTCAAGCCCACCTACTGTAATCCGCCATGGTCTGCCTTCTTCCCTACTCTGCTGCTGCAGCAGTGGTGGTGGTGATACTGGACATGTAGCACTCAGCCACATAAAGGCTCCCTCCACCTACGGGGAAGAGGAACCTCTGTAATAACTAGTTGAGAGAGCTGGATGAAAGGAGCAGAGCAGAGAATAGAGACCAGGGAGCGGAGCTTAACTGACCCAAGGATCATGCTCTGGTTTGGCCTCTTGGGGTTTAGATCACATCCAATTGTAGCAGCCCCACTGCGCTGCCCTCACACACACAGCGTGTTCTGAGCAGGACTGTTCACAGCCATAGGCACCAAGATTGCAGGTCTTCAGGGATAAGGTATTATGGTAGAAGTAGATCCTAACTCTGTTTAGCATGCGGCAGGTGGTATTGGTATTAAAAAGTGCCCTTTCGATTTGTCACACCATTAGAGCCCTACCATATTTTTTACTTTACTGTGTTTCAAAGGGATTTTTTTCTCCCTACCTTTGTTAATATCCAGTACACTGTCGAAGCACACGCAACTCTAGCCCCCAACAGTGTTCTGTCAACCTCATTTAAATGGAAATTGTACAATTATAACCCCTGTGAAACTCCACAACTGTGATGAGAGAATTGAGACTTTTTAATGTCAAACATGCATTTTTGGTAATGCAATTACTGATGATGAGTTTCTTCTCTCTTTTACCATTAGGAAGGGAGACTGCTTAAGGTGTGTTTTGCCTCTAAATGCACTACAGAAAAGATAATGGCAGCTATCAAGCTTCTTTTTCCCCCACAAGGCTCACACGCTGGGAACCCATGAGACACAGTTGCAGTAGTAATCTCCTTTCCTGCATGGCTCCCTACCTTTAACTGGGCTAGGCAAGGCCTGCTGGCACAATAGCCTCACCACTTATCATAACCACCTGCCATTTACCCACAAACACAACCCCATTCTCTGACTAGGTAATTACTGTGTTTGCTTACATTGTTGCTTCTCCACCATGCTGATAGTGATGTCCGGAGATGACAGCTACTGCTGGTTCTCCAAAGGCTCTATCAACAACTATGTGTCGTATGTGGCTCTCCAATATAGTTTATCTTATTGTTGAACCCACTGCACCCTGATGAGACAAACATACAACATCTCATTCCATAGCCATGCAAAGCCTTTACACCCTTCCCTTATGTTTTTATCTACCTCTTTATTTATTTATTTTGGAAATAGAATCACTGAAGTGTTCTTCAAATGTTCTTCCACTCCACTCTTCAGGTACAGTCGAAAGCATTACGATGGGCTTCTTGACCTGTCTTTTTCCCAGCATGGCTACAGCTGCAAAATGTTTACTTCAGGTCTTTCCATAAATACAAGGCTTCTCAACTGGCCGGGATTAGCACTGTGGGGAAGGGAGGTTCTACAGAAGGGGATGGGAGTGGAATGTGGTTTTTGGGGGTAAAAAAGCAGCTGTTTGAAGACTGTAAAAGCCTCCACGATGTAGGTCCTGTGTACTTGATAATGATGACCCTGGATCCCATTACTCCAGAATCAGGCAGTCAACATCCATGCCCTACAATTTAGAAGCAGGATTCCAGTCTGTAATGAGAGGCCCTTGGTCTGGACTGCATAGGACAACCACATTATATAGGAAGTTACCCCGGCTCCAGGTTACACAACAAACACACTGACCTCAGCATGACGGCTACATACAGTAGCTACTGTTCGTCTGTGGTTGTAGAGAGTGACCCAGTTTTTAGTGATATATTACAAACCTTAATGCATAGCTCAGCGTGATATTTAGTGTATGTCAATGGTCGTCACTATGTGTTGAACTGTTGTGGTGTAGAGAAGGTAATTCTGAATTACCAACTCTTCTTCTAGACCTGACAATGTATTTATAATACTGGATTGAACTAGACACTAGCTGTACTGTAGCTATAGTTTAGACCAAAATAGTGGTTTTAACATTCCATGGTCATTACCGTAATGACAGTCATTTAGTTGAATTTCAACACAAACACGTCATATTTTGGTGCTACTGTATGTCTCCATATTTGTTAAATTGTAGCCACTCATCAAATAATTCAGAATTACCCACTGATAGGGGCATTTTATTGACTGCGTTTGTGTTGCATTATTAAGGAATACATATTTTAAGACAATATTAAAATGAGTTTTAAAAAATGAAGAAATAAGTTTAAATGGGATTAAAATAAGACATTTACCTTGTTTCAAGATTTTGTTATTCGTAGTCAGATAAATCAATTCAAGCTTATCTTTTCATATTTGTATTTATTGAGCTATTCATCCATTTGTGGACTACTTTACATAAATCAGTGGATTATATAATTGTCATTACAATTTTAAACAGACAATCCATTGGAGAAGCAAATCATTGTGCTTGATTTGTCAAGAGGACAGCCAGTATTACTTATCTCTGGGGGGGGGGGGGCAAATAAAATAATTTCAAGGAAGGACAATTAGTCTCCACTGAATTTTAAAACTCATTTACCGTCTTTTGCCAATTTTTGACAGATGGGAAAAAGGGCAATTCTCTTTAGCTCCCAGAAGACTAAACAAATGAAATACAGTGGGGCCGCTGACAAGCTCCTGTGAGTGAATTAACGTCACCCTTCGTGTAATTGTTCCAGAATATCTGCTGCAGGTTTCAGCTCCATACACCCCGCCATCTTGCACACATAGATTTAGCCAGACCCTGACCCCCCACAGCTGTGATTCACATCAGGATTAGATTTCCCTTCATGCTTCCTCCATATTTTACCCATTTTATATATATATATATGAAACTCCATCTAGGTTTGGGCAGCATCCTCACTCAGTTGATAATACAGTTTATTAAAACCCACCATAGCGGGTCTGGTGGAATGGAGGTCATATAGGACACTCTAACCTGTGTCATCTATAATTCATTGTCAGAATATGCTCTTCTTAGTGGGATTAAACTTTAATAACTTGACAGGCTCTGTAACTCCCCTTTGTGCAGCGCTAGTGTCTTGCCTTGTGAAGGGACAGGTGCAGAGGCTAGATCTTGTGCTGAGTAGGGGGCAGGGAGAGATGGGGGAGTGTCTGCTGGGGGGGTGGGGGTGGGGGTGTGCAGTAAGTCCAGGTTAAGCCCTGAGAGCCCACCGTCAGCAGGCCAGTCTCCTGCACGAGGACAAGCCCCAGCTGAAATGTGTTTCCCTGCAGATAAGGTCCAGTCCAGAATGGGGGCATGGATGAGATGTGGCCCCTATCTGTTATGGTTCTTATTGTGTGGGCGAGCGATTAGGTTTGGGGAAATGTAATACCTCTGTGGAGGAGTTTTGCTATGTATGTACCCACTGTAGTAACCTGGGGTGAGGTTAGACAGGGTTGAGGACATACTGTATGTGTGTCTACAGGAGTCGCAGAGTTGTGGTTTTACAGTCTAATCATCGCTGTGATATATTAAACCAAACTGCATATTTACCTGGCGCGTGTCTTTGTAGCACGCCCGAAGATAAGTACATGCTTTTATATGTTTTATTGTAGCTGTTTTAGATTTTACAGTCTCAAAGGAGTCTGGCTCTGCGGAAAGATGGCTGACTGTCTTTGGCTGGGCCTGTCATCATTATTGGGTCTGTCTTGTTTATAGCTGTATTTAGCCAGTGAACTAGGTGGGGTCACTGAAAGGAAACAACCTCTATTTGGCCATCACAGTGATTGTTGAAAATTACAGCCGTGCTGCAACACTGATCGGCAGTGTTCCTAGAGTATGTACTGCTCTGGTATCGGGGTAACTGAGTTATCAGTAACTTATCTGTGATGTGATTGGACATCATAGCAGCACTACAGTGCAGTGACCTTTCGACTTTATCCTTTTTCAGTTAAGAAGACCATCTTTTTGATCAGACTTGTCGAAACTTGCCAGTGTGTGATTGCTAAGCGGCAGTGGTCTGACATTCCTAGAAATCAGTTGAAGTATGCCTTACAGCCCCAACTCTGTTTCAGCTTTCGTTGAATCTTTCTTTGGCACCAGACCAACCAATTAACCTCCCTAAATAGCAGTCTGGATTGTTTGAAATCCTTTTCGTCACATTTAGACCCCTTGTGGTTTCTATCAGGGAACAGCGGATAAGGGGTGATGCATGGTGTGGGGGTGTGCCAGTGCTTGCATACTGTAGGTGTGTATGTGTGTGTGCATGCAGGGTGCACTGTATAAGCAGAGAGTTTTAAGGTGTAGCCTCATAGCTATGGCCTTGTAATTTCATTTTCTCTTTAGTGTAGCGCTTGAGCTCCCTTTAAAGCTTTGGACATGTAAATGTCTTTCTGCCATTTTCCCCCTCGGTGGCTCCTCTCTCTGAGGTTTATGGAGCACATTATGATCTAATTGCTTTGATTTGGATCCTGCTTGTAAAAACCAAACCTGTGGTGGTGCTCTTCAGACCATCTCCTCCTTAAAAGAAGAACCACCCATCCCTCCCAACCCCCTATTTACAGCATGTTGCTAGGTGAGCAGGGAGGAGTGCTTCTCGTCAGACCCATCTCAACTGATGTCGGTACTAGATTGCAATTATTCTTGATGGATGGGTCAGAAAAGCCTTCTTTTCTGTACCAAACTTAATTCACCTCTATCCTATTGTGAATTTATGTGTTCTCCTAAGCGCGCACGTGTGTGCCTGCCTGTGGTAGTCTTGTGATTTCACCACATAAAACAACTTGTATTCTGGGTCTCTTGGGAGCTGATCCTTTGACATAGAATAGATTAAACACTGGAAGAGATGGCTTTGCACACTGCATTGAGCAAGTGGGCAAATGGTACAACAGCCAGGTAATGCTAGTGTAATGCGTTCCCACCACGCCTCTGTTGCAGCTCTGACTACATGGCCAGCAGCTATTCCTCTGTGCTGAATGAGTGTTGCCTTGTAATTTGTTACAAGCTTTGTGTTACGGTTCAGTGTGGCTTCAAGTGTGGTAAATTCACACAGTCCAAGCAGAGCACTCAAGGAGAAGTGATACTCAAAATATCTAAACAATGGTTTTAACCTTATTGGCTGTACAAAAACTATTTGTTAACTGTTTCTTCTAGAGTAGGTTTCCTCCACCCTGCAGAAACATGTGTCCATTGTTCCAAAGTCTTTAGATTCAAAACAGACGCTACATATTTGATCTACATGGCTTTTTCTGTGAAGTTATCATCAAATCTAATGACAGCTGTTTTGATTAGTTTTACCATTAGTAATTTTACTTGACACAGAACAATGTTAAACTCAAAGCAGTAATGTGTGTGTTTGTTTTTTTTGTTTTAAATGAACTGTAATAGACTTGAGACATACAAAGTAAAATAAATACAGTGCATTCATTAACTGGTATGGCTGTGACCATTAATAGCACTGAGCAATAACAAGTAATTTAATTTTTGTTTGTAGTTCTGTGTTTCTATGTAGCATATGAAACAAGAAACAAAAGTTGGAAATCCACTGCATTCCCTGGGTCATTGATTACATCTGATTTATTGATGGGCTCTTTATTCTTGGCCTCTGTACACAGAGATGTTGGCCTTTCCTCTTGGCAGGATGCAAGTCTTCTCTTTGTTCTTGTGGCTGATCAAGTGGGATTGTTTTGTCAGAAATTATGGCTGGTCATTTATCTTCATTCATCTTCAGAGAACAATTGCAGCGCGACCAGGAGACGTCCTGTGTCTATTGTTTTCCCCAGTTGTGTTCTCTCACGAATGGCCACTGTCTTCTCATAGAACATATTTTGTGCAGTTGTACAAATCAAAAATGGCCTAACCCTGACTACCAATATGCTCACACAGATAGAATTAACCTAAAGGCAGTTGCTGTGTAGTCATCCGTGGTGTTAAGATGTAGTCCACTCTGCACCACCCTTTGTGAACATTTCTGTCACAATCCAGCAGAGGGCATATTTTGCAAGCTGGTTTTTGTCTTTCATATCACTCTGTCTCTCCTTACTCTGCTGGGACTGAGCCTATTATAAGAATGAGAAATTGAATTCACGTAGCAGACATGACTGGGCAAAATCATTGTAAAACATTCAAACCTTCCAACATTTCTTTTCTCATTCTGCACATCTGATTGATTTTTCAGCTGCGTTTTTGTTGTTTTTTCAGTTTTTCTTTCTGAGATCAAAGCTATGATTTGAGCTGAAAGGAGCCGAAAGCACATTTGGCCATTTGGTGAGTGAGTTAAGAGAGGAGAAAGAAGAAAGAAAAGTAAAAACTTGCTCTAACAGGTTGACTTACACCATGTTCTTAAACGTAGAGCTTTTCCTGAGATGACATTTTAATGGTCAGATTGTAAATCATTTATGGTGTACCTGTATTTAGGTTAAAATATGAGAAGCATAGCGACAGCCTTGGCCACCTCTCTGTTGAACACACCCAATTTATGACCACCATCATGGCACTCCAGGGAGAAAAGCTCAACATTGTGGCTACACGGAAAAGAGAAAATGCATAGCACTCCCAGTCACAAGGGCCTAAGAGTTGAATACTAAGAGAGATATTTTAAGCGCTGAACTTTAAAATCCCCAGAATATATGTTTAATAATCGGAAATAAGCTTTAAGTAACATTTCTGTACTGCGCAAATCATGGCACCCCGAGTTCATGACACCCATTAGAGGTGATTTGCTAACCTTTTAGAGAGATATTTGTGTGGGCTGCAGCTTCCTAAAATTGCATCATCTTGCAAGGACAGGTGTATTAAATACCAGTCTGTGCTCAGTTTGTATAATGAACATGTGATACTGAATATGCACATGAATATGTGCATTTATGGCAAATTAGGAATATCAAACCACAGACTGGGTCACTCAGAGCAGCACCCTCTCTTGAGGGCTGACTGTTATTTTAGCTTTTGTAAAGGATAGTATTCTTTTTATAGAAAATTGTCAGTAAGTAAACCTCCGACACAATATTATGTTTTCATTACCTGTATTGCTGTGTGTCATGAACAAAATGATTTCCACTCAAAATTTTCCTGTTTATGGACATTTCAGTTAATAAATACCAAGAGCAGCTGCAGGAAGCATATTGTGCAGATTTCTTTTCTCGTTTTCTTAAAACAAAGAGAGATTTTCTTGATTTAAAAAAAATAAAATCAAGAAAGGAAAAAAAATACTTGCACAAGACATGCATTATGAAAAAAAAGAGAGTGCTTTTATGACTTGAATTTAGGTGGTGGCATGACTGTGAAGCACTGAAGTATAAGGAATAGTAAAGATCATGTAAGCCTGTGGTCTTGTCATAGCTCCCTAGAGCCTGTGAGATGTAGCACATGCAAAACAACCTGCTGTTAGGAATAGATGGTGCAGCAGATACAAGTACACATCAATACAAAAAGCAATGGAAGTGTTGCCAAGAACAACAACTTGACTGGGATGGATTTTGTAACATGGAAGATGTCCAAAATTGATGTTTTTCTCTAAATGAAGAATATGTAGTCTGGATTTGAACCCAGTCGCTGTATTCTGACTGAGTCTTGGAGGGAACGAATATTAGGTGTAGTCTGGCACGTGTTTGAGTTTGCTTTTCTCTTTGTCTAAACACTGTTGTCAACACTTTGTTCTCTTATAGAAGTGTGATGAGTCTCAACGGAACTGACTAATTTCAATTGTAGCATTTCAAGTGAGTCAAAAATACAAATGCAAATTCTCATGTCCCACTTTTCTTTTGTATAAGTTTACTGATGTTTGTCTCATGACGACATTTTGAATTTGTTTATTTGAATTAGGTCACCGCCACAAACGTATGTGAATGTCTGCATGAGAAGCTGTGTCCTAATTTCAAGCTCTTCCATATACAGTACAGTTAACTTAAACAGTGGGCTTGTTCATACTGTGAAACCCACGTATGATGATGCAGGGCAGTGATGAGGCAGTTTTTACCGGAGGAGTCTGGTTATACAGAAATGTTGGGCACGCTGTATAGCCAAAAGAGGCGAGAATTCATCCGAGCCACAAATTTCTTTTATGCCTTCTTTGCTCATTTCTGAGGTGTCACAGTCAGTCTCTCAGGGATAACAACAGCAGAATTTACAGCCCTTCCAGGCCCTAAATGACTTCTATGTAGCCGTCTCCTCCATCCACTTAATTTCTATAATTTTCTCTGCTTTTCGGTGATAACGGGCTTATTTTTAGTCTTTAACAACCAAACAAAAGCTTCGGTCATTCTTACTGATTTATTTATTTTAATTTCAGGAGGCATTTTTTTCATCCTTGTAATGGCTTGTAAGTGCTTCTTTGTGCAGGGGGTGCAGCCTCCTTTTCCAAGTCCGAGCCTCCACTGCCTCTGTGTGACCTGCATCATGACCTGTTATCACCGTCTCCAAAAAAACATGCATCACATCATAATAGTACACCCTCCCTGCTCACATTACAGCGGCAGTAATGCCACTTCTTAGTGCTTGATTATATCCTTAGGACAGATCAGACAGTGACCACCTTCCTTCTGCAAACTAATCAGCTCCAAAAAATTACTTATTGATCCCAGGCCAGAGGAGGGAGGGGGTATAGTGGTGGGGTCAGTGGGAGGGCCCGTGGTGCCTGATTGCAAGCCAGCATTTCTGAATCAAGAAAAACGCACACTCACACTCGCTCATAAATACATACACATCACATTCATGCACATATTGTGTGGATTGATTTTATTTTTCTCCCAAAAATGAATCAATTACAGCCCAAACATGTATTCATAGTGTGATTTTATTTCACATAAAACCCATGATAGATTTGATGGTAACTGGATCTGGTTTCAATGTGGAACTCTCCCCAGGCACAACATCTCTTCCCCTTAAAATACATAAATTGGAAATGGATTTTTTTTATATATATATACTGTGCATGACATTTAGCTCAGAAAAGTAATATGATGGGGCTGGGATTGAAAAATCATCTCCAGTAGGAATGCTCACTCTATGATCCTATTGAGTTTTGTAATAGCTCACTGTGGGGCGTCAGACACTCAGTGAAGCGCTGAATGGTTTTAAGACAGTTTTCTTGAAACATGCATCTCAGTGTTACAAGTTATTGATGTCGCATAGTGAAGTAAATGTGTCGGTATTTGCAGCTGCAGCTCACCAACATTTACAGTTGTGTTTTTATCAACAATGTAATAATCAGTCCAGTTACAGGATTGCAGACGATGTTTGACCAAAGCACGGTTTTTCCCGTTCTATTCCCATGGCACAGCAGCGTTCATTTCAGACGGCATTGATCGGATCTTTTTAGAGATGAATGGATTAATTACAGGCAGTGAGAGGAGACGAAATACAGTCTGGCATGGGGACGGATGGAATTGAGGGCTGGGATTGAGAAAGCCATTAAGGCAAATTGAGGGCATTAATGACTGTAGCACTGCCAGGGGGCCCCAGTGGCCCACCCTTTTCCCTGGCACTGTGGCTGTGTAATGGCTTCCTCAGCTGCTCTTTTCAGATATTAGCTGAACAGTGGCTCTGTGGCAGTTAGGCCGACATGATGTTCTTTTTCACACCTCTGAGACTTTACGAGGTCTCAAACAGCCTGCTGTCAGAAACCACAAGAACCACAGCACCACACCGCGCATAGACGTGATGGCAGAGACACAACGGGCTGTTAATACTCATTAGATATATTTGACCAGCGACACTGGGGTTGAGGAGTATACACATACAGTACACTGCACCATACTGTAGTTTATGAGAAGCACTGCTGTGTGGCTTATTTATTTCTTTTTAATAGAGAAAAGTGGGCAAAGAGGTGCGCCTAAAGAAATACAGCCAGCTCCACGAATCATTAAGCCCTCGCCTCGCAGCAGTGTGCTGACACACGAGAAAACAAGAGTTCAATAAATAATAGATTGCAAAAGCAAATATGGGCCTTGTGTTTATCTAATTAAACAACATCAAATATGAATGACAATCAATTATGGTTTACTTCTAGGCCTTAAACACCACCACTGCAACATGGACACATGTCTCTTTAAAGTAATATAATTTACAATATGCAATTCACCCGCGTTCATATCACATAGGTTTTAACTACCAGTTGCCACTCATTATGCCACAGTTAAATGTTATGCACATAGGCTCCAGGACTTTATCGATGTGGCAATCAATAATAATAATAATGATAACAATAATTGTAGTAACCAGAGACTTTGTGCTGCTCTTTGTTCTTCCCTTGTAAGTTTGTTTTACGCCTTCTCAATGTCTAGGTTGTTTAAATCTAATCTAGCTGAACACATTACTTCGCTCACATGGCCCCCAGCTGAATGTAGCAACTCATAAAAGACCAATGTTTCAGCCATATTGATTCCTCTGGTAAAATTGGTTTGAGCAATGAATGCGCTGCAGCAGTATACACTGAAATGTTTTGCAGCCGTGGGGGAAAAGAGCGAGGGTGACCTTGAATGTTTTTCCCCTCTTACTTTCATATCAGTTTTTTTCTTTCTTTTTTCCATTCTGCCTTTGAGCACTGCTTCATGGTTTTTCCAAGTGCAAATCCTGAGTGACCTTTTGCCCTGTATTCACATTATCTTAACCTGAATTACGCTTTCTATTCATTGCCTCCTCAAAAGAGAAAAATATTTGGATTTGTTCCTAACTTTGATTGAGGAAATGACATGAACCAGATCTTGTTTGATCTCAGGTTCAGATCATTTGTTTGACGGTTTCTCTGCTTCCTTTCATCTTTTTCGCTCTTTCAGCAAGAGTTCACTCGAGATGGAAAGTACGTTATGTGCTTGTATGTGAACCCTGACCAGGATTTCAATAGTGTGCTACCGCATTTCTCCCACAGCACAATGACTATACACACTACGCTTTGGTGATAGGGAATGTAGCATGCCGAGACAGCTAAATATGAGCCTTATGTAGCGTTACATGTATGGAACAAACCCATATGTCGAAACCTCCATGGAACACTTAACAACTACATGTGGACAAATTCTATTTTAAATGATTAAAAATGTCAAATCCCGGATGTACTTTCCTCCCCTCTTTACTTACTACTGCAGCTGGTGTTATTTATGTTTTTTTTTTTTCAGAAAACCATTCACAACTGTGGTTTACAGTGCAAATATGATGCCTAGGGATGAGCATAGTATGGTTTATATATTATATACATAACAGCATCAATATCAATTTAAATCAGTTAGGTAGGTATTTATTCAGAAATTGGTAATGTATCAGATAATGAAAATAGGAAAGAGTTAGAAAAATATATGTCATGTAGAGTTATATTTCATATTGACAGCAGGACGATCATCACACCACCACCAGAAACGTTTATCTCACCTGGTGCTGTTAATAATAATAATAATAATGATAATGCCTTACTGTGCGTTCACACCAAAAGCATCGGGAGCGTCGTGGTGGCCAGAAGTCATTCATTTTCAATGGAGACTGGCGTCGACCGGCGTCGTGAGCGCCGAGAGCGTCAAGAACGTCTGCTGATGCTACTGACGCTTCCGGCGTGAACGCACAGTTAGATAGCGCTTTTCTAGGCACTCAAAGCGCTTTACAGTAACCAGTATTCATGCATACCACATTCACACCAGTGGTGGTAAGCTACGACGGTAACCAGAGCTGCCCTGGAGCAGACCGATGGAAGCGTTGCTACCAATGTGCGCCAAACGGCCCCTCTGACCATCACAACACATTCATACGCATTCACACGAGGCAAGGAAACTACAACAGTAACTGGGATGGAGCTGGATTCGAACTGCCAAACGAGTAACTGAGGACTGTCACCTTGAGTTGTCACTCTGTTTCACTGAATTTAGCATTTTTTTTATAGTGTATAGACACTTGTGAAGTCTCACTACACAAAGCAATGCGTCATCATTTGCAAACATATTAGGAAAAGTAACTTTAACTGTGGGCGAACTGTAACGCAAACCGACTTTATCGCTCCGGCCAATTAGGATCAATTCTGATTGGTTGTGAGTACTCATCCTATATGCATGCAGGGAATGTGCATCTCCAGGCATGCTTGTGGGGGGACTTGTGTGTGAGCGACATGTGTGTCACATTCTCACCACAGTGAAGATGGCTGTGTCACTATCTCCGCATTTTTTATCCAGTCAACCAGTCGGTGTGTTTCAGCTGCAGAGCTCCACTTGGTTTGACAGTGAGAGGAAATGATGAGCAGCACAGTGTTCCTCCAAGTTTGTTCTGGACACTATAATGCTTGAATGTGAGTTTTTGTTTTTTTCCTAAGAAAATAGTCATATTGGTGCGTTTTGTGCTGCAGTTGGGTCAGAGTTAGAGGTCTAATGCTGAACTACAATAAGGCAAACTCAGCTGAGACTGAAAGAAAGAAGCAGGAAATTGTGTGTCGGGATCTCCGGCAGCAGGTCCATTGTGGTGAAATCCTACAGTTCCAGAAAAAAGTTCCACCTGATGGAAATAAATTGGCTGGGGGAGGCGGTACTGTGCCAGAGTCTCTAAAGGCAGACCCAGCTTCTAAATGGCTCAATTTAGCTTTTGTAGGAGCCAGAAACCAGAGCAGGTGACTGCCCGACAACCTGCCACAGTGAAAATCAATAGGTAGTTTCGGAACAAGGGGCCTTATTAAAACAGGTCCTCTTCCTGTGAGGTGTGTGGATGACACTGCCTCACAGAAATCATTAAGCTCAGCTCAAACAGCTCACCGTGTTTAAATTGTTACAATCCCTTTTGACCCACACATCGTCTCCGTTTTTTTTTTCTAATATCCACTTTTTGATCCTGAAGATAACAGGACACAATCACGACACCAGAGACTGTATAGACATTAGTTTTCCAGTTTATCATTAGGACACAGGAAATAGCACAAAACAATTTCTATGAGCTGTCCAACAAATACAGGTGGAAATAAATATCAACAAAAAGAAGAGGATAAAGCGATCACAATATCACAGATAATGCTCCTAAGAATGTTTTCTTTGCCTCACACCTTGCACATCCATTTGTTTTTTGTTTTTAAAGTCGACACATATAGCTAGATGTTTTCCATCACCTCTTTCACTCTTCTATCTTTGTCTCTCTTTCTGTTGTAAAGGTAACAACCTCATGCTTTTAGAGCAGAGATGACCTTTTCGATTTTATGTGTTAGACCTTAATGGCTCACAGTAAAGTCTCAAGGCCAGCAGCGCTGCACAGCAGGGCCGGCGTAATAAAATCCAAATAATGCTGTTGAGCCAAGGCCGCGTGCCCACACACTCATTCTGTTTGCATCGTAGAAAGCTGTAACGGCGACCGCAGCAACAGAGGCAACATCCTGAAACATGGGGAGTCACGAGTCTTCAAGCAGTTAATTTTCTTCCTGATCATTTCTGAAAGTGGGTTATTTGAATCACAGCCTCACTGCAGAATTTACTCGCTCCCTTATGACAGCACGGTAGTTTTGTTTGGTTGTGCTTCCATTCTGAATTTATAATCTGCTCCTGTAGGGAATGAATTTATAATTTATTGTTGTGTACTGTAACTGTGTTCCTCTGTTTTCTTTTGTGTCAACTGTAAATCAAAACAAGGGAGGAGATGCGCCAGACTGCCAAACTAGTGTAGTACTATAACTCACACAAATATATGCACTGACGGATATGGATATGAACAGATCCTATACATTTATATACATCTACATTCATCTGTCTGATAAACCATTAACATGCTTCTCAGCAGTTGCCTACACATATTTCCATCCAAAATGTTCATTGCCCCAAAAGTCAGTGAAATAAAATGTGCTGAATCTCACTATAAATACAAGTATTGCTAAATTACTGTTAATTTATACTTGTTTAACTTAAGCAAACCAAGCCTTTCATATCTTTCCCCATCAAAGATTAGCCTGGCCCTCGCCAGACCCTTGTAGTTCCGCAAAGCTACGCTGAGCTCCACACAAGGGTCTGGGACTGCTCCATTGGCGATTCATTTCAGAAGGCGGGGCCTTGTAAAAAAATCTTGTATGTGATTGGATAAACCACTTGTCCGTTATCTTGAATGACGTGCTACTTCAGCCACTCACTGCGAGCCGCCATTGTTGTTTGACTCAAACAGTCGCTTCAGCGCTACGTCACACCTCAGAAAGTCCCGCCCGGCGATCCTGATTGGTTCATTATTTTTTGCTCCGGGGAAGAAGTTTTGCGTTGGCCTCGAGTCCAGACCCTTGTGTGAAGCTGAGCGTAGCGCCTCTGGTGGAGCTTTGCGGAACTACAAGGGTCTGGCGAGAGCCAGGCTAATCAAAGATAGCTTTTAAACTGATTTCTATAGTCTGTCCACACACACTATTTTCATCTGCCTTTGTTTTCATCCTATATTTGTTGGGTTTCACAGTGGAGTGGAAGGCATGTTACAGTTGGTGGCAGAGTACAATAAGCAAAAATAGGCCTCCCGCAGTGTCACTGTTTGTAGAACCGTCTCTATCTCCCTTTGTCTTTATTCATATGCCAACCCTTCCACATCAGTGTCAAACCTTTTGATGTGTACCAGCATGGTTGTCAGGATGTGCTAGCAACTTGTGGAGCAGATCATCTGTCTCTATACGTATTAGTTAAATAGCCATAGGTATGGTGAATACTGTAATAATACTAATACTATCTTTTCTGAATGATGCACCATTAACTTCAAATATCAAAAACAGATCTTGATTTTCTGGTAAATGTGCAACTAATATGATTTCATATCATAACAGCCACCGTCAACTCAAACCTAAAACTAATAATTGGTTATGTAATTGTGATGGTGCAGGAATGTATATATTGCCTGTAATTGATACAGACTTGCTCAGTGTACAAATATACTCTCCAGGGGCCATCTGGGGTTCACAGATACACTTTTTGGCTTTATATTAAAGTTGTTTTTCTCTGTTAAGTTGTAAATGAAGTCTACCTGATCCACAAGTTCTGGAAGAAAAGTAAATCCACTGCTCTGTGGGAAACCGGACAGGAAATCTGAAAGAGGGGGGTGGGTCTTGGTGGCGAAAGAGAGGAGTCCTTTGAAGCTGCCGCGGCTAATAAGTTACCAGCCATTTAAATAAAGTCACATTGGAAATCATTCAACTTTCATGATGCATGTCTCTTCATATCCAAAAATCATCAGGCAGCTCAGAACTGTTTGAAAATTAGCAGCCAAGACCAAGTATGGGTTAACACTATGAAGGGAAAGAGTTGTAACAGAGACATGATGCCAGAACCCAAATGGTGCTGAGTCGGGTTTATGTTGTAACAACAGAGAGTTCTCTGAAGGAATCAGCATCTAATTTTATTAGACCAGATGTGACCATCTTGTACTTCTGCGGTAACACCAGATGTCTGTTTTCCCCTCCTCCTCGTCGAGAAATTTCCTTTGCTTGCACAATCTAACCATCTACCCATTTCATTCGAGACCTACAAACCTAATTCATTAATTGATAATGGAAATCAAATTGCTATGCTGCTCTATCTTTGCTGAACACCATAATTTGACGTGTGAAAAATGAGCTCAGTTTTTGCACGTGAAGGAAATATGTCTGTGAAGGTTACTAGTAAAATGTTGATCCAGACAGCACAGTAGGTTGAACAAATATCTGTGCGAAAACAACTACTGTCTGCTGTAACATGGAGGAAGAGACAGTATGATACAGTGTGGGTTGAAAGTAAACCAGATTAGACAACAAAGGCAACTGGAAGCTGTAATTTAGTGCTGCATTAAAGCAGATTACGGAATGTGCAAAAATGTTCCTTGCACTTTGATGTGTAGCAGCTTCAGTTAATATACAAACATGTATCTGTGAAAAATAACATCTTTGATGGACGTCAGATTTAAGTAGAAATGCCGTCTCACTAAGCTTCTCTTTGTTTGACCTCATTCTATCACCTTTTTACTGTGCTGCTATTCTGCTACACAAATAAATTGGAGGGAATTGCAGCATTCCCTTTCTCTGTGCCACTTTACTATGCAAATAAGTAGTTTGACTAATATGCTGCGTTTCCTTTTCTAATTAGGCATCCTGTTTGCCGCATAGAACGCCCACAGTTCTGTGATAGCAGTGAGCACACGTTGTATAACATGTTTAGTGTTGTTTACAACATTTAGAACAGACTAAAACACCATAATAAAATGTAATTATGATTAACATGCTATGTGACCGTAAAGCATTTTATGTACCGCTGCTGCATTTCCGTATTGATGACATCATGGATTTATTGGCTGCTATTTGAGCAGCCTTTGTGTATTCATAGCTTTCAGGTCTGTTTGCCTTAATGTCCCAGTGCTGCCGGCAGTATTTGTGGCACGGTGCAAAGTCTGACTTCTTCAGTGCTCAGACTAGGCCTGTAATGGCTCTGTTGGGACAGCATGAAAGTGCTTCTTCAGCGCTCATTAATGGAGCAAATTGAACAGGTCTCCCAGCCTAGCACTATAATGAGGGCCTCCCTCTTCTCTGCCCCCCCACTTCCACCATCATCCTGCAGTCTATTGTTCACCTGCAGTTAGGGTCAGAGCTGCCGAGCAGTAATTGTATCACTCTGACCCTCTTTTGGTTTTTATTTTGTCACAGAGACCTGCTCTTTATTGGGTGCAGGCCATCCCTCAGGTTGTAAAAGCCACGGTGCCCCTCCTCCCGTACCTAGGGACAGGGGTGCTGCCTGCCTGCCTGCCTGTCAGCGATCAATATGCCACTGTCGTTAACTGGATTTGTTGCCGTGGTGCTTGCTTATGGGGCAGCAATTAGAGTGTGAAGTGGCAAGGCCAGGGTACGAGGCTGCGGCCGTTTGAGACACGGCCCTGGGGGATGGAAATGTCAGGGGCACAAGCCCAGTTTCATTAGGGCCTGAAGAGACTATGACGATCCATACTGTCTGTGCAATTCGTTCAGCCGAAGGGGGTTAGAATTATTTGTGGGAGACAGTTAGCAAACACAGAAAGAGGTCGCAGGTTAGGAGTATCTGTGGACACTTGCTTGCTGTGAAATCCACTTACACCCTGTGGAATCCACTTACATGCCTTCAGTGTTTTATGACCAGATCCGTGTTGTGAGGGGACCTTAGCCTGGATGATGCAAGCTGAGCTGCCTCTTGTCATGTACCCACTCAAATGTCTTTCACAAAGGAGAATCATCCCATCATTCAGCAAGGTGCTTCAGCACGCGGTGCAATCTCAACGTTTTTGTAGGGTGGCTTTTGCTGGACCCTTCCACGGACCCCATCACCTGCTGCTTGAAGGCATTCATTGTGTTTCTGAGTTCATGCCTAAAAATGATTATAGGCCAGCATGGCCATGTCCAGCGTCGTCTGTGTTGGACCATCACTCAGCTCAGATTGGTGACATTGAGGCATTTATGGCACTATAGGGGTGCCCGGGGGCCCCTCGTGTCTGGATACCCCCCCCCCCCCCCCGCTCCAAAAGGGGTCATAGTGTCTGTGGTTGAGCACGGGGAAGGGGTGCCCTAATGTGTCATTTGGGATTGACTTTGACCCAGGGCTCTAAATCACTTTCCATTCTGGGGGGACAATTACGTTTGAACCTCTGATATGCAAAGCCTTCAATTGATTCTGTCGATAGCACTCAGCATACAGGGGCGTGGCTGTCTGTTTAAGTGGAATACCCCTCAATTTCAGAGCCAATGTGTTTTATGCAATCCACTGCCTTCGGACAATCGAAAAGGTATTGATGAATGAGAGCCAACTGCAACAGAAACTGCTTCAGAAACAAGGCTTTTAATATCCTGATGTGCCATTTCATAGCAACATGTAGCTCAAAGCTGTTGCTCACGTCTAAATGTCCCAGGGATCTTGCTATTGTAATATCACTGTCCGTTCATTCACAACCTGGGTAGTGTCAAGTTGCTTCATGGAGCTATACACCTTAACATCACAGTCTACAGAGTGTAGCAAATATTTGTTTCTGGCATTAGGGGACAACAGATGTTCAAACCGTCCCGGGCCACGGAGCTACCAAATCCAAATATTGAGATTAATCTCTTCCCCTGCCATGCCTGATGGAAGATGAGGAGCAAAGCAGAAGATTTAAAGGACGTGAGGGGGTAATACTGTTTTTATAGTCATGATTACAGCCAGTTTACAGTGTACAGAGGGGACAGGGCGATTGGAGAGGTCTGAGCAGAGACAAGAGAGAAGCGGTGAGACGTTTTAACTCTGGGCTGTGTTCCAAAAGTGAGTGCATAGAGAGAGTCTAATAGCATACATAGTGTATTTTCAGTAAAATCTTGACAGTCTGCAAAAAAGAAACCGCCTGTTGGCAGAGCTGAGTTTAATGTGGAACTGTTTATACGCATTCATATTCCCTGAGAATGGGCTTTTGCTACACGAGGTACATTATAATGTTCAATATTAAAGTTTAGGCTTCTGCACACTGCAGGGGTGGGTGCTTAAATAAATCAAACATAACACAAGAAAAGTCTATTTGTAAGGCACATGGCGTATACACATACATGCAAACTATGAACACATTTGAAATAAAAGTGTAAAATATGATGTCAGAGCGCTGTGAGAAGTCAGAGCGTAACATGAGAGTAACTTAAGGAGGCATGATAAATGGAGTGACAGCAGGAGAATTGGAAAACTTTTGTGTGTCATATTTTTCCCAGATGAATACTTGAATAGCTTTAAGACTGCAACCCCAAATCTTCTCATCATCCCCACCCTCTATCACAGACGTCAGCTGTCTAGTAAAACAGTTACAGAGGAATTTACTCGTCATGTGTGACCTTTCCACAACTGGATGAGCGGATGTTTTGTAAACCATAAGTTATTTTCCATTACATTCTCAATCTGAAAGGGGCTAAACACAGCGAACACCTGTACGATATCATGCCACCCAAGATGTCATGCAGTCCAACAGGGCAAACACTTCCTTTAATAGACAGAGACTACCTTTTGCTAAGCTTAGAGTATAATGTTATTTCCACTCTCCATTTGCTGCCTCTTAACACAGAAAATGAATTGCATGTCTTCCAACAATTGGATGTGTAGCAATCCTTAAATACTATTTATTGATCACATGCCACCACTGGAAAGGAGGTTTAATTAAACTCTTAGTTCATGCTCTGCTTCCTCCAACAAAGAAGAAATATTTACAGCGCCTAATACAAGGAGCAGGAAAAGCTGGTACATGAACTAAAAATGAAACAATGTGGGAGTGGACAAATTCATATTTACACTATATGAAAGTGCTCAGGAACAATAATGCAAATGCAAATAGATGTATTAAGGTAACACAACCAATTACAGACATGACAGAAAATGTTGTGTTGTGCATGTACGTATATGCTGCACATATATGCTATGCCACCAGCTGAGCTGAAAGATTAATCTTATTCTCCTTTGATGAAAAACACATTTATTTAGTGAATTTCCCACCAAAACAAACTCCATAACAGGGAGACAGCACAAATGTTATGTTTTATGAGGGTTAAACCATGGGAGAAAGTCAAATGGTATTTATGGTTACACAGTACATCTCCGATATTTAAATATGCGGTGCTTCCTGTCTTGTAAAGTTTATTCTCCCCAACGTGACTTGTAAATTCTCGCGCCCTGAATGATGCTGCTGATGCCAAGTCTCTGGGAAACTTGGCAATTCTCTACAATAATGTTTTTAATGAGAGGGAAGGATGTGACAACAATTAAACGATGTTGATAGCTTAAATAAATGCATTTATTTGCATTTCTCGGGTGTTTATAAGACCAACTGCAACTTTTCCAGAATTTGCCGCAGGGGCGTAATGAAAAAGAAGAAAAAAAAAACCTAATCTTAACAGAGACAGCTGCATATGAGGCTGACACAGTGGGTTTCCCCCCATGACAAACATAAAAACCAGTCTTATCAGTTTTTATAGTCTGGTCAGTTGGGCAGGGCCAAAGGATTTGCAAACCAGAGGAAACAGATCCGGCCCAGAGCCTGGCTAATGATGTCTGTAGCTGCTGGTCTGAGGAGGCAGACTGCAGAGAGGAAGGACAATGTCCTCACTGATAAGGAGGTTGGAGAGATACTTGAGAAACTCTTGTCCTCCCTTCCTCTCATTCCCTCCCTTCTGACTCGTCAGGGCTAAAGCATTCACTTCTCACTCATTAGCGGCTGCTGCCCATCGCTCACTGGACCAAACTGTTTACCCTGTCCTGTCATGACAGCGACTAGCACCCTGTTATCAAGGTCTGTCTTAGGTGGGGGATGACACTTGTGATGAGTTTCCTCAGAGGCAGATTAAGCAGCTATGTTCAAGGAAAAAAGTAGGCCAGCTAATTAGCAGCAGCTCTCAGGACCCTGAGTGTAGGCTGTTTTTCACCTAGACAGGGAAATTCCGTAAATGACAGGAATGTGGTTGGAGAAGAGGGCTAGGAATATCTAATACGAGTGGGAGGAAAAGAGAGGTTGACATAAAATAGAAAAAAAAAATAGAGGAAGGAGACAGATCATCTTATAAAGTTTATTTTGGATTCCCCTGCAACTGAACTTATCTCACAGTGCACTTTATCAACTCTCTTTTGACAGTTGTGAGTTTGTTTTAAGAGTGTTACCACCTGTGTACAGGACTAAATATAAAAGCTCATCCTCTACTGTATGAGGTTTTTGGTTCAGTCATTGCAGCTGCACTGATTTGCACATACATATGCACATGTATATAAGCTACACATATGATATGTCTTTTTATTAATTTAATTTATTTATTATTTAATTTATTTAGTTTCCTTACTTTTCTCACTCATTTAGACTGGGCAGGACGTGGTTGGAAAAAGGTGATGTCATAATACGTCTGGGCACCAATAAGCTTTGAGCAACATTTGAACAAAAGTGTGTTGAGCTGTGGGGTTGGTTGCTCATGTTGTCAGGCCACTGCCATCCAACCAACCATGTTGGAACCACACCCCACAGCGTCCCTATGAATAAGACAGGCTGAGGGTGTGTTTGTTTTGAACCTTGATTTTGATTGCTTCTCATTTAGCCATGAATATTTAATAGAAAAATACTGAGGATGTGAAACCCATGCTTCGAGGGGCTCTAAGGTTTCTCCTCCTGGACTTGCGAACTGCCTCACAGTTGCCGCATGTTCACATTGATATACCGGCAGCTATGGTTTATTCTCTTATTCACTCGACATGAAAGCAAGGGAGAAGAACAGGAAACGATGGAGCTGAACTCAGTGTAAAAAGCAAGAATTCCTGCCCTGTAATCCCCTGTATGCAACATTCGATATTGTACCCCTATCTCACTTCCTGTCCCTTTCAGTGAATGCAGAGGAAGACGGGCTGATGCATTACATACAGAGTTTATGTCCTGCTGATAGAAGCTTCTCTCCACACCGAGCTCAGGTGTCTTGTCCCCCCCCCCATACTTTCTCCGTCTGTCCGGGGCCGACTCCTTTAAGTCCCTCCGAGGGAGTATCAGCGAGTACAAAATCTAACATGTGTCCCACTGACTTCCATTAAATGTTTTATTGCCCCGAATAAACCCAGATCTGCTGTTTTATGCCTGCAAAAACTTGGGTTCTTATAAATGTCTCCCTGTTCCATGTATCATGTTGAAGCCACAAGCCTAAATAGCAAAAGCAGTCGTAGCCGGTGTCACCCCGCCAACAGTGGGAGTGTATTAGTGTTCGTCCTGCCATGTTCTGGATAGAGATTTAACTGAATCTCCACGCAAGTAGCCAGTTCACCTTTTTTTTTTTTGTAACCACATAGATCTTTTTCACCGCTGAGGAGACTGATGTGCATTGTTGGACGATGCATCACTGTGAGAGCTTTGTCACTTTTTCAGCATAATGTGATATTGGGTTGTGTGAATTAAAGAGTCAAAGGAGAGAGGGGAGAAACAGAGATATCTACTAGATCTATGGACTCTTTGTCATGTTGAAACGGAATCTGTAAAACTTGCTAAATAAGGAAGCAATATTTCAGCGAATGTTAATGCGCATGTGGGGATGTGTTTATGACTTATGAATGTACTGGGCTGTGGTGTGTGTGTGTGTGTGTGTGTGTGTGTGTGTGTGCGCTCGTGTCTGTCACAGTATTGTATTGAAAGACCGCGTCAAGTGTGTGTGTGTGTGCCTATGTGGGTGTTATTGCCGAGGATAGTGTGGAGCAGAGCACAGCTTAATATCTATGTTTGACATAGAGGCCCATTAATAAGGCCCTGATCCCAGCCCAGTGACAGGACTGCTGACAGAGGAGGATCATGGGGAAGAATCATGTCCTGCTGAGGGAGCCTGGGCTGCAGGTAGGCCCATTCCGCCCTCCCCAGGTGTCATTACGGATGCCGGGGAGGAAGCAGAAGAGGGAGGGCCGCCACTGACATCTACATTAATCACCCCTCCACACATCACTCCCCCCTCCCTCCACCTCCACGCACCGCCCTCCCCCCCACCTCCAGCTCCTAATCATCCCCACACAGAGACCCAAACCCAGTAAGGGGATACTCAGCCATGAAAGATATCCAGCTAAGAGCTCCCCAAATACCACTCTGATCTGATCATGAGTGATGTTGCTACGTGAACCTCTGACCTGGCACACAATTAAAAACACTTTCCTCTTTTCTGCCAGAGACACGCAGGAGATACAGCTTCGCCGAAAGTACACATTTTGTCACTGTCTGGGTGTGATTCATTGTTTGCATTTGAATTGCACCTTAGTTACCAGCAATTAAAATGCAGAAAATGTCTCTGCTGGAATGCGCGGTTTCCAATCCCCCATGGTTTATGCTCCTGTTGTACACACTCCTGATTGTCTTGTTGATATCACCCTATCCACTTGTGGACCCCCTATTGATCCACAGCTGTGCTTTTATCTGCGTAAAAAACAACAACACTTTATGTTCACGTTGCCTCTGTTTGAATCAAACCGTCAGATATAAGGGGATCCTGTAATTAAAGGACACAACAGTTCATACACAGTGATCACATGGACTGCTTAAAATTGTCTCTATCTTTTATTACCTGCTGTTTTGTTTCTTACCATAGTAAAAGAAGAAATAATTCAATGTAATTGTACCAAAAAAAAAAATCAATGGACTTTGAAAATCAACTTGACCGACTGAAGACATGTCACTCGGGAAAGTGGAGGAGGATGGATGTGAGTCAACTCAAACAGCTTACCTAATGAAAGGCTCCACCCCAGGATCCATCAATGAGCAGATGCTCTGAGAACAATAACGGTCCGATTATCTGATTGATTATTAGTTCTGATTCAATTTAAGACACATAATTGCACAAAAATGTGACAGTAATTGCGGCATGATTAGTTTAGGTTAAAACAAATGATCCATTTCAGCATCTGGTGGCAAACTCAGATCAGTCTTTGCTGGGGATGCAGGGAAATAATATGAGACGGTCTTCTCCTTCATGTTTTTAATATCTGTGGTTTCATTTATGTTGTTGATGCAGCTGGTTCCAAACCACCACTCACGCGTTTGCTCTCCCCTCAGTGATGTCACACTCATTTGTGTGTGGTTACACCTCATCTGCATGCTGTCTGTTTCTCTAATGAAAGAAATAATCAACCCAGAAAAGCCCCTGTTTGTCAGTAATATTATGACTGCCACACTAATAAAAGATCTTTGACGTTCTTCCAACAGTGGAATGAAGCATTAAGCTCATATAATGGTGTCCATGGCTCAGCCCCACCATCTCATTTATGTAACATGCCTTGCCCTGAGTAAACACAGCCTCCAGTTTAATTAAAATAAATCCACTTTCAGCTGATATTTAGAAACCCATTGAATATCACTGCCTCCGCTATAGATACAGTGATTGAAAGTGGGGAATAAAGGGCTTGGCTTGGAGGAGAATTACACACTACTTACTTTTCCATCAATGAAGCCATACACTCAGTTGTTTATGTTTGTAGTAGGCTTTTCTTCTTAGTAAATGACCTTTCTCCAATTCTCTTTTTTCCTCTCTTTTATTTCCCTCAAACCTTCAGCAACACTGATAACACAATAAATTTCTGTGTGTGTGTGTGGTTACACACATCTGGTAGAATCTAGGACACTATGGAGGCACTGGGAAGACGGCATTTGCATGCAGCTCACAAACATATTAGAATATGAAGACAAATCACTGTGTCTGGCCAGCTGACAGCGCTGCCTGCAATGGGAGCAGGCTAGCAAACTTGCAGCATGTTGCAGTTCCCAGTAAGGCCTTTATAGGGCAAGCTTGAACATGCAGCTTGACAAACAAGCCATGAGCAGTCAAAGCTATTATTAAAGGCAATAGAAGTGGTTCCCTTTGCCAGAGCTGTTCTGTCATGGCGTTAGCCTCCTATGTTTTATTGGGAGAGTATGGTTTTCACAGACACCTCCAGGGCATGCACTGTGTGTTTTGAGGGCTTTGTTCTCCTGGCTGACTTTGATGTAAATCATAAAATGGGAAATTTAAGCCTTTATGTTGTACTACTGCTGCTTTTGTATTTGTTCAGCCGACTTGTCGACTGTACTTTATGTCCTTTGTTATGTTGGTGTGGGCATATATCTATATATACCTATGAAAATATGAGTTCAATATTGCAAACAGCCACAGTGTACTTTACCCTGAAAGCATATTCACATTGTGTGAGGGAAAAGGAGTTGAGTATAGTTTTTGTCAGATTGCCAATCATAAACTGCTCGGAGTGATACGGTAAATAAGCCTTGTGTAGTTAATGCATATAATAGTGATTTAATTTTACTGTATATTACCATGTGTTGAAAGAGCTCCTGGTGTGGCATTCATCAGAGCTGCTTGATTCTACTGCTGAAATTAACCCAGAGATTTATGCGATGGTGCAGTAATATGATATCAATCACGTTGCTTTGGGAAAATATTGCTGCCGGTGGCTGCATATGCTGGCTCCTCTTTTTTTTTTTTTCATTAATACCACTCCAGAGTGCAGTGTGAAAACAGCCTTGTTACAAGGATTGTAGAAGACACCAGTAGGGGGAGCTCACAGCTCATAGCTCGACCCCTAATAAACTGGTGAGACCATTTAAACAGAGTTGCTGGGCAGTGGTGCAGACCCCATGGACAACCCCCCCTTATCTCTGCGCATCTACATAGACAGGGTCCTGACTGTTGTGTCCAATTATATTACTTGAAATCATCCATAATTAATTATTGAATTTCTGTGATTATTTTTTTTTCTGTGCTGACTGTGTTCTGCCTGTGTCACTCTTCACACTTAACCAGAAAAAAAAAAAAAAAAACATGTGCAAAAGTGTGATGCAGGGAAGCTTTCTCCTCACCTTGGTTCAGGGGCTCGGTCAATCAGTCATTGATTTCTGGCTGAGATCATATTTACAATTCAGCCCCAGTATCTATATACAGGAACATACTTGTTCTGTCTCTGCATCTTTAATATGTCATACAAATTGTTAAGTGATGCCACATTTTTCAGAAATAGTCACTCATTTGAATCACTCTATGCACTTTTTTTTAACTCGGTTCTTTTACATATGCTTCTGCCTGTTGGCTGTCTTATTTCCCCCCCAGTGGCCCATCTATGGCTGCACACATCTAATTATTGCACCCAGTCATATTGTTGTGAATAAGATGCTTAAACGATCTGGATATTTCCAGATTAAACTTGTTGACTAGTGTAGCTTCCCTGTGGTGAACAGTGATCTTTCTTTGCTGTTACTGTTATTTTTTTTATGAAAGGCTGTAAATGATGTGTGCTTAAGTAAAAATCCAAGTGCTTGTAATAAAGACTTGATGTGTGTTTACCACCCTCTTCCCTTCAGTGAATTTCTCTTTTTTCCCCCTTGTAGAAAAAGCAGCAACATGGTTTTTAGCTTGGTTTGCTTTTATAACTTTAGTCAGATTTGGACTAAGATCCAAGCTCTCCCTCGACTTCCCCTTCCCCTCTTCCTCTCTCCCTCTCTCCACACACTGTCTGCTCCCCTGCTTTCCTCTCCTCTCCTCTCCTCCCGTAGCCGACCCGTGTTGTGTGCAAGTGTGTCAAGCTTCAGTGTGGTGGGCTGCGGGCTGTGCCGGGTGCGCATAGACCGTGCGCTCCTAGCGGCAGCGCTGTTGAAACCTGAAGGCAGAAAGAAGAGTGGGGATGTTGAACTGACTTTGTAGTATGACTGTACATTTACAGCGCTATATTGCAGGCTAGGCAAAGCACATAGGTCTTTTTGGGGAGCCGGTTCCCTGTGTAAAAAAAAAATAAAAAAAAAATGAAATAATAAAAAACAACTTTTGGGGAATGCGTTAGAGTTGACGGCCGTGCATGCAGTTAGGAGTACCATCAGTCGAGCCATGTGTTGAACTGTGGAGACGTCGCTGAAGATTTTAAGAGGTGCCACAGACGCGTCTCAAGGAAACCGAGGACCTGCGGAGAAGTGCATAGCCTACATACGTTTGTTTTCTCCAGACTGTGGACTTCACTTCCTCCTCTGTCTGCCTCCGTGGGCTTCGTCCTCTACAGTAGTGTCGTGTGTGTGGAGAACAGCAGTGAATGCGGATGAACTCCGGGGGCAAGCGGGGATAATACCCGAGGAACCGGGAGTTCGGTCGGTCAGGTTTGCTGGATATTTACACCCCGAGTAGCTCCGGGTGACCTGTAACTGTTAAATGGATCCTCTGTGTTTGTGGACATTGAAACTGGCTCTGGTCAGAGAGTAGGACCTCTCCGCAAACTCGCAGACACACGGAATAGACTTGGCTGTCATTTTGGACATATTTTGATTTTTTGCAGTGAATTCGAGGATTTGCGCGCCCGCCGTGGATGTTTAATATGCTAGTATGGGTCCGCTAGCGTTCATCCTTGTTGGTGGATTACTGTATTTTCAAGCTGATGGTAAGTTGCCGAACGGGCTGATGAGTTAAACTTCTTAATGTATTTAAAACAAACAAACAAAAAATATTCCTTCTCTTTAGCTCAGACTTTGCCACTGGTTTCCCTCCTTCTATGTTGGTTTGCAACCAGTTTCCTACATGTTTGTTGTCAAAGAAATGATAAATTCACTGAGTTTCTTTTATTTTTTAAAATAGAATTATTTAAGTTGCAATGATTAAGTTGTTTTCAGGGGTTACTGTTAATAACTAGACCAATTTGATGAAAGTATGATTTACCATTGGGCATAAATGCACCATTTCAGGGGGTTTCTCTCAGTTTATTGAATTAAAAATAATAAGTAATGTATGAACAAGCAATTGAATTCAACTCTTCATCCACTGCAGCTTTCGCCTCTCAGGAGGTTAAAAATGGGGCAGAGATGAGTCGTTTTTTTCTCTCTCTATGCAACAGATAGAAGCAGCGTCATACAGCTCCTGTGGTTATATTGGCCTACATATCTATGTATTATATCCATGAGTCATGTGCATACCATGACATGGGAAGGACCAATATGAAAATATTTTTGCCCTCTGTTACTCTGTGACACTACAGTAAGTGCAAAGCCAAGATCTCTGGGTGTGATTCTCAGGTTCTGTTGCACTGGCTACAGGTCACCTCACCCCCAGAGGAGGAGGGCGTCTTGTTACAGGGTTTTTGGATAAATGGCAAACAAATCCCAAACATTTTAGTGTTTTAAGGCGACACGGATGAAAGACAAAGTAGGGTACAAAAGAAAGTATAGCTCATACCTGTGGACAGGAGGCTCACTGGCTTGGGGGTGGTGTTTATCAGATGTGATACTACTGTGATACTCCCTGTCTCTGCACTGTATGGTGGATAGAACCACTGTGGTCATTTTGCTTTAGGATTTCAGTGCTACAACTGGGCGTTGTGCTGTAAACCGGCTTAAACCCAGGCCGGGGCAGTGCCCCGGTTTATTACTCCCATTTGTTCGATTAAACTTTAATAATGGTGATCTTGGTGATTGCAAATGAAAATGATTCTGTTTCATTCCTGCAGCCAAAAGCGTCAGCTCTTTATGTCCAGTCTGCCACTCGACTGCTAAATCAGCATTTTCTTTTTTATGATTTTACAAGGCTTTGGCCTACAAGAGACGTGCTTTAATGGGGAATTAAAACAGCCTCAACTGCTGAGTTAATGTGATGACTTGCATCAATCACTAAAATAGGAGGGCTTAGGTGACAGAAATCGTGATTGGGATTGGTTCCAACCTGTGACTGCTGGAATGATGGGAGGGATAAAGATGTAGTACCTGTTTAAAATGCATCTGATTTCATTTTTAGTGCTGCTTTTGATTTGGACACAACTTTTCATCGACACACAAGCCTGCACAGGACTCATACTCCTGACCTGTCACACACTGGGACATTATATCAGCAGTTGCGAGGGATGATTCACATTTATGTTTGCTTTGTATTGTTTGTACAAGTTAGCAGTATGTAGCGCTGGGGTTTTGTTGCGACTGAATGCAAGAGCCTGCAAGGCCCCATTTTTTTCTTTTCTTTCACCTGTCAACTCCGGTTTTTGTTCTTCACAGCTGCAAGTTTTTGGTTCTGAGGCTTTCTAGTTCAAACCTCATGTCTTCTGTAGTTAGCAAATCAAGTCCCCTGTCTGTGGGATTTGAATATTTTTCTTTTTTCCTTTCTTTTACCTTTTTTTTGGTGTCTTTCACTCTGCTCAGCCAAACCCACTGGTTGCTAAGCAGTGGCTGAAGGCATTGCTAGCTGCCCAGAGGGAGAGGGTGCACATCTCCCCAGGAGCAGTGAATCTTCCCAATCATTTTGCCTGTCACCCTTTTTTCCTTGCTCCCCCCACCCCCACCTCCCCTCCACCCATGGCAGAACTCACCCATCACCCAGCCCCTTTCAGAGGTAATCTGAGGGTCCTTAGAGAGGGAGGAGCTTACTCTAAGAGTCCACTTAGGCAGACAAAAAGGTCTGGAGTTGTATTCACTGGGCAGCATAGCCAACAAAGCCAAGCCTTTTGAATGGCGTCAGTCACTGTTTAGTGTGCTGTGATTAATACTGCTTGTGTGTAAGGCAAGGAGAGAAAAGGTGAGATGGAGACAAAATAGAGGAAGAGAAAGACTGTGTGTTGGGTGTTGCCAGGGCTGGGAGAGAGCTTTTGGGATCTGAATTAGGATTGTGCATTTAGGTTACCTAGACTTTTTGTTTTTTTTGACAATCAAGTTGATTGCAGCAGGAGATATTTCCAAGAACACAACAGTCAGCAGCTGTCTGGTTATCTCTAGAACTCTGCAGCGCTGCTTTTGAAGCTGGATTAGAAGATGCTTTGCATAGTGGACGTGTACTCCTGACCCCGTGCTATTCTGAGATCTCCTGCATGCTTGTGTCTGATGTAGGAGCTGGTGACATCACGTCCATCCCGGGTGACACCCAGAGAGGTGCTGAAATATGGCCCAACTTAAATCCTTCTAAGAAGCTATGGAGAAGGCAAAGCCAGGTCTTTGATGCCCTCTACACTGCACACTTCTCCATCTGCCAACAGGCCTGTGGTGTCACAGATGCTGAGTCAAGAGAAACTCAAACCTAGAGTGTGTCTGTATATATGTGTGTGTGGGTGTGTGTTGAAGGCAATGGAAGAGGGACAGGAAAGATGGAATGAATGTAATCAAAAATATAGAAATTTAACAACAAGTCTTTTAAGGGGAAATAGCGAGGACGAGGCTTTATTACCAAAGCACCCCGGAGACTAACAGCTCTGTTGATGGTCATGATTGAATGGGAGAGGTCTAGTACTGCCCTATAATGGGAAGTAAGCCCAGATTAAAATAGTCTAAGTGAATGATGACTCAGGCAGAAGTCATTGTGTAAGAGCCGTGGCGATGTCTCGTCCCAAATGTGATTGTTCTGCTTGAGTTGGCTGCGTTTAGGCGGTCTTATTGTAATTGCGGTTCATTTGCTGGAATGGGGCTGCTGTAATGATGAACCTTCATCTGAGATCTACAGGAAACTCTGCTCCACTGTCTCCCGCGATCGCATCACTGTCACGGAAGCCGCTTCCCTCAACATCTAAGGGGCACTATACTGTTTATTCTCTGATTAACATCAAAAATGAGTGGAGAGTAAAAAGACAAGAGGACTCGAGGGTGGTGATCGCAACTTAAGAGGAAGTGAATTACAAAAGAAACAAAGTAGTAGAGAGAATTGAGCACGTGTTCAATGGAAACCAGCTCATGCAGGCCGGCGTGTTTGCGTGTGTGCCTCTGCACGTGCAAGCGTGATAAGTGTTACTTGACCAGTGACATGGGCCTGTCAACTCCCATGATATTTTAACAGCCAAGTCTGGGCTACTCTGTGGATCGCGTTTCAGCGGCCATCACTCCACACCTTCAGGACAGAGCAGATTAGATTTTGAACTCTGCGTATTGCGAACTCTACTCCCCTCGAAGTCTGAAAATTCTGCTCTCTGATCACTCAGTAATAACCGGATTTCGCAACTGTTTTCTATTCTTGGGTCATGCTGGTTAATTTTCCTTTACTTTTTTTCGCAGTGCAGAAATGGGAGAGAAAATGTCAGAGTCAGACAATGCACATGGTTGGTTTTTGCTGTAAGGCCAGCAGAATGCAAGGGGGAGGTAATACCACTCTCCCTGTTTTACCTCTGCTTTATTAAGCATCAGCCAAGCATACCGCTGACATTTACAGAGCAGAAAAAAGGGCCTAATGCCTTGATGCGTTTGCCTAGGGAGAAGAAGACAAAGTAGGATGAGAAATTAAAAGAATAGATGGAGGTTTTAATGCCAACAGGTAGCAACAGAGGATGTAACCTATATATTCCCTTATAGTTATGTTTCCAAAACTTCCTTGGCCTTATCCTTCACACACATCTTTACACACCTATCTGTCGTTGGCAGAGTCCATAAGGGTGGAATTCAAACACAGAGGGCGGTTGTACACCTGCAGTGGCAGTACAGTGGGATTGTGTGTGTGTGGAGGCCGGGATGTGGGGGTGGGGCGGGGGTGATGTGATGAATTGAACACGCCGACTTCGAGGTAAAGCAAGCAGTCAGGGCCTTCACCTGTCTCACACACCTGCAGTAACAGAATACACACCTGTGCTTACCCCTCTGGCCCCAAGACAGATATAATCCTGGCTCTATTCTCTCGCTGCCCGTGTTTCCCAAACAGCCGATTAGGAGTTTGAGGCAGGCCAACAGACAGAAAAAAAACAAAACATTGATCTCATACTCTTATATAATCCCTGATGATTAGATGATAGTGAATGAACCCTCATTGATCAATAGCAAATACCCAGCAAGTGGCTGTAACCCAAAGTGCCTCTGTGTAGGGCAGATTACTCGGTTTCAGTGCGGATGTGACGAGCAATCTTATCTCCGGCAGAACTTTGATTATTTTTTAAGAGCATGCCAAAATGCAGACAGGAAGTCAGGAGAGAGCACAACACAAGCCTGTGCTGGTTCACCTTATCAGTGTTTTCATGTTGCACGCTGTTCTGAAACGTTGTGTTTTGGGAAGCATCTAATTACTCTGCATCCCATTGCCCTCACTTTTTCCCCCTGGTTGGCTGTCTACCAGCAACCTCTAGGTGGAAGGGAGGGAAGTCAAGGTTGAATTACTCACACAGACGTACATACAGCAACATAACTATACATGCTCATGGGCATAACCCACACACACACACATTGAGAACACACGGAAAAACATAATAATACATACTGGCATGCATGCAAACATGTAGGAACTAGTATTTTTTTTCCAACAGGAACAAGTAGCCTACATAAAAGCACATGAGCTTCGGAAACATCTGGCACAGACATACGCTGTATGCATCCACATCCCTGTTTATAATTAGGATTACCTGTTTATAGCACACTAGCATTTCTAGTCAATTTCCACCCACATTTCCTTCCTCCCTGTTTTCTCTCTCTCTGTGCTTTCAGTCAGTAACACACCTTCTTGATTCTTCACTGTCAAGAGTTTGTGTGACAGTTGTACCTGAGCTGAGTGTCTCACCAGTGTCTGGAGAGATGAGGTCAGGCCTGGTGATAAAAATGCATGAGCTGTCTCTCAGTGTGAGATGTGTGAAGATGGACAGCCAGAGCGCGACACTCAAGCACACATCCGTCACACGCAGCAGCAGTCCAACCGCTGCTGTATTGCCACTCAGAGCCGTAGAGCCACTGAATAAGTGTCTTGTTCCACCATCTCCATCCCCTGCGTGGTCTGTGGATCATCCAGCCATGACAGCTTGCTACCTTTATTTCCCTGTGACTTACTGGGAAATGTGGGAGAATACAGACTCCCAAAGTTTGCACGCAAACACTCACTAAACCTGTTTGAGAGTGGAAACTATAGTAACCTGGTGGTCTTCAGGCTCTATCCTCCTTCATGTCACTGAAGATTTACAAACATCTGGCTGCCACCCTGGTCCAATATGAGCCATGCAATGCTGATATTGTTGAACCTTTTTATGAATTGGAAATATTACGTATAACAGCTATTAGTGTGCCAGAGTGTATATAGTATATATATACATAATGAATGTGATGTGCTGTCATTATTCTTGGCATCTTCTAAGCAAGTGATTCTATGTGCTAATATATTCTGCAGTATGCTAAATTATGTTTACTAACATTTCATTTGCTAAGAACGACTGTCAGGCCAGGCAGCGTGGTTTAATTGCATTCTCATCAAGACATTTTGAATGTATTCGCACAAGAATTAGATCAGTAATAATGCCTGTGCGTCAGAGCAGTGGGAATCTGCTCTTGTCGTCTTCCTGCTGGAAAAAAAACAAACAAAAAAAAACTGGCACCACACTGCTTTGTAAACCGAGCCACCGTGACCAGGGGTGAGTTGATTTACTGTATATAATAGCTCCTGGCTGCACGGTTGAAGTCTCAGTGTGGAACGTGGCACGAGCCTAGTGTCACAACCATTGTGGTGGACAGAGAAAGAAAGAAAAAAAAAAGCCTTAATCGCATCCTTGAACCTTTGAACTCCCCAGTTCCACTGCCCGGATGGTGATGATTTTTTCTCAAGATCTGCTCACAGGCATTTGTCATCGAGAGGCCCAGTAACACCCAGGCAGTGGTAGAATTATGAAACATATTGAGTGTATGTGTGTGTGGATGTGTTTGTGAGCACTATTCATAACCATCACAGCCTATTGTTTTTTTGCGTTAGCATGGATATATGGGCCAGAGTAAATTGAACGAGTCCTTCATCCACTTATTGCTGGCACCTCTGACCCTGTAGCCCTAAGCCAGACCGGATGAAGTGTCCCGCGGAATATAAATTTAATAAATCTCATCTTGACTCGCCATGCTTCACCTTTACAAAACACAAACAGAGAGCCATGAGGACCATTATATTACCTCGCACTGCTCTCCGAGTCCATCACTCAGCTGTTATTCCTCACATTCACATGCGGGGCTAACGGCCACTGGACCGGCCGGAGGTGGTGACTGTACCCTCATTGACATGCAGAGACACCGCAGTGTGTTCAGTACAGGTCATAAACCCACCGCACACCTCCAATTATCCACTCATCTCTCAACACGGTGCATCACAGACAACCTGAAGGGCTTCTCCCACACCCTCCCCTCCCCTCCCCTTTTTGCCTTCATTTCTAAAGCAATAAAGGACTTATTTATTTCTCCCTCTTCAATCTGCAGGGGCAGCTCGGCAATGCAGGTAAAGAGATTACAATGCTTGAGGGAGAATCAATTGATGCCATTCATTTCATTGCTCTCCCCTCAGTCGGAACTGTTTAGAGTCGCCCACGGTTGAAAGTAGGGAATCGGTGAGGTGATGCTTGAGCCCAGTTGTGTCGACCTTCACACACACACACACACACATACTGTACACACACATACATCAACACAAATACCACTGCTTGCTTGTCAGATTAGAAAGCACATTTACAGAGATTAAAATGGGTCCACCATCAGAGTTTTCCTGCTGATGACCACTGTGTGACCGGAGCAAGTGGACATTAAGCAAACTCAAGGGCTCCTCTTGAGAGTGGGGAAAGTACAGTACTAATCATTCAAGTCATCGCTTCAATTTTCACCTATTGTTCGGGTGCTATGAAACGTTCATTTAACATGTACAAGCGCAACATCTTTAAAAAAAAATCAAGGCTGCAGCCACAGTACAAAGCAGAGGCAGGAGAGCAAATGGCCGAGCACATCCTGATCAGAGGGATTCTGCTGGGAAAGAGAGAGAGGGATAAAGAAAGGTGCGGCAAGCTACATGCATGAGTGGCCGTGGCATCGGAAATCATTTCATCTGCATCACACAGTTTAGTGTCCCCACCAGTGGCCTGACAGTCTCACAGGGCTAGTACGGTACTACTTACACTCTTCAGCTATTTATAGAGAGAACCCCCCCCCCCTCGTCCCCCCACCTTATCAACACATAACACTTCATCATGAACAGGCCTAAACTGTTCTTATGTTCTCCCTCCTTTTCCCCCCTTTTGTCTTGTGTTTCAAGTCAGCAATTTGTGCTCTTCGGAGGCAGACCATCTGCTGAAAAAGAGATAACATCAGCCGCTCTGTTCATTGCAACTGATAGTAGCATGAAGAGTGAGAATGAGTTTAGTCTGCATAAAAAAAACAAGGTGGAAACAGGCTGAAATGAAAGCTACGTGAATCAGCCCTTTTTCCAGCAAAATCAGATATTCTGTTTCCCACAGTTATCTATTTATATATTCCAAGTGCATGGGGGGAGAGAGGGCAAATACACAGATGCAGAGTCAATACGACCCCATCACGGCAGTGCCTAAAATACACCCTGGGTGGAATTCTATCTGATATTTGTTGGAGGCAAGCATGGATGCAGGCAGCGAGAGGTTGAAAGCAGCTCCTAGAATTACCCTTGTGTTTGCTTTCAGAGTATAGATCTTAGCAAGAGAAGGGAGGGAGCGGAGGGGGACGGAGGGGTGGCGGGGCAGTATGCAGAGCACTGAAACGGAACAGAGCCTATCATGTGAGTCTGCTAGTTAGCTAGCTCAAACTCCCTCCCTCCCTCTCTCCCTCGCACCAGAAGATGAAGCGGAAGAATCTGCTCTGCACCTGTGAGCACCCTTCATTTCACTTTGCGCGTCTCCACCGTGAGGATTTTTTTTTGCCGCGTATATACCAGGCCGTATCCAGTGGCTGGCTTTGTGAAGTGGGCTGGGATACACTCCAGCAGAGTACAGCAGGCTGTCTTTACTGACACCTCACCGAGATGAGCCATGCGTCTGGTATCGGGGGGTCTGCTGACAGCTCGCCGTAAAGAAGATGAATCTCGGGTGCAGAGCGGGGCTGCTTGCGAGTGTCATGGCAGGCCAGTGCAGAGGCGTGGACGACCAGTAACATCATTCCACCGCTACCCCCAGTTTCCCCCTGCTGCTCTCTCACATTTCCCCTCTGATGACATGATGGATATGACTCCGTCACCCTCGCAGCGAGGGTAGGATGTAACAGGACAGGGAGCAAGTGAAGTAGACAGAGAGATATTGGGAAGGAGAGGTAGAGATATATAGTAAGAAGGAGACAGAGTGGGAGGTTGATGAGAAGTGGGAGGCAGGGAGAGAATATATTTAAGAATGGACAACATAGATCTTATGCATAATTCATTGCCTCCGAAATTTCTTTGAAGATTTCTTTTTTTTGTACAACTTTACATTCACTCAGCTTGGTGTGTTTCAGCACTTTCTGCTTGAAATGCCTCCACCATTACAGACTCCACATAACGGTGTTACTTGGCCTGAACCGCATTTTTTTTTACGTGTTTGATGTTTTGCGGAGCCTCACCGGTTAGAACTTTTTTGCCTTCATCCGAGGTTGCCGTTGGTTACCTGCGTTCAGCGCACATGTCTGTTGGCCGAATAACTAATGTCTCTTTGGGGAGCCTTTCCTTTTATGCTGCTGTGAGGCTGTGCTGGGACTGGTGTGGGTATTGATTCGGTTGGTGGGCTAGAATTTCTCTGGGGAGCTAATAAAAATAATTACAATAAGATCATCAAAGGCCTGACCTTCTGTTGCACACATGAATAAATATGTGACAAAGATAATAGAAAAGACCTCTTCTATGTGTGTGGTCAGTGTCAGTGGCGCATGAGGGAGAATGAATAATAGTGATTTTATCCTGGTTTTAACCAACATGTTTAAGTATGTTAAACAATTTATACACCTTTAGTTTTATTTCACTGGTAAATGTGAAATGAAATATATTGTTCAGAATATGGGATAAAAAAACCCAAAGAGGGAGAAAGCATGCTCTAAACTGCACATTTCTTGGATTGCAAAATTGTATCCGATTGCAGTGAAGCTGACATAAGTAGCCTGGAAGAAAAGGCAGAAGAGATTCTGCTTCTGCTTCACTGATCCCTCTCTGATTTCATTCTCTGTCTGTGCGCTTGTTTGTTTGTTCTCTGGTTCCTGCTTTCCTCCAGGAGTGGATGACTGCACAGCAGTGGTGAAAAAGTAATGGTGGTGTTATTGCAGACGGGGGGGAAACACAGGATTTTTGATTGGAGCGTGTGCCCTGAGACCCAGTGAAGTGCACTCGCCTCAGCTCAGAGAGCACTTGATTGCACAGCACCAATGATCGCATTAAAAGGGCAACAGAAAGCCCATTTACCGTAAAGAGAGTGAGAAAGGGGGCCCAATAGGAAGCTGCAAATTGACTTTCACTTCTGTGAGAAGCTTGGTCTGATGGCCAGGTGGTGGGCATGTACATGAAGTTTTTTTTATTTGGTGGACACCACCACAGTTTGGTCTCCCAGGCCGCATGGGACTCACATAAAAAGATACACACATGAAAGTTGAAACATTTCAGTTTTTGAAAGTGAAACAATTGGCTGTACATGCTGATATTACCCTGTCTCAAGATTGATGGACCTCTTTTAAAACCTATATCATGGCATATAAGGATGTGTCTTTTAACCTTTGCTACCTTTACACCTGACTACCTTCACTCAGGAAGGACACTGACCAGTCACATCTGGCCCTCTGTGCACCCAGCTCGACTTTTCCTGGCAGTGAAAGGCCAATTGTAGAGGCATCTGCTGCGTTCATTTCCACAGGAAAGAGGAGAGCAGATGGAGACTCAAGGTTTAAGTGATTAGAAGGCAGTAGATTGGAATACAAATTGGATTTAAAGAAATTAGACTGATAAAAATCGAATGGAGTCACCACAGTTCGGTTGCTGTGCATGCGCACTGGCCTTAGTGGAAATCCACTGCAGGGCCTGTGGATTATGGGGGGAAACAGATGCTCCAGGGAGATAAGAATAAATGTGCATTTGACACTCCAGCCGAGGGAGATGGGGGGTCTTCATGTCTGTCCTTTATCTTGCCCTCCATTTATCAATGTCACGGTGTTAATTACTGCTTCATTTATTAAATCTTCAGTTTTCCACATAATGCCAATGAGGTTAGATCATGCGCTGTAGGAGCAGGATATCTGCCCCCACCCCCCACTACAACCCACTCACTGTGGCCCCCACTAAGAGCAAGACACTAGTCCTGATGAGTAATCAATGAGAGGGAAATGGAGGGAATTAGCCCAAATTAGGAAGAAGAGAGAACAGACTACCTCCTGTTCAGGGGTCAATATGCCACTGTCTGATGTCTGATCCCTGTTAAGGCAAATAGTGGACTAGTGCACATTAACACAGTAAATGCATGTGTTTGCATGAAGCTGTGTGTGTGAGTGTGAGAGAAAGAGACCTTGTGGACACACATTCACTTCCCTCAGAGTCTTTGAAGTGTATTTTGTGCTGATCAGTGTTTTTCTACCTAGGCCTGTCCTTTTGCCCGCAGACTTTTGGACAGAAAAGATCGGGTGCAGCTTGTCCCAGTTCCCCCCCTGGGAGACTCAGATATGAGGACTGGTGGAACATGTGCAAACCCAGTCAAACAAAGAACTGGAACCACCACTATTTTGCCTTCACTCCATGTTGAAATTAGCCCTTACATAAGCACAAAAGGCCTACGTGGTACACTGCTCCTCTGTACACCAGACATCGTTGCTATTACCCCACCGCACTGCCCCGGGGAAGGGCACAGTCATCAACTCAGCTCAATCACATACACACCTGCAGCAGCTAATTTTAAGACAAAGAGCCCAGCGCTCGACTTCATACAACACTGACTGGTTAACGACTGAATCAGAGTTATTGATGCATATTGAACATGGTTCAAATGAAAAAAAGAGTATAAAGAGACGGCTGTTGGAAAAAAAGTTTGCCTTATTTTTCCATTCCCTTTATTGTGTCTTTGATTGGCAGATGCTGGATCAAACTCTTTGATTGCAGCATGGTTTCCCATGGCCTCTGTGATGTAAATGTGTGTGTGGCTTACAGCATCTTATCTGCATGGTTAAGACTTGGTCACAGACACACAGAGCAAGCACTCTGACTTGGGGAGCATTATCTTAGCTGCCAGACCCCCAGAGCTCACCCACTGCAAGCCCTAATGAAAAGAAGCGGGCCAAGGTTTTCAGCCACGGGGGGATTAGCATTTGACATGAGTCTGGACCCCGGCATTCATATTCACATCACACTACTACTGCTACAACAGTAGGCCCCGTAGTTTTTATGTGTTTGCACCCCAATGAAAGTCAAATATATGATTTGGGTGTGCGTGTGTGTGTGCGTATACTTCACATGTACACCGACTGTATGCCTCCATTCACTGTTCACCCATGGGTCCAATTACCCACAAGTCCTTGTATATAGGGTTGAGAGGAGCAGATGGCTGCTTTTTGACTAGCCTGATATGGTGATTAAAGGACTCAATATATGTCCTTTACATGCTTCTAACCCAAGACAACCATTAGTTTGAGTGTTCAATCCATCTTCCAATGGGTGCAGGTTGTGGAGACAGAGAAAAAACCTAACTGTCTTTGTCCTCAGCACCTGTTTTTGAATGGACGTTAGCTGTAGTCTGCAGGTGAAAACTTTGAAGTTAATCAAATTTGATTCGGTTTGCTGGTTCTTTGTAGTGGTTTATTCCAGCTGTTTTGGTTGCTGCATTTCCATTGCCTCATTTCCATGGGCACCGTTACTGTATTAATGCAGGCCATTAAGATGATATTTTCTTCCTTCAAAGAACACAATGTTAGCTTTACCGACATACTCGTACACAAAGACGCTGCTTAGTGGTTTGTGGCTGTGTTTGTAAATCAGGTCAAATATGCACAGAGAGCAGATAATCAACATATATTTTGGACAGCAGTTTTCCTCGGAGGCATGCACATCGTTAGACAAGAGGAGACTTTGAAGTGAAGAAGTCGTAGTTAATTTTTCTCCTTGGCCTGTTTTTTTTTTTTTTTTAAACATTGAAGTCAAGTCAAATGTATTAAATTTTTAAAGCTCAGTGTCACAAATTTGCCTGAAGGGGCTTAAGAATCTGCACAAATATGAGTCTATTCCTTACCAATGGTTACTATTTATTTCATTTTTTAATAAGTTATTCCATACTGAATTTTTATACAACTGTGTCTGGGCCAAATCCTGTAGCTCCCTCTGTGGGATCTTGATGTCCTTCCAAGCTAAGTGGTTTATTTAATCTGTGGCTATTAGTTGTGTTTATTTATTTAACCACTAGCTTCCAATTTTCCTGTTGGAAGTCGTGTTCATGGAAGAGGCTTTTGAAAGCATGTTTGATGAAAACATCCAAGAGAAACCAGCCCGCGAGTCTCAGTGCTGTTCTTCTACTGTATGATTAATTGCATCTCTTCTTTTTCCCTCCAGGATCCCGTCTGCGCCAGGAGGACTCCCCACCCCGGATTGTGGAGCACCCCTCTGACCTGATAGTATCCAAAGGGGAGCCCGGCACTCTCAACTGTAAAGCAGAGGGACGGCCAACCCCGACAGTGGAGTGGTACAAGGATGGAGAGCGGGTGGAAACCGACAAAGATGACCCACGTTCTCACCGCATGCTGCTGCCCACCGGCTCGCTTTTCTTCCTGCGCGTCGTTCATGGACGACGGAGCAAGCCAGATGAGGGAGCCTATGTCTGCGTTGCCCGGAACTACCTGGGAGAAGCTGTCAGCCGCAACGCATCTTTGGAAGTAGCATGTGAGTCAGGACTTTGTCCCCTTCTTTCTTCTTCCTCATTTCCTCCAGATACCTCCAGATGTTAAAATATAGAGTCAATACAATCTGATCAATACAACAAAGTGGAGAAATGTAGAAGACTGGATTTACATTGATGTTTTATGTATGCAAAGAATATGTATAATCAATGTTTCCCTCAGTACATAACGGTAAATGTTGTTGTCTCTAGTGGAGGAAATAACACACACAAATCAACATTTGATTTGAGGCGGTGATGATAACACTATTCATAGACTTTCAATTTACTGCCATCTTGATGCGTGTGTAAATTAAGTTTTATTGTATTTGTCGCTACACCTCTGAGTTGGATGCAAAGCTACCATGAGACTTTATGAGAGGGGCATGATGGCGTGGCAGATGGGTCTCCCACAGGTGGGTGGGGGCGGGACGACAGGCACAGATCAAAGTCCTGATGGACATTTGACACAGGCCTCCTGGACAGTGTTGGTGAGCTATGACGGGCAGAACCTGAGCTGTGGGTCGAATTACCTTTGAAGACGAGACTTCCCCCAGGGGGGGCTCAGGCTGGTCTTCCCACAGAGCGGCTCCCAGACCTCAAACTGCCCATGAGGTGGAGTGGAAAGTCTTCATGTCCTTCTGTTGTTTTAACTGGTGCTACTTGTAGTTGTATAGCCATGTGTTTCAGACAAAGTATAACATGGTTTTTAGTGGTGTGCACTTAACTTTAGATGATCCACTTGGTCTGTGTGATTTGAGCACCGAAGACGAAAGTGTATGAATATAATGAATATGATGTGCTATTGTGTTGCTCAGATGACTACAGTGGTAGTAGGATGGGTCTTGTGATTGGGAAATGGGCCGTGTGTGTTGATGGAGGAGGAGGAGGAGGAGGAGGAGGGGCTTGGTCTCTGCATCCGATCCAGTCCCCTGCCCTCCCGAGAGCCTTCCAGCTGCCCCCAGGTGCTAACTGCGTGACAGCAGCTTGATCTATCGATCGCTGTAAGAGGGCTCCCCCAGCCTAAATGAAAATTCATGAAAAATTGATGAAGTCTCCCGATTATTTTATTTTTCCCCTCTCACACCGTTTCTTAGCCTTTCTTTTCTGTGTTTCTCTCTCGTGTAATTCAGGTTGCGCAGCAGAGGGGTTTGAATACAGAGGTATTGACTATAGAGTGGCTTAAAGGTAATAGGTGAGAGGTCAGGAGGCCAGGAGACGAGGGGATAAGGAAGAGCCAGCAAGGTGAAGAAATAAGAACACACATATTATGGATATATTACCAGTGATGCTGGGTTTGAGAGAGAGGGGATAGAGTTTAAAGCCTCAGGCCACACTCGGAGTAAACAATAACACAAAGCTGTACATTTTTATCAGTTGAGCTGCAAAGTAGGCCCACCCCCACCCTCGGCTTCCACTTAGGCAAAAAGATTTGATTCAGGTTTAGTGATGATGACACATCACTATCACTGTACTGGCCAAGTAAATACACAAACACCCAAATCTTGCTGTGAGCAAATATCTTAAAATGTGTACCTTGTAGCAGTTTTTCTCGCTTCTAAATTTATTTTCTTAAAGGAGAGTAAACGACTTTTGACATCTTGGCATTTAACTTCTTCTACACAAGCACAGAATAACACAGCCAACCACTCCCAATCTAACCCTTAACCAAGACCAGCTCCACATTTCCATTTAACTGTCCATCTAATGATGTCACATCATGCACTTCTATAGGTAAACCAGTATTGGCACCACACCATCTCACACAGTTTTGCTCATATTGACCTGACCTGACCTGAGCAAGGACACTTGATTGAGATGAAGTGTAGGCGTAGTGCCGGAGGATCAAGTGCAGTTCAGCAGAAACAGTTACTATGTCGCTTTAGTATGAAGTGCAATGAAGTTTCATTAAAGTGCCATCACTTTTGATATCCACTATTCTAGCATGAGCATATCAAAGCCGATAGAAGCGTTTTACAGTGAATGGAAAAAATGAGCAGAAGATGGAAACATGAATAAGATATGATGGAAGGCACCAAAAATGGACACAATCAGTGCAGCACTTGTGTAACTTAGCTCAGTTGTTTTGCCCTAGCGGTCCCTCTCTCTAACTGTCTTATATAAACAGTAGTATTAGACTTGTTAGTCTTGTAAATGTGCAGTGGTAACAGTTTAAATAATCAAGCTTCCTTTATTTGTAAAATACAAAAACAGTGTGCTCTCTATGTTTATTTTTGTTTTCATTGAAATTAGCCAATAACAGATCCCAAACAGCAGAGAGAGGGCAATTTTGTGCAGCGCTCCACGCCTGGATTGTTGGGCCCTGGGTTTTCTCAGCTTTCTCTTTCAGCCAGGTCTTCAGGGGGGCTTTGGGGGCAGAAAGAGGTGGGGTGCTAAATCCTGCTGCATTGGCTTACCGCAGTGATTAGCTTTATCAGGTCCTGACATCCGTCTGGTGATTGTAATACCAAAGCTAATCGCACAAGAAGAAGAAGCATTTAAATCTATATCCCTGTTAGACTGGGTTTGTGTTTATGATATGTCTCAACCCCCCCACACACACACACACGCGCGCGCAGACTCGTCCTCTACCTCCCTCTCTCCCTCCCTCGTATTGAACACACCTTTGCCTCCTTCCGTTCACGAGTGGTTGAGCAGGACCCTGGTGGGATAATTGAATTGCGGCTCTGAAACAGATTGAACTCAGTGTCCACAGAGCAGAGTGGCGCTGCTGCATGCAGGACGTCCAGCTGGGCAGCTCTCACCACTGTCTCTGCGGGAGGAGGAAAGGTGGAGTGCAAAGGAAGAGGGGGAAGAGGCCTCTTAGAGGTGCCTCTGCATTATTAATGTGGGCCAGATTTGGGGGGGGGGAGTTCTGCCTCTGCTACGGTCAGTGCTCCAACCATGTCTCCTTTAAGTATTAGCTGCTGAACACGCATGCGGATGGACAAGAGCATGAACTGCCTTACGTTGTTTAAGTCATGCCTGTGCGGAGTGTGAGGATAATGCCCCCGACTTCACTTTGCTGCATTTGGAAGATATTTCATCCGAGCTTTTGTTGTTCACTGTCCTTTTTTCTTCAGGAGACACAAAACTTGTAAACAAACTGCCTAGAGGGTATCTGAGCCGCCTTCCTTGTAATCTTATTCCTCCTCCCAGTGCGGTCCAAAACTGACTGCGGGGCCAGTTATGGGATGGATGTGCTGCATATAAGAGGGGATGTGCCCCCTTTTCTCTTTTCAGAATAAACTAGGTCAATGAGCAGGTTCATAAATCATTGTGAAGCCTGTGTCAGAGAAGCTAGCTGCAGCCACCGCTGCTGAATAAATTGCTAGCACTGCGGATATCTATGTATATGTAAGTGTGACAAGGCACACCTGGGGCGATAGGCTCCTCAGGAAAATGTTAATTAGCCCCATCTTTTCAGGTGGATGGGTAGCATGCGTACGCAGTGCTCCAGATACCAACGTGCGGGGTGGACAGTTGCACTTTAAATCGCGTGTCAAATGCGATGCAGGCCATCTGACATGTATGTGTGTTACATGTGTGCGCATGGCAGAGGAACGAAGACACCTGAAGAACCTTGAGGTTTATATCTGTATCCTTTACTCCTTCGTTTGTAACCTTTAAAAATGCAAATGACGAAGAAATTAAACAGATGTCTTGGGTTGGTACTAAATGCCACTTGGAATGGGATTGGATGACTGTTAAAAAGGTCCTTTGATATCATCTAATGTACCGCTTCTGCAATTAAGTGAATCGTTAGGTAGCATTTGGTGCTCGTACAACAAGGTAATTAGCAGGAAAATAGAGTTGGGAGAGGTGTGAGTGCTGAAGAGAGGAGGAGGGTACCAAGCTGTTCGTGTTGTGTCCAGCATGAGGGGAAGCTAATAAAGGGACAGGCCAGGAGGAGCAGGCCAGGTGGGGAGTCGGGCTGAGCTGTGCTGCCGAGCCTTTCACAAGCTCATCTGGACTCATTATTCCATTTCAGAGATGAGAAAATGGAGTGACGAGTGCACACAAACAACACACCGGCGCACACATACACAAACACCTGCCCTCGCGCTCCTATAAACCCCGGTAGGCCGTGGTCTAATCTGCGCAGAAGTCCTTGAGAAATAATGAAGGGTAATGAAGGAAGCAGCAACAATGTAGCCATTACAGCGTATTAGTGATGCATGCTACACTCCGAGGGAAAACACCAAAACTTAGCACTCTCTAATTTGTATTTAAATATGTTTTACTGTCCCGGAACATCTTGATGTGTCTGTTTCATTATGTGATGGGATGCATAGGACAAAGACCTGAGGAACAGTCTGAAACAATTACATTTTTTTTTAGTTGTTTTGTAATTGGGTAAAAAAAAAAATCGAATCTGTTTAAGACATTTGATTGGCTCATGGGATGCCTATATAAAATCCATATAAAATAAATGAAGAAATAAATGACATTTTGATTATTATTCTGCAGTTTAATTGATATTTCTCACTGGAGGTGAGCAAGAGCAGAAAAAAAGCAGTGATGTGACAGATGAAAAGCAAAAAGCACAGATGCAGAAAAGGCGGGAATGTTACTCTGTGATAAGAAAGACGGTGAGAGCAGGCAGGGGTGTGAGAAATATCTTCCCCCGATAAACTGTGAAAGTAAAAATCCCTGATTAAATGTGTCAGCTCTGTGTCTGTGGAGCTGGAGTTTGCTGACCTCTGTAAAGAGGTGTTGTTATCTATTGGGATTTACTCACACAGTGTTCCGCTCACACACACACACACACACACACACACACACACACACACACGCGCGCGCACACACACAGAGGTCTCTCCAGCCTCATGCAGCACCATGCAGATTGCTTTTATATCATTTATCAGCCGCAGACGGTGACTGTAAATGAGAAGTTCCCACCACAACCTGACTCCTGCGCGATACATGAAAGAGACTGACCTGCAGAAATGAAACACAAATTTGGAAAATAAACTCTCCCAGGAAGATAAATCATAGGAACATGCAGTAGTCAACACCAGCACTCTGACCTTTCACTGTCACACACACACATGCAATTCGTCCTGAGACTGCACTTTTTACTACCCTCAGTGGGCCTTATGTCCCAGCTCTGACCTCCCCAACTCCACCATGGGAAATAGACTGTCTGCATTGCCTTCTTACCTTCAGGGGAAAGTGAGGGAAATGCTGAAGATGGGAAATATAGCGCACCTGGACTGTGTGCTGAAGAATGACAGCAGTAATGGGGTAGTGCAGCCGGCGCTGAGGACAGAGATGGAGAGTGTGGTGAGGAGGTACAGGGAGAGATGGGCCACTTAATGAGATCCACGTTTGTGAGGACGTTTGACCATCTCTCTCAGCCTCTGATACACACACACACACACACGCGCACACACACGCACACACACGCACACACACTCCTCACCTCTCTACTTCCACCACCGTGTCACCTTCGAGTGTATAAACTGGATTAAACAAGTGTGTGGCGCTCCGTCATGGATGCCACGGCCCCCGTCAGAAGAGGAGTGAGCCGTCAAGCAAAGAACGCTGAGGCAGCCGCTTCTCACGCCCATTAGTGCCCGGCAAGATTAAGCACCCGTCGCACTGGGTTTTGTTGTGTTTCTTTTATACACCCTACTGTCGCTCCTTCACACTCTCGCTCTTTCTCTCTTTATAGTGACACTGTTATTGATGGCCTCTCCACTCTGACAATGCAGGTCTATTGCTTTGTCTCTCCTGCCTGCCTGTGTTTTTCGCCACCTCTCTCCTCACTCTCCTTGCACCCCCTGTACCCCGAGCGTCTCATCACACCCGCGTTTCGAAACTGCTGGGTGCTCGTTCTGCAGTGACTGAACTGTGAATCAGCATTGCGCTTGTAAATTGTACAAGCTCGGCAGCAGCTTTTATACAGACTCAACACCTCCAGACAAGAACCTGGTATAAAACAAAACGTGCCCTGCCTTGATGCTTCTTTTCCTCTCATCTGTCACTTTGGAAGAGAGACTAAGTAGTAAATTATTGAAAACCGTCTGCAGGCTGATTATTGATCAGCTCTAAAACACAGACGGGGTTAGATGCTCCGGCTTTCATGGGTAGATTGTGCTTTGATTTCTGTTTTAATATTGACTCATGGTTGCAATTTATTCAGGCCCTGTGTAGTTTTCAGATGGTCATCAAAATATAGTTTTTCAGCCTGTGTGAAGATAACCTTAACACATGGGGTGTACGACTCTAATCCTCTGTGAAACGGTTGCACAGGTGTGCCGTTAGCCAGCTTTTTTAGATGACTGTGTCTGATACCACTCTATTTGCTGACAAGTGGGTGAAGGGGACAAGTGAGTGATAATAATATTAATGGAAAAATGTGACCCTGAGTGAAATCCCTGTAGACGGCTGCGTTCTGAGGGTGGCTTGCCATTGAGTCCAGCCGGGATTGGATCCTCTGACCCTTGGAGAACTCTTTGCCCTCTTCTATCCACCCTAGATCTCTGTCAAACCATAATTCCTTAACCCAGCACTCCCGTCCGATGAATGTGTCCCTGTTGTGACTGACCTCCCCCACCCACCTTCCTCTCTCTCTCTCTCTCTCTCTCTCTCTCTCTCTCTCTCTCTCTCTCTCTCTCTCTCTCTCTGCCAGACTGCCAGAGATGGTAATCCATCATATGGAGGTGGGGAGGAGGTGACAGGGTGGAGGGCTGAAGTTCAGGCGCTAGTTGATATGGGTTAGAATCGAATGTCGCTGAAATTGATTCACCCTCTGGTGTGTGGAATGGTGTGTTATTTCTCTGCCGATGTTCAATGCTCCCGGTTCAAATGCCCACTGTTTCCTTGGTGACGTTCTCACGCCCGTGAACACACATTCATTCACACGCGTATGTGCCTTTTTGCGCAACACCAGGGTGCACATTGCTGCTTGTGGGGATTGATCTTATGAAAGGGTCATGTCTCAGCCAGGCCCACGATTCAGGCTGTTTATTTTGGGTTAGGACTGTCACACTGTACACTGGCACTCTGATGGATATGTCTTGTCGGAGGATGTCGAGCACACTTGCACACAAGTACGCGCCCGCGGTTACACAAGCACAAAAATGCACACAAACGCACACAAAAAAAGTGTTTAAGGTAAATGGCTTTTCTGGCTGTTTTTCTAGTTGTGCAAACACTGAGGACGGTTCCTCCTGAAAGCAGGCCTGCGGGAGCAGAGGAGACATGGCATTTCAGCTTCATTAGATCAGGAACTGAGCTGTGCGAATAGAGCGCAGGAAACCGGGGGAAGAGGGGAATACATGGAACACATATTGCAAACTGACCTTAGGAAGTTGAGGCTTTGCTGCTCAACATTGTCAGCCCATGTGGGTTTAGATGAAAAACATTTTTTTTCTGTTAATTTGTCTTTTTTTGTTGCTAAAAACTCGTTACCAGGCTCCACAGAAGCTCTGGGCCACTGCAGAGTTATCATGGGTCCGGATGTGTTATGACTTGGCGATCTCTTGATGGCATAGACAGATATTGTGTTTGGCTTGGATTACATTTGCTGTAAGGGACACCTATCAGCCACCAGAACCCTCAACAGCTGCAGACCCAGTGTTGAAACCTGATCGCCCAGTCTCTGCTGTCTCCTCTCTCTCTCTCTCTCCTTCCCTCTTCCTCTCTGTCTCTCTCTCTTGCTCTCTTTTCCTCTTTACCCTTTTCCACTCCCTCACTCTCTCATTTCCTTTCCCGGGGTTTGAAAGTGATACTCAAAGCATTTGATCACTTTCAAAAGTGAAGGGAGACAAGATCAAATGTTTAAAAGAGTGGTTTCTGAGACAGCCGTGGTTCCATTTCGTTTTACAGCCTGACCTTTACATGACTGCACCGCTGCTGCATCCATTGGGCATATCAGCAGAGGAAGTTGGACGGCTGCTGTGTCTGAGTTGAAGGTGACCTTGCGTGTTGCAGAGTTAATGGCTTCCCATTTCGATGTGGAGTGTGTCCTAACTGCTTGCCTTTGCCTGTTAGACTGCTCTGGGATCAGTCCCAGGCTTGGCCGAGGTGAAGAAGGGGACAAGGAAATTTGATGTTCTTCGTTTTTTTCTGCAGCCACCGGTTCACTGCGGGGAGCCGCTGCATCCGCTCTGCCGAAGAAGAATAAACGTCAAAGTCCCTCAGTTCCGGGACGGGGCAAAGGTGTGATCTCATAGAGAGAAGCTGGCTACCTCAGTTATGTGTAATGCGTTGCGACCAGGTGCAGTGAGATGACATCACATGGTGAATGAGACTGGGAGCTGTGGTATGTGTGGCCACCTGCTTCTACAGCTGGGAGGATGATTAGCAGCTAGCCAGGCTGATTATTAACCAGCCAGACACTCATCCAGCCAAAGGGACAGACAGACAGACTGGGACACTGACAGACATTGCACATTGCCAGATAGAAGCCTGCGCATTGGTTGGCACAGTAGAGACCAGACAGACTCACCCAGACCACTTAAGCACTAGCATGGCCAAAGGCCAACTGAATAGAAATCAGAGCACCCTATTCAAATGCTAAGCAGAATCTTATCTCAGTGCCTCTTGCTGCTGCCCCTCATGCTCTACACTGTCCAGGGCAAAGCTATTAACAAACATGGAGGTGCCTCCTGTGTTTGTCTATGTTCTACCATGAGTGTGTGCGCGTGCTTAGTTGAGTTTATATTCATTAGTTTGTATGTTTCTCTTTCCTTGCTGGGTTGAAGAGAAACTCAGAATGAGTAGTATTTTGGAAGATATTGAGCTAAATCCTAAGGAACACATTACATTGTTTGTGTGTTTCCACTGATTTCTCTTGATGCACCAGTTGAAACTCAATAATGTCATACACAACAGTCCCCGCCACCCAGTGAGACAGAAATGAAGGCAGTGAATCATCTTAAGCGTGGCTATAATTGCAGGGATTTGTCTTGGATCCACCGAGATCGTCTTATTCCGCAGGAAATGAAATCTAACGACACTGAGTGATCACCAAGGGGGTGTGTGGCTAACTGATGAGCGCGCTCATTTGACTCCACCGATCTTTAAAAGCTATTAACGCTCTCCTGTTTCATGCACAAATTAGGCTTCCCCACACAAAGGCACACAGGCACAGCGGCACATAGATGTTTGGAAGTCATACACAAGACTGGGTTTGTAAAGGCACATATGCATATGCACACCCATGCATGTACACACAGACACACACACTGTAACAGCCTCCAATATCCCTTTTTGTCATCCAATTGGCACAGTGAGCGTTTGCCCGTTTGAGGCCTAAATGGCACAGTAAGGGAAAAATGAACCCCAAGACACCACGTTGTAATGGAGCTGAAAAGAACAGCTTAATTGGGCAACATAAGCCATGCCCAGGCATTAACTGTGAAATTTACATGTTAGCTTTTTTCTTGTCTTTCTTTTAAAGGTCCCTGTGGTATTCATGTGGAACAGACGCATGAATTACAACTCTGACACTTCATGAATATCGATTTGGCTGCTGCTGCTGCGCAGGAGGTTATGGAAAATGATATTATTCAAAACATGTTGAGTGGGGAACATCTGCAATTAGTCGGTTGTTAGTTTATGCAACTAATGTGTTATTGGTTTAATTGCCTGTTTTTGGTAATTCACTTATCCTCTCTCACTCACAACCTTATTCTGAGAAAAACATCCTCATCGTTCAAAATGAGGTATAATTCAGGAATATTGCAGAAATCTTAATTGGTTTCATGATCCCTAGACGACCATGTGACTTTGAAATGTTAAATTTGATATGGTAAATTGCTCCTCTTATCATATTCTCCAACCCCAAGCAGAAGGGAGTTGTCCGTATGATTTAGCTCCATTCACAACAGTTCAGAGGGCTGATGGGCTGGTTGTACCTCTGGGTCCAGATAGGCTGACCTTTGGCCGGCTCTGGATTTGACCTATGACTGACCATCGATTGACCATCATCTGACCCCTGAAAACAGAGCTGCATACGGGTCCATTTGGCAGTCTGGAGAGCATCTCCAGCATATACTGCTAATACAGTTATGCTAGTGTTATTGGGAGATGTATGAAAGGAGAAATACCCGGGGAAGGCAGGGTTATTCCTGTGTCAGAGGAAGAAGAGCACAGGTAATTCGATTACAGGCTAAAGGATATGAGCATCTGTCAGCTTATTCATTCTTATAGTGCTCAAGTTCTGTTGTTAGTGCAATAACCTGAAAACGAGATTGCAGCCGGATTCAACTCGTTACCTGCTTCATGACAAATGGAGGCCAGATTGTTATTCTGACATACGCGAACCCTTTACCCTCCTTAATTCAGCACATAGTTTATCATTTTACGCTACAATAGGCTGTTTCTGCTTTGTAAGACGTTTTGTGAAACCAAACCTCGCACAAACCTCCTACATTTGCTGAGTGCTAGACCAGATTGTGTTATCTCCCCTCAGCATCTCCACCCCCCCCACATCCCTCCTTCATTTCTCCCTCATCCCCTAAACTGCTGTTCCCTAACTGGCTGTAGATGATAACAGTTTCAGCCCAACAGCCAAAAACGCCCATCCCCAACCCCCATTCCCTGCTATGAAAAATCAAATAGCAACCCAGTGACTGACTGCTAATAAAATTAGGAGAATTTCTCATAAACCGCAATAAGTAACTTGACTCGATAACAGATGCTGATGAGGGCGGGAGAAAGCAATGTGATTGGGAAGAAGAAAAAAGAGGGGGGTTTATCATTCATCTCCAAATCACTCAAACGGTGCCAACTGGGGTGTTGATTGTCATAAATATTCCTGGACCTTCAATTTTCACCCACACGCCCCACCCCCCACTTCGCCCCCATAAGAGCATCTCACCTCTTCTAACTGCATCCATGTGCCAGCGACACCGCTCTCAGTCCTTTCTCCCTGTCTGTCTCTTTTCTCACACACAGCGAGGGGGATGGTTGGCCCAAGAACGTGGCATCATTAACTTTCTTGACTGGCAGACGTTAGACGTGCAGAGGGCTGTCCTGTCCCACCCCCTGCTGGGTGTCCCTCAACCCCCATCACTCCTCCCTGTCATCCTCCACCCCCCACGACCAAAATGGTCCATCCACAGATTTCATACACTTGATGCTCAGTCAAGGGTGAATGAGAGTATGCATGATAATAAAAAAAAAAAAATTGAGTGTCATGGTTGTGCTATATGTGATTGCTGACATGTGCGCATGTGTATTGTAGTCCTGGGTTTTATCGACTATATCAGTATCAAACTGTATTGGAGTGTTTGCAGGCTTTTTAAAAGTGTGGACAGTCCACTACCTCGCAGTGTCAGGAGTTTTTTGTTGTTACCACCAGTGTGACACGTGCTGCTGAGCTTCCTGTGGCGCAACGCCCTGTCTCATTAATCACAAGCCCCGTGCTGGAGCCCTGACAACCCACAACCTGGTGGCGTCCCACCGCCCCTCCCGTATACTGGGAAAGGCTTTGCAACGTTCGTTATCTGCTCACAGGAAGAAGGCAACACAGCGATGACAGCTGCCAGTGGTCATTTGAAGCAAACCCCCCAACCCCCCCTTTCCCCTTTTTTTTCAATTGAAATTCCTCACTTCATCGTCCCCGTCCAAGCTTTTTGGCTTTCTCTCGTCTCGGGTTCACAAGTTTTGAACCTCCAGGGCAAAGGTCATAGGATTTGCCAGATCATCGTGGCAACTCTCCGACAACCTCAGATGTCAGTGGAGTTGGCCGAGCGTGACGGAGGCAGGCGAAGACTCCGCATGGCCGGCCCGCTTCCTTCTTGAGAGCAGAGGAAGCAGGACAGAAAAGGAGAGAGAAGTGTTTTCTATTGTGCATGCTCTCTCCTCGGCTTCAGCCTGTGTCTGGGGGTTGTAGGGGTTGTGGTCGCGGGGCATTTAGATGTTCATGGGGGGAGTGTTAAGGGCTTGTTGGGGTCCAAGTCAGACTTGTACCGTGGGGTGCTGGGGCTCAGAGCGCTGCAGTGGTCTAGTTGTGTCATAAGCGTGTAGCTGAGCTGTCACTTGTCTCTAATTGGCTTAGATCAGCCCACGAGAGGCTCAAAGCTCACTGACCCACCCTCTCTCTCCCTGTCTCTTCCCCTACCCCTCTCTCATTAGCTTTTTTTTCTCCTCTCTGCCAAGCTGAGACAGTGGTCTCCACATGGCCCTTTCCATTGGCCTGTTTGATTCAAAATCCCTCTCTTATTCCAGTACGGCCTCTCACTTTCTCCGTCGGTATCTGTGTGGCTTTTTGGCTCAACCCCTCGCAAGGGGCAGGCGACTGGAATGATGAGCGAGGACGCAGACGGCGGCTTGATCTAATCCTGATTGGAGACCTGATTGATCTGGGCCCTGGGGTCGTCACAGGGTCAATACATGAACTGATGATAACATGGTTCATCTTTAGGGAATAAACCTATCACAGCACTCTTGCATGCCTTTACACCTCATATCAAACCAGACTACTCCTATCAGTTGCCGCCACCATTGCAGTTAGGATTGAATCCTAGCACCTGATTTACTAATTTCTGTAATCAGCCAGCCCTTCTGAATCCTGCCAGAGTGGGTGTTCCTTCTCGGCCAGTGTAGGATTTATGATGTGCTACAAGGGTTCAGGGAATGACCCTCTAGTGTGCATCTCTGATGATGTTCTAATTGGATGGGGTGACCTTTCTTCACTGTAATTTTGAAGCGTCCTTGGTCAGTGGGGGTGGGGAGCAGATTAAAAAGCAGCAGGGTGGGCTGATTGATGTGTGCTGTGGTTGCTGTGGCTGTGGATGGACAGTGACAGGTAGAGGGACAGTAACATATGAGTCCACAGCTGTTGAATGGGAAGGGATATACAGACTGATATGTGGGAGGTTGCTACATCCAGGCTGACTGATTGCTACCTTCTGGTACATTATCCCTTGTAATGGCTACGTCTATGACTGAGTGGTGGGGGAGGTTGACTCTTTTGGTTTGTGTATGCACCGGGGAATGTGCCAAATAACACAACTCATGACAGTATCAATAATGTGATCAAATGTGTCATATCATAATAAACACTGACTGATAAATTATTTACACTATGGTCACATACAGTAGCACCACAAACAGCAAAGTGAAGGTTTCTATTGTCGTTAGTGTTGTGATGAATCGGTTACCTCCAAAAAAGGGGAGCGCCTCCTGTTCTGTGGAGATATAACAAAAGGCCACATATATGGTTGATAACAAAATTGATTTTGAGACGATGCGCATCAGGATCCGTCTCGTTGAACGCAATGGCTGATTGATCAAATTGCATGTTTTGCTTCAAATTGATCAGAGAACCATAATGCAATGTCGAAAGAAAAAATAAACTAGAGGTGGATGGGACCCAATTTGCCACACACAAATGTATTATAATACATGAGTTTATATAAATATATTTCTAATGGTTTCTATACAAGCAATCCCATATTAAAATAATGCCTTGCAATATCATTATTTTCATAGATAAATGCAGTGTAGATAAATATTAGTGGTATAAATATAGAATGTGTATACAAGTGTTTGTGAAAGCTGCTGTTTATCCCTGCTTTTGGCTGCTATTTTCCTTTGCATTCATGTATAGCACTGTCACCGTGCTCACAAAGCTCCTGGCATATATTTATTTATTGTGTCAATATGAAATTTGCTGTGCTTTTCTTTGTAGCCAGAATGAGTTGAAGTGTGGTGAATGGGCTTGTTTTGGTGCATTGACTGGTGGATCCTATTTTGACGGCGTATGAAGCTGGAACTAATTCCCGCATATTTATTTGGCTTGGTCTAAGCAAGCTAAGCACTAACCCTACTTAATATTCCAGTACATGCTGACAGGAAAACCCTATTGGTGATAGGAAAAAAAAGAGGCTGCAACAGCTTTTGGAAGATTGTGAGTGGAAAAACTCAGAAGCTTCAGAATGTCAAAACAATTTACTCCCTTGTAAATGAACATGATGCATGCGTCAATCTAAGGTGCCTGAATTTCTTTTGTTATTTTATGTCATTTAGTCCCAAGCAAATATCTGAAAGCCGTGGTAAAGTGCTGAGAGGAAATAATCCACCCAATAACAAATTCTGCCAAAACCTCCTCATGGCTGTTAACTGGATTCATCAGCTTGTGCTCTTTCATTGCTTATTATAAATGGCTATTTGTACTCTAAAGAAGTTGTTGGATCTGAGTGGCATACGTTTAATATGCACAGTCTGTGCATGCACTTCTTGCGTGATCCTTCCTCTGTTGTGCTCAGATTGATCTCGTCACCCAAACACCAGCGTTCGTTTAAACCCTTCATCATTATTTTCCCCCTGCATCTCATTCGATGTGGACAGAAAAAGGGTAGAAAGATAAAAGACCACGAGGAGGAAGGAGAGGCTCATCCCTTTTCCCCAGCCATCTCCACCAGGCTTGAGACACTTTTTTTTGTGTACTGCATGTGAAAAGATCAGCTTTAACAACCTCAGCAAATATCCATGAAAAGGCTTGTGAAAGGACAAGGCCTTGAACCTTCTGTAGAACAAGTGTGTTTTATAAAACTGCATTTCTCCTTTGGTCTTTAATGCTCTACAGTCCCACACATTTTGTGTAAGTGTGTATTTTCTTAGTGGCTGAAGCTCCACTGTAGCAGTCAGCCAGCCCCAGCAGGAGACCCACAGTCAACCCTGTGCCATGTGAGAGCTGCGGGGAGCGGGCTAACGAGGTGTCCAGGCAGCTGACGGCTTTGTCCCGCCGCCTGTGAGTGGCGATGGCACAAAGAGTGTCCTGCAGAGAGTCCTGTCTGTTCTTTGTGTCTGCCTCTCTCCTCTGCCCAGCACTTTGGGCTACAAAAGGAAGCCGTGCGAGGCGGCATTATGGCATCAGGTGGATGAGGCCCTGCGCCCGTCCTCTCCCCATCCGTCTCCTCCCTAGACCACAAAAAGAGGATATACTTTAGCCTGGGATGGCTTTGAATGTGTGTCTTGTGCTGTTGGAAGGGGTCCTGTTCTATTTTCCCCGAAGCGCTGGCAAATAACTATCATAGCTTCCCCGTCCTCTTTTTGTTCCATCTTGCCTTTCTTTCCTGCCCTTTTCTGTCACACTGTGCTGAAGTGAGTGATGATCCAGAGGGTAGACGGTTTTCTGTCATGTGTTTGCTGCTTGTATTTGCTCAGTCTCCCATCTTCCTCTCTTTGCTCTCCTCTCTAATTTATGAACTGCTACACTTGAGTGGGCCTAGTGCCTATTAAAACCAGCACAGTGCCTGTGTTTGTCCTGGCCTTTCCTGCTCCGCGGGAAGCTCATCTAAAGCCCCCACTAGTTAATGCCACTGTAGGGGGTGAGCGAGAAACATGGACACTTTTGTGGATCCTCTGCCCACTGGAGGGAGAGGTTTGACGCTTCCTTTAAAAGGCCAAACTCATTTGTCTTTGTTGTTTTCTGTCTCTCAGGAATTGTTTAGAGACAGAAAGACAGCGAGGGAGATAAAGAGTGAAAGGGAGTGAGAGCAAGCAAGAAAACATGCCCGTCTTTGTAGATGGTGTGAATGTTTCTCATCTGGGCCATTGTACAGAGTGCTGTGGTTTCCAAAACTTTGGGGGGGTCTGATTAAAGTTGTGTGCATTAAATTCATCTTTAAAACATCAACATTCTTGAAAAATTAAGTACAAATATCCAAACGTATTCCGCAGTGACACATTTAATCTTTCCAGATTGCTCACATTTACCTTAGTGCGATGAATCAAACTTAGCCTGTGCCGGCCCATATGTGTGTACAGCCGTATAAGTCTCATCAATATTTAATCATTTGGACAGCAGGTGTGAGTAATGGTTACAGGCTTTATGGTACCTCAGAGTCAAGACTCTGAGCTTTGATCCTTTAACCTGTGTTACAGTCTTCTCTAATGGTCGGAGGAGCTGTTACTGCTCCAGTGAGTCAACAGCATGAGCTGAATATCCATATGGAAGCCGGACATGGTTCAGTTATGAAGAAGCAGCCACCGGCTCCAACAAAGAATCAACACCATCAGCATCAAACGGTGTATCCAACGCTGACAGCACGGCATCACTGCAATGGTTTATATGTGGATACCACTTGCTGAGCCGAACCGCAGTGTTTCTATATTGTCAGAGTAATCGGATTTAAAACAGAGGAACACCGGGGCAGACAACCAAGAGAGAACCACAAAAATCACAGAAAGGTTAGGAAGGAATCCCAAAGGACTACAAATCCCCTCTCTGAAATCTTATTGTTTGGAAACCATGAAACCGGATTCCTGTAACAAGTCTCTGATCAGTGGAGCCTCGGCCCAAAGGACTCAATTAGACCAGAACGGCCCTTCCTGACCAGGCCTTTATTTTGCCTCCTTGCCTCTCCCAGCATGCTGCTACCACTGCAGTGGAGCTGGTTAATGCCCCAGATTGGGAGCACGGCTATACAGCACACTGAGCAATCACATCACTCAGCCCTCTGCCCGTCTCATTACACACCAACGGCACAAGTCCACACCAGTGATGTGTGTCTGTGTGCAGGTGTGTATTGCTAAACAGTAAACCTATGGCACTCCCCGTAACTTAGTGTTTTAATTGGTGGTAGTACCGCAAACATATATTAAAAGGACTGACAGAAAATAGCAGTTACTGTTACATCGCTGCAGTGGGAGGCAGTAATCCAGAATTAAATTTTTAGTCATTTTGCCCTCCTTCACTTATGATTAGAGTGAATTATGATAATTTCTTGATTATGGTTTGGCCTCTGCCTGTGTGCGCCTGAGGACACTCCTTGTCTGAGCTCAACAGAAGACGTTACTAGGGAGAATGTGCAACCTACTGGATTACCAGTGCCAAACAACTTCCTTGGAAATGCCATAAGCACGAGCTCTTCTTTTTTTTTTTTTTTTTTTTTTTTTTCGGCTTTTTGCCTTTATTTGATAGTGATGCCAGTAGAGATAGACAGGAAATGGGGAGGCAGAGAGAGGGGGAATGACACGCAGGAAAGGTCTGCCCGACGCGGGATTCGAACCGGGGACGCCTGCGGCGAGGACTGTAGCCTCTACATGGGGTGGCCGCTCTACCCACTGCGCCACGCACCGCCCCAGCACGAGCTCTTCTTGCTTGTCAAGCTGCCCCTGCAGTTATTGTAGCACATCATAGCATCATGTTACTTGTTCCTATTTTTTTTCATTCTGATCACAATTGTAGAAATATTTAACCCTCCTTCATCTGTTGCTCAACATCATAAGTGTGTAGGTCACCTGTAAATATAATCTACAAAGTGTGTGATGAAAGAGAGACGGCACAAACCGTGAAATAGTTTATCTGATGTTAAGGGTGCTTGAATTAATGTATGTATGATAATGAGTCAGTGCATATATATGTGTGTGTGTGTGTGAGGGAAGCATCAGCAGGCGGGCCAGTGAGCGCTGTAACTTGGCTGCCATTGTGTCGAAACCCAATACCACGCCACTGATTCACATTCAATCAGCGATTCAGTCAGTGATTCAGATAATACAAACTGGATCAGCCACATTGCTTTCTTCACACGAAAGTCAATTAGACCTTCATTTAAAAAGCAAAATTAGTTGTTATAGATTTAATAAGTGACCTGGGCTGCGGCGGACTGGGCAGAGCCTGGATGGAGGTCCATGGGGAAATGAGAGCCTCCTCCACCAAAGCCCACTCATAATGACTTCTGTTTAGTCTTGATAATGTCTCCTAATTAGTTAATCAAAGACAATGGCCCTCTACATATACCTCCCACCTTAGCAGCTTCTGTCTGCTTCATTGAACAACGGCTCAGAGTGTAAAGCCTTGAAATCCCCATTCAGTCTCATCACTGGCAGACACACCTGGTTGGGTTTGGTGTATGCCTGCAGCAAGATGTACAACACATTCATTTGCTGAATTAATGTGAATGGATGCATGAACAAAAAAAAAAAAAAAAAAAAAGCAACGTTCCGTGTTATAAAACATGTAAGAGGATAATGAAATATTATAAAAGTAAAACACTTCGTCTCATGCGAGGTGTCCACGCTGGTCAGAGGGTCAATATAAAGACCCTCTGGGCTGGACGTGGTGGAAAAACAGAGCATTGACAAAGTGTCTCAGCACCCCTTGGAGCTGCCATCATTGGGTGAGTAATACTCTGTTTTCTCCATAATCAATTAGTAAGCCTTCATTAGCCAGGCCATTCATTATGTTGGCGTGTCAGGGACGGGACATGGTGCAGTGGTCGCCCCTGGAACGGGCACGTCAGTGGGTGCTGATACATGACGAGGCTCTCACGATCGCTCTTGCATCTAAAGAGGACGCGGCCATTACTTTGTTGCACAGTCAAGCAAGCATTACTCGACGTGGCCAAATCAACATCACTTTGTTGTTACACAGCCAGCCAAGTAAGCATTATTCATTTCACTCACACAGTTAAGTAAATACTACAGTACTTACCGCTCTTACACAACTAAATATTCATTAGACTATATTGTTAAAACCATTTGAGTGAATTTGTTTTTCAACCAGGGAAGCTGTGTCTTTTCTCAACACGGTCAACAGCACGTATTGGAGGGGTTCTTAAGATAAGAAAGTGCAAACAACGCTGCCTTTGGCTTCAAGCTTGAACTACAGTAAGACATCCTAAACATATCCCAATTACTCTGGTTTCTCGCAGCACTTGTGAATATTGCAGGAGCTTGTGAGCTGTGCTAAGAATCATTAATGTAAAACAGATGTTAGAAGCATTCCCCCGGTGCATCAGCTCTCATCGCTGGAGTCTGTACCACTGCGGCATCAACTGCTCCGCTTGTTTGGATGCATATTTAATAAACAGAATTGATTCTACTGTATGTATGTGTGTGTGTGTTGGTTTGTCAGCATTTGTGTGTGGCCAGTGTTAAAGATGCCCACAGCAGAGTGTGAGTCCTCTCGCCGTGTGTAATGGCCTGTGCTACAGAATTATGATGAGGGGCAGGCAGAGATTAAAAGAGTAAGATATTGAATGACCCTATGATGGATGAGAGCTGTTTGGGGATCAATTAAACACTAAGAAATTAATTCTGCCAGCGACATGCTCATTAGGGACTTGGTGAAAGGACGGCAAGGGGGAGAGAGAAATGTGTCACTGCTATGTTCTATAAATTTTATCCTTACAATTTCTGTATCATCTCTTAAATTTTAACCATGGCTTTATTCTAATACATAAAAAAAAAAAAACATTTCATAGTAGCTCTGAATGAATGCAATCACTCACACTATGTCACTAAGTGTTTTCGAAGATATGCTCTTTGCCACTCACTCACTTTACCAGATTGCTGACCTTGTTAAAGGCCACAGCTATGAGCTTCTCAATGCTCCTCTCTGAAAAGAAGCTGCTCCTCAGCCTTGGACTCCGCAGCTCGCTCTTTGTGTTTGCTCGGTGCTGTTGGGTTTGGCCGAGCAGAGAAACGGAGAAAAAAGTCAACTAATTACTGGAGCAGCTCGTATCAAAGGGGCCGCTGAGTGCTGCAGATACGGGAGCCAACAGATGTGAGTAACAGCTGCCATGTTGAGTGTCAACCTTCTCGGTGCTGTCAGTCTCCATTTGCCCTGTGCACGGGTAAATAATGTGTTGTCTTAATTCATTTGCCTCCACTTGCAACAGCCGGAGTGTAATGGATTCTAATATTAAACATGATCCTGTTCCAGTGTGCAATTAGTGTGTAGCTCCACCTATTAACACTTACATATTAATGAAGGTCTCCCAGGGTTTGCCGAATGGTGGTCGTGGGCCTAGTTGTTGTAGGGAGTGGGACACAGCAATTGGCAGGCGCCAGCGGTTGGGGACCTATCAGTCTGTCTGCCAGTGAAGGCACCATGGAACTTCTATGGTGCCATGGCAGAGCCAACGCAGCCCCTCCTCCCCTCCCCCTCTATGGGGAAGGAGATCCTGATGCGCTGGCTCTGGGGTGAGCACACAGACGGACAGGCGGGGCCGCTTGCCAAACTGGGCCAGACCCACTCTGTGCACCGACTGTTTGTCCGTGTGTGTGCACGCGCGCAAATGTCTGCTTGGGGGATTTCAATGTGGATGGACTGCTAAGTGGAAGTTGAGAGGATGCTGAAGGGGTGTGGCTGCTAAGTGAGGGTGCACTCTGCAGATGGAGGGGGGTGGAAGGTTTGCTTGCCGAGCAGATGTTTTAGGGGGTGTATGTTTTTCTTGGGGGGGTGTGACATGGTCAGTGAAGGGCAGTCAGGGGACTGTGGAGAGGACATTTGTTTTGTGTTGAGCCTGCTGTTCTTCTGAGGCCACTCATGCAAAAAAATGTGAAAGGTGAAGCTGGATGATTTGACATCTGGGAGTGAGCTCTGTCCCCTACCAGTGGTCTGATCAGCTGCCTCAATTATACTCGCCTGTGGACGCACACACAGGCAGCTGCAGATAGCTGCAGACACCACAGATGCGTATAGCTCTGCTTCTTCCACTTCTTTCTAATCTGCTTGAAGCCTGTGCCCTCGTATCAGCTCAGTAACCCCACAACAAATTTGAGGGTACACAGACATCTGCACAGTCTCATAGGCATCCTTTTCAGGTATGGAGAGTATAACTCTAGCTTCAGAGCTAAATCTTACCCTCTGTTGCTGATTTTAACAATGTGCCTAATTGAAACAGTGTTCTGAAGATGTTGGTGTAGCCTTTGGATCAACAGGCACTTTCTGTCTGTCTCTCTCTCTCTCTCTTTTTTTTTTTTTTACTTCTGCCGAGTAGTGAGATGCATTGATTATATATAATCATCATAGCACTCCTTTCATCCCCAGGCTGTCTGTTTGTCTGCTGCGTTGTGCTTCTCTCCGCTGCACAGCAAAAACAGATTGGAGTTTTCATTAAGGCAGAAAAACTGTCAGATTCGTGACAGCTTTTGATCTGGACATATGCTCTGATACAGCGGAAGCAAACCCAGAACAAGCCCAGAAAATCTCTCCCTCTCATCTCTATCACTCGTCTTCCATCACCCTGCTGCACTATAATTCTGTCTAGATTCATACTTCACCTGCAGCTGAGGAGAAGTGCTCTGGTGCTTGCTTGGAGCTGTTTTTCATATTTGGTGGAGCTTTTTCATAATTGGTGGACAGAGACGGGTCTTTGAGTATGGATCATGGCTCTGTAATGAGTCTCTCAGTGTGTATGGGAGTGAGTGTAGGGTGTAGGGACTAGCGCTGAATGGGAATGAGATGAATGCTGGGTGGAAATGAATTTCTAAAGGCCATGGTGCTTCATCACAGGCCCAGCACTGCCCATCCCACTCCTGCCTGAATAACACCAGAATTATCACTCAGAGGGAGGAGAGAGAGCGATGAATACCTTCAGCTACTACACCCTGGGGACTGTGGTACCCCAAGCCCCCCCCCCTCTGGTCACTTTGTCTGCGGCACACACACATGTGATTGTAGTGCACATTCACACAGGTAGAGATAGGGAGGGGGCAACATTATGTACTAATGGTGTGCTCCATTAATCATACAATGATGAAGGCCATTTCCTTTATTTAATTGGCTGCCAGTATCTCAGTGTCTTTGTTGCGTGCCATTTCAGACTCTCATTGGCAGTGTGCTTGTGTGTGCTCCACTCTTTTAGCTAGCAGAGTTCTGCATGTGGGCATGGGTAAGAGCTCTTCACACACATCAAACAAGTGTTTTTTGTGTCTGCACATAGAATAACACTAATAGACTGGAAATTTTGTTTTAAAAAATAAAAAAAATAAAAACTTGGATTTTGATCATGCAACAGGATTAATTTGGTTTCAACATGTTTAATTAATTTAAATATGTAGTGTACATAACAGAGCATTCAGATCTAGGAATCATGAAGTGGATACTGTTGTTGAATGCTAACAAAATAATCATTGTTTAAATGTATTAAAGCAATGATGCTTTCAAACTTCACTTATTGAAGCAGACATATTGTCAAAGCTGTCGAAGTAAAAGGGCTGAGGTGCAATAAGAAGAAGAGAGCTGAGACTGGAGATTAACCAATGACAGCTGTCTGATTTAAATGGATCAAACTTTTGAAATTTCACACACAGAGTTCATCTGCAAACAGGGGTGTAAATAAATACATTTCTTAATTACTCTCATCTGCCCTGCATCCACCATTTATCCAGTCTGCCACTTGCTTTTTCCACTTTAGCATATCATATAAACTGTGTGTTGTTGCAGTTGTTCATTCTTATTAATAACCAAAGGAAGGCTTATTAAAAAGAGAAAAGTACATTTTGTTTCTACTCCTGAGCTTGTGTGACTGTTAGACTAAATATGTAAGTGCTACAAAGAAAGAGTTATGCTTTACTCCAAAAATCTGAATGGGATACTCAGGAAATAAAGAAGCTGCTGTTTTGCATGAATACAGATTGACTGTGCACTTTAGGCTTCATCCAATGTTTATGCAGAGGGAATAGAAACAGTTGTGTGCCACCAACCAGAATTTACTTGTTCTTAGGAGACATTTGTTACCACTGGTGAGTGTTAACCCTCTCTAATAGACAGTATCACTGACAGAGCTGCATATATGAATGTGGTCTTGCTGGGGGTATGACCAATGACAATGTGTCTTCATTTCAAAAGGCACATCCATGTTTCATGTATATTTGTGTGTAGTATTGTGTTTCCGTCTGCTTCACATGAACATTACTCACTGAGGACATGTAAGCTGATTGCCCCAGTGTTGATCTGAACATGGATGCTTTTATTTTAAATATGAATAGCTAGTCAAGTCAGCTAGTCAATAGTAATATGTGTCTTTAGTGCACATCCAGCACATTAGGAGGAAATAAAACACAACAAAAGCAGTTTTGAAGGATATTACTAGAACTATTTATAGTCACAATATTTCAATGCACAGAAAGCTTAGATGACAATAACCAGAAATGCTACAGTAACCATCATGAATTATATCACATCAAAGGACAAGTTTGTTAATTGATCATAATGCATAGTCGAAAAGTTCTCCAAAAGAATATTTATTGTTTTTCTGTTTGTAATAATTTCTACAACATGTTTTCTGCACAGTCTTTTGTGCCGCCCCTAATTAGACAAGACAGTTCTCACATTGTGACAATAAGGGAAGCACAAAAAGAGGGTACGCAATTATGTACTACTTACAAAGGCCTTTTTGATTCACCAAACACTGGCTAGCAGATTTGGATGGGCTTGTCTATTATCGTAATGCATACTGCCTGTTCACAGTGTGGCAGGGAGAGCAAGACAGGCAGAATGCTGCGGTTGGCTTGTTCTGCTCTTTGAAGGCTGAAGGAGGGCATGGCAATATTTACTGAGAGAGTGCTCCCCCACTGCCCCCACTCACCCCCACTCCCGCCCCCCCTCGGTCCCACCCTACTAGGCTGGCGTTTGAGCTTCACAGCCGGGGGATGTGTTTTGCGCCAGTACATCTCTCCTCCCTCCCTCCCTCCCTCCCTCCCTACCACCTCCCCCCTCCCCTCTCTGCAAGCCCTCTATGGACACACTGCACAGGGACACCCACTTCCTCATTAAAAAACCAACAGCCATTAATGTTAGATGAGGGCAAGAGGAGCTGGAGGAGGGAGAGCGGTGGAGAAAGAGGGAGGTGTTTTCCCCTTGATCGACTCCTAAGGATGCATGATGAATCCTCACAGACACACAGGCCGACATGCTGAGAAAGGGGAGGAGATGAGAGGCTACAGACATTTTTTTCCCCCTCTCAAAGACAGACAGACTGACAGACATAATTGAGGTCTTATAAAATGGCCGCGGCATCTCGTAGAGACACACCATTTCACATACTGATAAATGGATCAGAGATTGAAACAGAATAATTGGGAAGTGCAGGGATTTGCATGACTGCAGGAAACATTGTTAATGATAGATTTGTTTAAAAAACACGTCTCCTTCCCGTTCTGCCTCTTGCACATTCACGCACACACACAATGAATATGGAAGTAGCTAGTAGCCTGTATAGATGGACTGTAAATACCCAATATGCCCCCACTGTGAAGTCTTAAATTGGTGGGCTCCCTGGAGTGGAAAGAAAAGTGACAGGGGGAGCAGGGGGTAACACTGAGGGGTCAGAGTGACTTGGCTTTGGGTTATTTATAATTAGATATAAACAAACATGCACAGACACACCCAAATACAAAAAAAAAAAAAAGACTTCACAAATCCCAGCCATTGCCCCGCGTTGTTTCATTATAAATGTGCTGATGGCAGATTGGTCAATTCCCTCTGGTCACTGACCAATCTGCTGAGACCCTCCACTCGATTCCACTTCTACCTTTCCAATCGTGATAGACAGTTTGGTGCAGGGAATCAATCCTATCAATTTTAGGATTGACCCTTACTGCACAGTCTGTAAACTCCTGAGCACACTGGCTCAGATCTTAAAATCCAGGGCTTATTTAGATATTTACACGCCAGTATTTGGAGCTTTTCCTTTTGCTGTAGACACAAGGATCCCCATTGTGCGGCTCCATGTGTGTTGATGTGTGTGGGAGGAAATTGGGGTCATTGTTATTCTCCTGTTTTTTTTTTTTTTTTTTACACAGAACCTCCAGGAAGAAGCAAAGATTACAGCTCAAAGCAACGTGGGTGGATGTTTCGGAGGGCGTGTGTGTGTGTGTCTGTGTGGTTGTTTTGTATTTTGGTATCTGCTGCACATGTGTGAATGCTTGCTTGTGTGTATGTGTGTGCGTGCACGCTCATCTTTTCTTTTCACATATTCATCCAATATCATTTGGCTTGTATGGAGTTCCAGAGCCCTGATGAGGAGGGGAGGGGGGGGGGGGCTGTGGCTACAGAGCTGTAGCCCTATAGCAGTGGCTGGTCTGTGGGGAGCTTACTGTGTGTGCACGTGTCTGGAGGCTCTGTCTGTGTGCATAGAGCTGGGGGAGACAGAGACGGAGAGAGCAGGCAACCAGAGCTAGCTTGCTGGGTAATGAATTTACTCCTGCGGCACTCTTTAAAGCATAATTACACTCATCAAAGCCAGGAAGGCCCGTCTCGCCCACTGACTCTTAGCTAAAACAAAGGCATAGCTAAAACACTACGACGTGATTCTCTTTCCATATTACCTTACCACAGTCACCACGACAAACCACAGTATCATTTTTATGTCTTTGTCTGTCTTTTGCCAGAACGCAGACTGTAAGTCAGACTTCTCTGTGTAGATTTGACCATAAATTGTTATGACCAATGGCCATAAGAGTTTGTGGTCAGAGAGCATAAATACTGTAGAGTTCAGTTTAACCACTTTGAACAGCACAGGAAAAAGTCATTTTGTCATTTCATCGTTTCATTTCATCCTTAGTCTTTATGTATCCGCCTGCTCAGCGTCACCATCAATCATCCTAGCTCTGTATAGGACACCTGGTTACCTGTTTGATTCTGAAATTCAACTCCACATCCCCCCCTTCTCATGGATTCACCTACTATTTCTGTGGGAAGGTCAAAGTTTTGCACGAGCACTCGGATGTGTGTCCGAGCACATGGGGGGGAGCGTGTGTTTAGCATACAAAGAGAAACCCTGCAGGGAGTGTGTAAGCCCAGCTACACCTGTTCTGGCTCTGGTGACGAGAGGAGGCCAGAGACAAGGGAGCTTAGTGCACCACCCAGCTCTAAGACTGGGATACAGAGGATCAGACACTGCTGGGTGAAAATGAATTCACACAGAGACACACACATGTGCACACACACACTTTCACATGAACATATGTGCAGTGTGCAGACTCTCATTCATCTCTTTTTTTTCTTAGAACTCAAATTATTCATTTACTGTAGTAACAAAGCCTTTTGTTTGTATACATGGTGTCATTGAAACACACATTAGCAGCCCTTTTACAATAATAACTACCAGCCCCACTATAGATCAGCCCATAAAAAGCAGTCAGAGAACAGATGTGGCTGTCGACTGAGGGCATACGACTATTACACACGAGGTGTCTAAGGAGTCGCACTTGTGTAGAAAACAGAGCAAACAACAACCAACGCTTTGAACAAATATGATTCAAAATCATGAAACATGACACCTACAGTAAAGAGTGAGAAATTAATTAGGAACCAAGTCCCTCTTCAACCTACGCAGGTGTGAGAGAACATGTTGCGTCTTGAAGAATTGAGAAGAAACTGAATAATGTTCTACAGTATATAAACACAGCTCAGCCTATAAAAAAGGTGTAAAGGCAAACACTTTGTGGGTCAGGGTTATGGTTACTGAGTGTTGGTGTTTGTGGTCAGGGTAAGGGGCTAGGGAATGCATTACGGCCATGATGGGACCCCACAAATGTTGTTAAACAAGGATTTGTGTGTGCCCGTCTGTGTGTGTGTGTGCAAGGTGTTTGTGCAGGCTGTGTTTAGTCTAATTACTGCAGGCCTCTGCTTGGTGAGGTGATTTACACAATTTACACATTGTTTTTCTTCACCAATTTCTTTTTTTCTTTTTGGTTAATTTGAGATAAGCTCTCTCTCCCTCTCTCTTTCTCCGTCTCCTTCTCTCTCTCCCCAACCCCTCCTCTTGCCTTCTGTCTCCGCCAGTCTTGCCTCCAACTCAACATAATACACAGTTTCAGTGTTTTGTTTTCATTTGCGTGGCCTTTGTGCCTCTGGAGGATTTATCATCTGCCTACAGTGTTTTAAGGGTCTTAATCTCCCACCATTTGATTACTACCAGCTAATTAAACAGAGTGGATGCCAGGCAGGTGACAGAGGGATGGAGCAGTGAACTGTGGCATCAGCCCCAGCCTTGGAGCCAGGGCTTGTTTCTTATGCTACGCTCTGCTGGCCACAGTCTGCACAAATAGTCTAAGTATGTGTTATTTGTGTATTATTATACAAATTTTAGTTTGTACAGTGAAGTACAGTATATGTTCAGATCTGTTCCAAGAGCCAAGTTGTTTTTCTTCTTGGTTAAATAGACCTAGTTTTTATTTTTTATTTTTTATTATTATTTTGCTTCGCTCTCCCTGCTGGACTGCCGGAGGCCAGCGAGAGGGAGGAGTGCTGGGTTTCAAGGCTCTGCGGCTGGGAATGAGGAACTGCTGACATCAGCATCCAAAAGGCATATTAGTGCGAAGGGAAGGAGTGCAGTGGGGGGAAGAAAAAAAGCTCACAGATTTATTTCTGTAAAAATTTAAATTGGCTGCTATCTTTTTTCTTTTTTTTTTCAACCTCACAAAGTTCAATGTCCTTTATGAATTTTTAGCAGCAGGTACAAATCTTTAGCTGTGCATCCATTTACCGTGACACCTTGCCACCCATGAGGCTGCTTAAAAGGAGGAGTGTAATGGTGGCACACAGATACGAAGGGGACGATGATAAATGTCACAGATGACAATGGGTTTGTCAAAGCCGAGTGATGCCCTTTTCCCTGGTCCCTCAGCAGAGATGCTCTCTTCACAGGTCTCAATCCCTTGTCAAGTGGTTGAACCTGCACATCCATATGCATGCTGCTACACATGAAACAGCATGCATCTGCTTGTCGGGCTCCGCGGCCGCCCTCGTAGACAGGCGGACAGGATGTCCTTAGCCCCAAGGCCAGTGAGGCAACGTAGGATCTGCTGACCGGGAGAAAGGGGCCACCGAGATCCTTGGGGCAATCCGATGCGCTGCTGTGACTGCGGATGAACTACTGTATCCAGTTGACAAAGTATATTCTGTCAGCAGATCAGCAGAGCAATATTCACAGTGACCTCTTTACTCTCTCATGGGAATGAATGTGCATTCGTCGTGGGGTACGGATGTCAGCGGTGAGCATTCTGAAAGACCTCGAAAATATTTTCGAATGATATTCTTTTAGAAGGCAGAGGGACTCTCCTCATACTTTAATTATTGTTAATCAAACAGAACATTTTTAACTTAAAGAGCTACTCTGCTATTGCTAGCTATCAATTTTTAATCATCATTAGAACTTAATGGCTTTACTTTTATTCTTTGTATATTTCTTTCCATTTTAATCCTCCAAAGCGTATTCGTCCGCCACTATTTTCCCTTTGTTTAATCATAACCATAACCATCTATCACAGCTAGGACCAGTAACCAGTAACCATAGGAGAAAATGGGATATCTTTTTCATAGGTACCTATCTTGGAAAGGCTGATTTATTGACTAATGGTGTAATCTTTTTCATATTATCAAGTTTTGTAAATAAATTATTTTTAAATGATGTGTCTGTATGGCTCTGCACATTAGCAATAATAAAACTCAGTATCTCAAATATGAAGTGCCACCAGCAACACTTAATTAATCTTAATTGCTTTGAAACAAGCCAGCCTGCAGAATAGCCCTCTTTTTTTCTAAACGACTCTTCCCTCCACAATATTGCATACAACCATTTTTCCCCCTGTCTCTCCTGGCGTGATGAAATGCTCTTTCCGTTGCTATCTATTCCTTATCCTCTCTGTTCTGCCACACACTCCTCTCTGTGGCTGAGGAAAAGCTTTCAGAGGCTGCCAGAGCAGACCCGTCATCTGTTGGCAGTCTATTTGCTGTTGGAGGCGGGGGGAATGAGTAATGGCAGCACCACTGTCCTTATCACCAGTCCACACACCTGCACTCCTCCCTGTGCCATACACTTAATTGCCCCCCCGTACCCCCGCCCTTGCTTTGGGTCCTGATATCTGCTTATGCTCCACATTCCTGGATAGAGGCCTTATGTCCATTAGTGCTGTGACTGTATGGGATTTATAGCTTTGCTATGGCCAGAAAGGCGGAATCAACATTTTTGGCTTGGTGGGGCAGGAGATGCTGTTGTCATGGTAAACTGGTGAGGAGGGTCTTGTTTTTCTTTGAGCACGGCAAGGGGGCAGTGTTATCCTCCTCAGCTGTGGATGCGCTGTAGAAACGGAGTGGTGACATTTGCGTATGATTTTCTGGACAGACTGATCCCCTGTGCTGAGGGTCAAAGCTGGCATACCACTGAGGAAAACAATGAGGCGGGGAAAGCATAAAACAAATAACAACAGAAGGCGGCATGGAGCAACGTTGAAGGGATGTCCACACAGAGCCAGACAGACAGTCCCAGAGTGAGGGTCACAACAAGGTAGATGCAAAGAACAATGGGCCCTTATGCACATGCCATAAACATTCACAAGGGATTAGATTATGCTCGCTGCTCACTCTGCATGGCATTTATTTGCTCTCGTGAACACATAATTTTTTTTATTTTTATAATGCTAAGGACAGGAAAGTCGATTTAAATAACTTAAACTAAATGTACTACAGTGCAGTAACCTGAATGATGCTCAATCACCTCAGGGTTATTCATTTTGTTATGAAGTCAATCCAGATTTGGGCTTTGGAAAGACTCTGACATATAAATGAATGCCTATCAGTTAATGTTGTCATCAATTATTGAAATGTTTTTGTAGTAATACTGCGAACGGACTCCTGTTCTCTGTGGCTCCTCGTCTCCAAACCGCTGCACCGTGTTCCTCAGTGTTCATTTCAAAGGAAGATGTTCAGATGGTGAGATGCTGAATTTGATCTCGTCACACATATCACCTGATGGAACATTGGATTGATGTGCACCAGACTGGCACACACTTGCAGTCTCATTTCATCCAGAGATGATAAAGAGTCATTGGTGCACCAACAGGGGGATACAGCAGTAGATGTTGTGTCTCTCTTCAGGATGTGAAAGACCAACAAGCAAGAACAGCCTGCAAGCTTCTGCCGAGCTCTGTCCTTCCAAGGCAACATTACTGTGGGCTGTTGAAAGGTAATTGGAGAACAATTTGAAGTACTGTGGTTGTAGAATCCTCAGACCCACTCCTCATTTGACAGGCCTGTAATAGCCTTGTCTCTCAGTCACCAGGAGACCAGTAGACTAGGCCCAATCCATCCTTATGGCCCTGTGAAAGACCCCTCTCAGGAGACCATGATTGTACCTGAAGAGGTTGTGTCTGATAATGGAGAGCCAGGATGAGGTTATTGGTTTGGATGGGCATTTGTCTTCCCTAATAAATGCACTTGAATGCATGCATTGTCTGTCTTGTCTCTCAAGCTTCAAATGTTACAGTTGGGGCCAAAGGAATATCTCTGTGCTCTCTCTGTTTTTCTCTTCACTAAGGTTCACTACACGAAGGACGGTGGTGTGGAAACCTGAGACATGCAAAAGCATCTTGTGTGTGAGACTGACTACGGATAGTTCATTGAAGCAATTTTCATTCTCAAATAGAAACAGTGTCGGCCGTGGCTGCAGCTCCGGCCTATAAAAAGCAACAGCAACAGCTCTAGTATCCATTTAAGAGTATTCATCCTCCTCTGGGCGAATGCCCCAGAGAGCCCCTCCATTAAGGCTCCAGCTGGAGACAGTACAGCATCCGCAGTTACACTCTGGTCCTGCCACCAGCTCCCAGGTCAGGAGGGTGCTAAGAGGCTCCTATTGGCAACACAACCCCCCCATCCCCAGTGATAAATATCCAGGAGCTCACGGGATGACACCAAATTTTTCATCATTAATCCAAGCCATTATGAGGCTGTTTCCCCGGCATTGATCCCCCAGTCCAGTGCAGCTGACGCAGCCCCTCCAGGGTGGATGTGTGTGTGTATGTGTGAGTGTCGAATGAGTGTGTGTATTGCAAGGAGGGTCACAGGGGGAATTGGGACTGCCAGTCTGCCCAGTCAAGTGCAGGGTGGGAAAGCGAGGATAAGCACAGATGTGATGTGTTGCTTGTGCATACAAATTACCGGTACTCCGTGCTTTACAGTATCTTTAAACATATAAACACAGTTGAATACAGTCTCACACACATGAATATAAACACAAGATGCTGTGCTCAAAGAAATGGGACTCTGTGAGGAATTGGATGTTGTGAATCAGGGCCAGATGTCCAGGTGTTTGCAGATAGTAAAGCCTTAATTATATTCACATGGGCTGCAGAGAGAGCATTGCCTTCCATTACGTTTTACACACCACACACACACACACACACACGTACTGTACATACACACACCAGTGAGCCTAAGGGGACAGATGCACAGCTATTGTCTTAATTTCATTCCCCACTTTTCCTCGATTTGCTCCTCTTTCCCCCTCCTGGCTGGCCCAATTGAGATCAGCCTGCTGTTGTGCTCTCCCAGTATTCCAGAAAATGAGACGAACAGAATGCATTATATCTCACTGGGGAGAGACGTAGAGCAGAGAGATTTACCTTCTTTTTTACAAATGATATCAAATCAGGGAAAGGAAAGTCTGTCAGCTGTGAAATTACTGATCATCCGGGTCTTTCTTGTTTTTCTGCTCACCGAGAGAGAAGGAGAGCTACTATACTGAGGCTGCTGGTGGAGGAGGAGAGCATGGGAATGTATTCACGCTCAGCGTGCGCTTCCACTTCCAGCATCTTCATCCTTCCCTGTCATCAGTTGTTGAGGACAATCTTGCCAAGGCTGATTGTGTGTCCACCTCCTTTGATGAAGGCAGGCAGGCACAGAGATTGTCACAGTGTCGCATGGAGGCAGTGAACTCTACCTCCAGGTTGACAGAGGGGGGGGGACCCTCGAGGGCCATTCGACTTCTAAATGTCTCCCTTTCCTTTTGTTGCACAGACGATGGTTTCATGAACTTGTGAGTGAGTATTGTTTACCAGCCGCTGCCTTTATGATTAAAACATGCAGATGTTAAGGGGGAGGGGTTTTAATAGAGCTGTATGTAACCCCATAGTCCATATAGTGCCCTTTCAGACCGGTCCTCATTGGTGTTGTGACAGCCAGCTTGGTCATAGTGATGGTGGAGGTGGTGGTGGAGTCTAAAGGAGAGAGGGGGTCAGATGGACGAGGTAATTACCCGGATCACTGAGCATGAAGGTGGGGCCATGGACCGCTGTCATCACCAGGCTAACAGCTGGAGGCTAAAGCCCCTTCAACAGCTGGTTGATTACACACACACAGTCACTCACACACACACACATGTGCACAGTCCACAAGAATTATCTTCACCTGTGCTGAAAAGAGACAAGTGGCCAGTGCTGTGATAATCAATGGCGCCGTCAGCCAATCACTTCATACTCTGCCTTCACAGTGCTGCGCTCTCTGAAGGAAAACAATGAACATGAGAGATCCTCTCTGTCTCATACTGTTCATACAATCATTAAGACTGTATGAGAATGTGACCTCCTCCATCTCCCCTCATCTTCCTGTGTGTTTTTGAGCTGTTGACATCCCTTTCTTGCTTCTTTATCCTCTCACGTGAGGAGAATGGAGACATTAATGGAGCCGGCAGCCCTACTGTGTGAGTTATTACTCTGCTCTTTCCCTAATGGAGAAAAATTTAATTATCAGCTAATTTGCTGTGTTGTCTCTGGTGACATGAAGTTCCCCATAGTGTCGGCTTCCATTAAATGCTCTGCTTTGACTCCTTTATTCAGACACAAGGAGTAAAGTAGCCCAGGTAGGCACGATGAAATGCTGAGCGTGTTTGCCTCTTATAGCACATATTGCACGGACCATATGCTCGTCTATTGGCAATCTTAGAGGACAAAACAGCTTTTTAATTGCACAGTTATGAAACCCAACCCCGGTCTCAACAGCTAATCATGCTCAGATCTGATCGGAGGTGACATGAAATCACCTAATGGAAGAGGGGTTTTTTTGTTCGTCTTTTCTCTCTTTATACTACGGTGAGTTTTTTTCATCCGTGTGGCCAGGGTTTAACATGCATTGCGCTTTTCGTATTTTTCCACTCAAAATAAATTGGACTGACTTCATGATAAGACAAGATAAAATAGGAACAACACTGGATCCGTGAAATAAATAATTCAGTCCCCTCTGACCATTCACAATAGACCTCTTTGTAAAAGTCGGGGGCCTGCATTAAAGCTTCACATAGTCTATCTGATTGTTATCCACTAAGTGTGTTCCATAGTGTTCTGCATTTATCTGTCAGTCCCTGCTTGTAACCACTGGGTATAATAATAGTCAGCAGTGGAGCCGTCTTCCTTCCACATAAAATGTGGATGTCATCCAGTGGGACCATTAAAACAATGTGTTATGATTGGGCGTCTTGAGCAGTGAAAGGGATTGATTTCCATTTACCCCCCATTAAATCTTCAGACATCTGGCATGCCTCTGCCAGCGCGTTTCCAAGTCCTTTTTGTTTTCTGTTGAAATATTCAGGAGCACCTCTTGCTTCTGTGCTCTTACTACCTCCCTGTCACAATACACTCAACCTATTTTCTTTTAATTTCAATTTAAGATGTGTGTGTATACACTATGCAATCGTTGTGCATAGTCCTTTGACAGCTGAATCCAAATAAAGTGATATTATCTGACGTGACTTCATGATTGGCTTCCCCGTTTCTCTGTGTTTAAGTCTATGAGTGTTGCAAAGACCTGTGTGTGTGTGTGTGTGTGAGACTACGCCCGTGCTGTAGTGAGGCTCTGTGGTTGCTAATGTTGTGTTGTTGTATGTTAGACCTGCAGGCCAAGCGTAAAGACGGAGGGGACACATGAAAAATACATAATAATCATCCCGCCACAGTGCACACAAAAGCCTAATTGGAGAGAGGACCCCTCTTTATTTGTTCACAGAGGGGCACAGACAGAAGTGGCATAGTCAGTTCATTAAACCTTTGTTTTATCTTTACCCTCAGATACTTGGCTTGGCTGTTGTTGAGCTACAGAGCCAAATGATACTACTTAGCATTCAACACAATAGTTTCACTTCAAAGCAGTATCAATTTATTCTGGATTTTATGCTTTTGTGTTGTATTTTCAAGAAGTGTTTTTTTTTTTATGTCATTGATTTTTGCCTTATCCTGTTTTATTTTCATTTTCCCATTTTTCTCAATCATTTTCCTGAGGACTGTGCTTCACTTTCAGCGTCTTCAGTCTAAATAATGCAGTGTTTGTTATTGAATTCGGCCTGATGCTCTGTCAAAAGGGGGCATGAATATGTGGGTCAGGAGTAAGATGTGTTTGGCCACCCCCCACCCTGTCTCTGCTCTCTCAGCCATTAGGACAAACACCACACAGCTGCTTATCCATGCATACCTCGCCTGCAACACAATATCTTATCAGCTGAGAATCCACACTGGCCAAATCAATTAGAGCCTGTGAATATCTATGGATCTGCAGTGTGAACGCGTCAACATCCCCCAAGCTCCTCCTGAGAACAGCTAAATTAATAACTCTAAGTGGATAATGCCCTTGCTCCGATCAACATCAAAATTGAATTCTTGCAAACAGCTGAAATATAGCCAGGGCATGTGGCACTGTGGTAGTCAGCATTACAGGCTTTTGCTTTGATAGCTGGGTATCCTAGGGTCCTGCTCTGCACATTGAAATTCAAAATGCAAATTCTTAACAGTGTCTAATTGGCAGGGGGTGTTTTAATACCAAAGTGTTCCTGGAGCCATTTATTTCCAGACACACTGTGTTCAGCATTGATTCTCCACCGAGTGGCTCTGTCGAACAAAGAGACGGTGAGCGGGGATCTGCAGTATGGATAAAAAGTCGTGTCGAGCAGAAATGGGTCAAACAGAAGTCAGGTCCACTGGCAAGCTGTGAAGCCGGGGACTCTCCGGGAGAGGAGGGGAACCGGAATTACTTGCAAAATAAGTGAAAAGGACCGATAAGTGCTTTTACATAATACAACAGCATGAGAGCCACCGCAGCTCCCCACCCGCTACTTTTTTTACCAACTGTTGAGGTTTGATTGGGATCTCTAATTTGTGCTGTTTTAACCATTATTGGCCCTCTATAGTGCCAATAACACCACAACACACTCATTCAGAGAGTCCTTGTGTTGGCACCACTTACACCATTCACATTCGCATGGGCTCTGATGGCATGAAGGATGTGTTTGAATAGTCAGGCAGTTGAGGCCATTTTACCCTGTATCATCAGCAGCACTTGAAGCAGCAGTACATCAGCGTAAACTCTCAGTTGTTTGTCCCTGGAGTTTGTTAAAGTTAATCTGGCTCTGATTAGTTCTTTTAATAAGATAAAGTGTCTTCTCTCTGGAGTGGTTTATTCTTCCCAGGGAACAGACATCGACGCGGTTTCCATGTTGTACTTTCCAAGGACTTTGTCATGTTTTACACCCTATCATAAATTCAACTGAACAATGACCCTGATTCACACACAACCCCTTCCTTACCCCATTCAGTCTGTTTTTGCTTAATGAAGTTTCACTCATTTCAAGGTCACAGGCTTCCTGATTACTTTTTCCAACCCTTCGCTTTCTCCTTTTTTTTCCCCCACACCCAGTCCTGCTTTCTTTCTAACACTTGATGTCCCCTTTGTCCTTCATTTGCTTTATCATTTCACTCTTCTCCATCATGAGTGGATAGTCAGACTAAGTAGTTCTTGTCTTTCCAGTCTTGTGTCTCCAGTATGTCATCCATGATGGCCCTTGAAGCTACCAAGAAAAATAGAGATTTTTTTCCCCCCCAAATCTCAAAAGCTGCAACTTGGATAAAGAGGGCACTGCCCGCTCTCTTCCAATGTCAAAAGAGAAGTAGTGGCAAATAAGTGGCAAATAACTGCAGTGCCAAGAAAGAAATGGCAGTAAAATAAGCTGATTTGAACCAAAACCAAAATAGGTGCCTCTTCATTTGTACTTCATTCAGTTTCATTCACCCATGCAACACAGGTTGTTGTAAATAAATATCAAAGATGGTAAAGATATTGTACCTCAAAGTCTCAGCCCAGTGGTCATAAATCTTTTTTTTAGTTGTACTAATTTTGTTGGTCACAAATTTAGCAGTGTTTAAAAGTGCTCAATGAGGCAGACGAGGGGTTAAGAAAGCTGCTTTCAATCCTCCCCTTTGTCCTCCTCTCACAACACCGGTACATGAAGTTATTGGGGTCCGGCGTGATCTGATAGAAGGGGGAGATGGGGTCAGGTAATCCACTGGCCTGCCTGCAAATACGCTTTCATGCTAGACTGCCTTTCAATAAATAAGAAATGTTGTCTCCCTCACCAATACAATATTAACTTGATCTCCCCCATGGAGAGTACAGAGGGGTACCTCCTTGGTTAGGGGCGGTAGAAAAGGCCTCCAGGCCACACTGCTAATGGATACACACGTACACAGTGTTTGAGGATTAGACGAAAGCCCATCTAGAGGGAATATAGCCCGGCAAAGCAGAGGGAGGAGGGGGGGGCGTTGTAGAAAGTAAAGGCATCTCATTGTGCTCATTTCACCGTCAAGTCACCGCCACTTCTTCGGCTGGTGGTCATAGAGTTCACAATGCATAATCAAGACAAATGTGATGCACATACAGATAAAAGCGATGTTTTTCTAACTGAAACACTCAGAGAGAATGGGGCTGATTAAAATCACATGTCTGTGTTCATATGGACATACAGAGAGCTGAGACTGAACAGTGAGTGAGTGAGCTGGAGTGGAGGGACATGGAAGTGGCTCGATGCTGAGTTTACCTTTAAATCCCACTCACTTTTTTTTTCATCGTAAATTCACTTTTCGGTGGCAGACAATCTATTGGTCACAGTCTGGGAGCGCAGGAGCAAGTCTGGGGCTGCAGAGCGACTACTGGAATCACTCCAATTCGAAATCAGTGACGAATACCAACACTCCCATTCAGCTGATTCAAATCATTTTGAGGATTATACAAGATAAAACATTATGCTGGAGACACAAAGAATAATTGCTAATGGTGGTTTTTGAATAGCCTCATTCTGGAAATGAGAGCGAGGGTGACAGAGAATATTTCAAGTCTTTATCTTGAGCTTTCATTAATGCAAGTTTAATGGAAAGGATGCTGAGAGAGGAATGTTAATTATCACCATTCATTTTTCACCAAGCAGCAAGTCAAGGATGGTTCCACAGCAACAAAGATGATTCAGACTTGTTGTTCTCATAACCTGTGCTTGTGCGCTGACAGTCAATCTGTCTCCTTGCATGTTATTGTCGCCCATAATTGGCAGCTCATAATAACCCACATTAATGCATCCAGTTCTTATTTTAAAGTGCAAAATACAGCGATAGAAAGCTTTTTATGCCTGTAGTCAAATCAATAGTCATGTGGAATATTGATCTGCTATGAGCAAAGAGAGTACAAAACCTTAACCATGTATCTTTTATTTATATCTCCGCTGGGTTCTGATATATAGGAAAAATCGTCCGAAAGGTTGAGTTTGTGTCTTGTGGCTGTGGAGGAATGCAGATGTGGCGCTGAATGCAGAGTGGATGCACCATTGTTCACTGTGTGGGACTCGTCAATAATTTACAGGGTCTCCACCCCTCTCCGTCACTAATGGATGGGGGTGTCTGCTTGAAGACCGAGGGGGGGCGTTGAGATAGGCTGGAGGATTGCCTCTTGAAGACCCCCCCCCCATCCTCCGCCACAGCAGCAGATAAAGAAAAAAAAAGAAGCCCACTTCAATTTGGTGCACGTCTAGTCCATGCAACGGGTTACCCAAGATACCGAGACAAATCTTGAATACGCTCGCTAAGGTTTTGGGGTGGGACATATTTGAGAAAGGAGTGATGGGGATATCGAGAAGAGTGGGGGGGAATACATTGTAGAGTGTACACAGATCATTACCATCCCCTATAGCTCCAGGGCTCGTCATGCTGAAGGCAGGCAGATTGAAAGGGCTAATGGGAGCCAGGGTGATGCTGTGTGGAGTAATTTAGTGCAGGAGGCGTGGTGGTTGAGAGAAAGGCGGAGGGAGGGGGACCCCTTAATCCTCACCATAAAAAAAAGAGATATACCGTTTCACCTTAGAGTGGGGGGAGCACCTTTGATACATTGAGGACAGGTGCTCAGCCGAGAGAATGACGGGGGGCACCGCGGCCCCTGGGCTATATTGAAATGACTGTAAGCCCGAAAGCTGCTCTCTCTCTCTCTCTCTCTCTCTCTCTCTCTCTCTCTCTCTCTCTCTCTCTCTCTCTCTCTCTCTCTCTCTCTTCCTCTCTGTGTGTAGTGTCAGCTCAAAAGAGAACAGCCTTTGTTGTTGGCCTGTACTGAGCCTTGACACCAGATGTGAGTGTCAGCCACAGGATGAAGAACAGCTGCTGTGGGGTTGCAATGGTATGGCCCATGGGTAAAAAATAATCTGCATGTTTTGCTTGTGAAGTTCAGTGGCCATGGTGACAGCATGTAGTAGCTGGGCTGGGCCGGAGTCAGGCTCCGGTTTGGGCCGAGTTGGGTTTGTCAGATGTATACAGGAGCAGGTACAGTAACACCACATCCATCTGAAACACTCCATCACAAAGCAGTTTAAGTATTATAATATAGACTCTTGTTGAGTGACGTTCATTTTCCTGTTTATTATTCATTTATTTGCTTTGCTCTCAGATGGACTCACCTCACTCTTCACTTATTTATACAGAGAGACAGAGACATTTCTCTCCTGCTGACAGAGGAAGGATCAAGAAACAGGGGTTCCATCCAGATAGCTTTAGGCAGAGCCGTGTGATGAGAGCCTGATGAAATCATTGTTTGAATCTGAAGGACACAGAGGAAGCTGTCTGAGACAGTTAGAATCAATTTAATTTGAGCTTTGGGATCAAAGGCAGGCCTCTGGGCTGCTCAGTATTTTTAGTGCTGCCTTTAAAGCCATCAGTCATTTTCAATCCCGATTAATTTATGGAAATCACAAGCTATTTTTGAGGTGTTAATTCTCATTAGATGACTGATGGGTAGACAATGACTGATGTATAAGCACAAAGATGCTGACGGAAATTCAGTTTTAAATATTTATATATTTGCACTGGCACAATACATGCTGTTTGTTTTGCATTCACTCAGGTGTTACAACCAGGTGAACTTTACATACACTGCCAGTGCATGTGTGGAAAGGGCGTCACTATAGTTGCTTAGTGACTCATAACATATCTCCAGTATGGCATACCCTCTCACACGTAACACTTTGTGAAAGCATTCCTGTTTTATACATATTGTTCTTGGTTATTGTATTTAGTGTTTCTAAAAGGTCAGATCTTGTGTCTGACCTATTAAGAGCTGGCCTGAGGACACTCTAGCTGGGGACCGACTGCACCGCTGTGGACAAAGGCCACTGATAGCATCTACGCCTCCTTTGAGTATCCAGCGGTGTCACTGAATGCGTACATGAACCCCGCAAGACATAGTAGTATATTAGTATTTATAAAAGCAACACACTCCAGTGCACTGGGATTAGCTTGTGTGGCCTGGCGGGCAACCTGCTGTTTTCTGCATCATTTCCAACCTCAGAGTTTTTCAGAGGAAGATTAGGACAAGGCCAGATTGTTGAGTAATTGGTGGAGAGAGGCCACGGCTACCTATGATCCCATCACACCCTTCACACCTCGCTGGTGTTCCCCTGAGACCAGATACAGATAGGAGCGAGAGCTATACGTCTAAGAGGATAGGATACAGAGCAAGGTGGCAGGGACACCGACACTATACATGCAGATTTAGAAATAGTGCTTTGATTTTAATTCCTGTCTTTAAATAATTGATTTGTCTGTCTGTGATGTAGGTTTGCGTGAGTGGAAGCTATCTAGTGTCCGTGCTGGCAGTCTGTTGACCCTGTGTGCCTGTCCCGGGGTTCACGCCTGGATATCCAATCTTTCCTTAGCTAGCCCACACTGGCTCACCCCACCCTCCCTTTTGATCTCAGACGGATAAATTCTGCCTGGCTGAAGCTCCGTGAGAGAGAGAGAGAGAAAAAAAAACCCAGAGGTGGGTAAGGCAAGGTCGCGTGGAGAGACGGACACAGCGAGGGGAAGGGACGGGGATAGAGATATAGAGAGCAAAGAGAGAAGAGAAAAAGCCCACAACATTACGTTTCACCTGTCATTTTAACATGTTGCATCAGCAGAAGAGACTGGTTTCATCAGAGATCAAGCTGTTGACGTCTTACTTGCATGTTTGGTCTATTCTAACAGGTTAGACCCCTCTTTAAACAAATGCGTTATCTTCTAAACTCCACTGCTGATAAGCACCTAAAACATTTTAATGTAAAGACTTTTTTTCTGTTCTTACAAACAATGAGGGAGCCCAAATACCTTGTTAAAGCTAGAGATTACAGAGATTAGGGCTAATGCCAGTAATAGGAAAAGGCACCGTTTACACAAATACCATATACTACAACTTCCCTTATCAGGACTTTTCTTTTTCTAACATGCCTGCCCTTATGTATATTTGCTTAGTGGTTAAAAAGATACCGAGGTCTCTGTCATGTTATCATCCAGGAGGGCTCTTTATTTATCTACATCTATCCTTTCTGATTGTGCTCATGACTTCTTCTCCTGTCCCTGAATCTATTTCCTTTGAAGGAGGTTAAATAACAGTGGAGAAAAGGTCATTCCCTCTGACCTGCTCTCTAATGATTCTCCATTTCACTATCTATCCAAGCCAATTTGGACTGCAGGTATACTGTATGTCTCTGCGGTGGTTGGACTAATGGGGAGACTGAGGGGGAGAGGAAATATTATTAGAGAGTAACGCTAATATGCAGATAATGCAGTTAGTATTGTGCAGTAGTCCCGGTGGTGAATGAGTGACTGTTGGGAATCCTCTGCTCTGACAGGCCTGCTGACAGACTCTGTCCACATGTGTGTATGTGTATGTGTGTGTCGCATGTGTTTTGAGCGAAGAGGCAGCTCAACTTTGTCACTCTCTCAGCACCCCGGCTTTATAGATTGGACACATGGCCACATGCCTGCAATTAGCAGCATGTAGACACACCAGAGTATTTTTGTCCTGTGTGCGTGTGTGTTCACAGACTTGTTACAGGCACGCAGACCATTTGTGTGAATACACAAAAGGCACACCCGGGCCTTTGTGTGGTTGTAATCAGACATAAATATACAAAGCAGTCATCCATCAGACCACGATTGATGAATTCTTATAAAACGTCAGCTCTCTCTCTCCTTTAAGGTGCCTCAGTCGAGGAGATGTTTTTTTCACCCAACAACTTTCCTTTGAAGATTTTGTTATTTTGTTGTTGCTTTCTTCTGGACTCCTTTGTGGAAACAAGTCGAGTGCTGGCAAAGTGGAGGAAAAAAAAGATGCAGACACAGATGCCCCCTTTTTTTTTTGTTTTGTTTTGTCCGCTATTTACACAAGTGGTCTTCCTGCACAGCTACAGGCGTGCAGGAAGACTCTGTAGGTGCGAGGTTGGAGGTTTGACCCAACCACCACCATCTCCACGCCCCCCCCCCCCCCCCTCCCCATTAGTCCTCCTTCGTCTTGACTGACATCTCTCTATGGGCCTGTACCCCCAGCAGCGATGGTCAATAAATCCCTGCCTGATCCAGCACTTCAAAAACAAACCAGCCCCAGTCCCTGTTCAAGCCAACAGCATCATGAATAACAATTAACACCCTCCAAAAACAGCCGTAACCTCCGATAACTCCAGTCTCTCTGGCCTTTGGGATGTATTTGCATTAATGATTTCTCTTCCTTCCTCATTCTCTCGCTCCGCCGCTGTTGCTTTGTCCCTTTGCTCCTGTCTGTCTGTCCTTTTTTTTTTTTTTTTGGGTCCAGATGCGCTCCATGTCTTGGCCGATCTGTGCTCTTGTTTAAAAGTGCATCCGACAGTTACAGCTGTACAATGACGATGGCGATGCAACTGCAAAATGTCCAATGAAAGTTTTTATTAGGAAGATTTTTGTTACTCCCCCCCCCCCCCGACTCTTGTTTTCTGCCAGGAATGTCTGCTAGTAAACTATATTAGGTATTTTAGATCACGTGTAAATCCAGTCTGTTTCACTGTGGTGGTTAAGAGACAGCATGCATTTTAGAGACAGTATAAAATGCTCACTCACATCTTTTTCATATTTATGAACCCTAGTGCTCTGTCTAATGTTTCCCTCTTGTCTCCTCTCTTGTCTCTTCCCTGCATCCCTCTGCCTGACGATGATGTCTCTCCCCCCAATCTGAACATTCAGGTGAGTCATTTTTACTCTTATTAGTCATTTCATCTTTATTCTAGACGATAAAAGCTTTTACAACTGATTGTGTTTAAAGTTTTCATTCCCCCTGTACTGTGGTGACACATCGCTGAGTAAGTTCGCCTTTCTCCTGTGCTCATTATAAATCATTTTAATCAGGATGCATTTCCTTCACTAGCACTCTCAGGAAAACACACACACACACACAACACATACGGTATGTGAACACGGAGACATGCACACTTCAGTCGCACCTACACCATTAACTGCTGTCTGAATAAGCTGATGGGTACTGGAATTGTCCCGAGGGATCTGGCTGAAATAACTGTGATATTTTTTTGAAGGCCCCTTTAGAGCACAAAGTAATGAACACTTACAGCATGGAGCCTACATTTTGTGCCTTGAAACTGTCATGCGGCGAAATGAACAAGGCGGGATTCTAACGCGCTTTTTGGGGAGCAACCACCACCATCACACATACACACACCACATCTGCTTGACTTTCCTGTTTCACCAACTTTGCTCATCTACCTCTGGTTCCTCTCCTCCTGCCCGTAGCATCCTGTTTCTCCTTCTTGTCCTTGTTTCCATATTTCTCCCCTCATATACCTCCCTTGCCCCCTTCGTTCTCCTCCTCTCCTCCTCCCCCCATCCTTGCCTCCATATGCTGTGTCTGGGCTCGTTTACATGGCTGGAGGAAAAGGAGAGGAGAGGGCTAGTCTGAATTATACATGCAGCCAGCAGCAGCAGTAGCGAACCAATCCAGTTGAGACCCACCAGATGCTTGCCCTCCAGATTCACTGCTTTTGTCTCGGCTGCCTCTCCGTACATGCGCTCGCTGTGTCGTTTGCTTTATTGTCTTTGTGTGTTTTTATGTGTGTGGCCTTACTGAATAATTTTAAAACGGTCACTGTATTTACAGGAGAAAATGTATGTCTGCTTTGCAGTGAACAGCACTGCCCCTGCATGCATTGAGCAGGGATGTTATTGTATTTCCTGTTACAATACATCCGTCGCTCATATTAATCATATGCATGAACCCAACTTTTCTACCAGGTCCTCGGGTTAGTGGCTCCTATTTTTCAGGTGAACGTTACAGGAACCCCCCTTCTATCAAATGTGTGTGTGTCTCCAGCATATGTGTGTATGTGCGTGTGACAGGGAGATTCACATGCTCTAATGATGAGGGATCAGGGTGAGGACAGGGCCTGTCAGCGCCCCTAATGAGAGAGGGCCTGTAGCCCGGGGGCCAGGGTAAAGAATTAGAGAAGAAAATGGGTGAGGGCTGGGGGTCGCGCTCAAGTAGTGGGGTGTCTAAGGCGACGGAGGCTGGCATCTGTCTTGGGTGACACTGCCCTCATCACTAATTCACTGCACCTGTCCTGAATTCCTCTGTACAGAAATGATGTGGATACGAGAGAGAGGTGGCTGTGGCTCCATTGAAGAAAGCTACTGATTAGGGCTGTGTTAGGACTAAAGCCCTTTCACAGTGTCATCCTGCTGTCTCAGCTCTGCTAAATTATGCCGCTTATTGATTTAGAATTCAGCTGTAACAACCCCATGCTGGATAGCTGGCTCTGGATTGGAGGGGGAAAATATATATATATATATAAATGAATAAAATCAAGCATCTGGAGTGACTTTTAATGTTTAAAATGTATTGCCGCTTGCCAATTGTTTATTGATTTCAAACAGATGCAGACAATCAACAGTTTTGTGTCAAGGTTTTTTTTTTTGTTAATGTTTTCGCCGAACACGGCAGAATCCCAGGGATTAGGTGAGTCTTATACTAAGCTTCTAAAGATGCCCTGTAGACCTGAGTGGTTTCTCTCCACTCGCCTCTACCTGAGGGACTTTCTTCTCAGCTCTGCGTTAGTGTGAGCTGCTGGTGTAACTTCACACCTATTTCTCTACCTCCGGCACTCAAGCCAAAATGTGTTCAAAGCAGAAAAGGCAAGACTGACCTCCCCACTGGCTCCTGTGCACCCGCATGGACTCAGTTGGATTCCACTGCACACATGCAATAAACACAGCATACATACATGCATGAATCAGTTTTTTATTAGCATATGATCATTAGTCGTCTCGGACTGACATATCCCGCATTTTGTTTCTTTTTCTTTTGTTGTCGGGGGATAATCTCCGCGGGGGCCGTCAAAATCTCCCTATGCCTTTAATGATATAGTTGACAACACACAGTGCATTAAAGGGCGGCCATTGACTTGACCTCTGACATCAGGAACATCCTCGGGGCATGCCCTGACTGTCGGGAGATCTCCCATGATACACCGAGGCCACTCTGTGTCCACACATGTTGCAGTATAGCTTTGCTGAAGGCCATTGATAATTCAGCTAATGAGTGTGAGGGGATGACCAGGATTAACCCTCTTTAGCATCCCACTGTCTATCTGCCTGTCTGGCTCTGCCTCACTGAGCCACAGCAAAAAAGACAATCAATAGCACAGGATATGTCACACAGAGCTACCGATCCCATCTGCCGAAAAACGTATTTTGAGCAAGTGTTTCGCAAACGAATAATAACAGCAATTTGTACGATGCCGGTGTCATGCAGCATTTACAGTACTCTGTAGCGGCCCCCGTGGTGGTCCCAGTTGGAGAGAACACAGAGAGGAGAAGCATTAGGGAGCCTTTCGCAGAGGGCAGCCCAGTGTTGCCACATGCAGCAGGCAGGGCCCTGTTCAGACTTCACCACATCAGTAGAGGAAGGCCTCATCCAGCAGCCCTGTCTCCGAGCTCCTCTCCACCTCCTAACCAAGAGGCTGAGCCCAGGCCCTGCCTCCACCGCTCTAATTATAATAGGAGCTCCACAATCTGTAATTTATAAGTCTAAAAGACTGTAATTAACTACAGCTTTTATAGGGAGTCATAAATAATGCCAGGCCCTTTTTATAAAGCTGACTTCCCTGCTCTGCTCTCTGCCTGCTTGCTCTGCGTTCGTTTTTTGGGGGGGTAACATGGGGAGACTTGGGATTATTATTCAAGCCACCCACCTCATTTAACCTCATAACATCCCTCACATGCAGACAACCTCAGAGCTTTTGTAGTTTTTCAGTCTGGTGTGGGGGATTTTGTGGGGTAACCCAACAAGATTACGTCAGAGCGTCGAGTCGCTGCCAGTTTTGAGATGTTTGACTCAGGAGTTTGGGGAGGCTCGAAGGACGTTGAACTAATTTGTCTTTGGTGTTCCTGGAAATGTTTCTAAATGCGGTGAGGGATCCCTCTGAGTGATCCTGATATACTTGTCTTTAGAATAGTGATGTAATTAATGACTCTAACAGAGCAAGACACAAAACCGCAGAAGGCCAGGAAAATGTTACCATATGGCTGAAGTAAAGACAGATTTCTCTATAATGCCCCGAGAAAAATATAGGACACAGTGACGACATACACACACAGTTTTCAGGTTAACAGTTAAGAGGAGGCTATATTTTATGTAGCTGCACTAGTCTGGGCTCTGTGTGGTTAAAAAAAAAAAATCCCCCTCTGTCTCTCCCTGCCTTTTTATAGGTGGCCCAGCCGTGCTGTTGCAGATTCCCCCCCCCCCCCCAAGGTAGCTGCGATAGTCAGATATGCAAGGGGGATGATGGTGCATATGGATGATGGTTCCTGCTCTAATCAGCTGCATTGTCTGATGGATGTTTTCCTCCATGCCTGTTTGGGTGGCTGGTGATTTATGTGGTGGTCTTTACATTCAGTCCTTAGGGAGGGGACAACCACCAAACAGGCTGGAACAACTCGACTCAGCGTTCTTCTCCTGTCACAACCAGTTTTCCAACTTGTCTTCCAGACATCACAAAACAACCCGTACAGAGAGAAATGACGCCCTCCCTCCATTAAAAGGAAAAAAAAGAAGAAAAAATCCAATCTGTTTTGTATGAGAAAGGGTTAACAAAAGTGAGATACATAGTGAAGCACAAAACAACAGCAAACAAAACAGAGTGTAACAAAGCCTGAGGCTGAGGGGGAGACAGAGAGGTGAAGTATGGGATAAAGAATGGGCCACCCTGGGCACAAGGAAGGCTCTCAGCACCCACTCCCCAGGACTCAACAGACAATAGTCCATCTGCTAGAGACACACAGGCGCTTTCAGGCTGCAGTAAAGCCCCCTCGTTTGGATTCAGCCCCCCAGTATCTTTCTCTATCCTCCCTTTCGACCACCCAGACACTGCCACTGCCCCATCTCCCCACTCTTGCACATCACACATATGCAGGAGATGATTATAGTCCTCCCTGTCTTACGGCCCTGCCTCCAGTTTTTTTAGTATCCACTGGAGACAGATCCTACTGATAGTTCAAGGCAGACAGAGGCTCTGTTCTATTGCTGCTTAAACCCTTCTCTTTAGCGGACTATTCAGCTTGGAATCAATTAATCTCAAGCCTGCCTGGTAAAAAAAAAAAAAGCCTGCAGGAGGGATTTTAGTTGAAAAACCAGCATTTTGGGTTTTTTCCAAGAAAGTGCGCAGCAGAGAATTCGGTTTTAGGTGTTATGAAGAGCTAAATAGAATACTGATCCATTCCACAGTCTGTCTCGAGAGATAAAAAGGAACACTTTAAACACTCCTTTTACTTTTGAAGATGCATATAATGAATGTGCGCGCATATGTCCGTCTGCTTGGCGGCAGCCTGTGTCTCTGTGCCTGTTTGTTTGTGCCTTTGTGTGAGCAGTGCTGCGGCTGGGACTGAGTGCGGCCCTCAGCGGAGCAGTTTGGCCTCCTGAGATGTGGCTCTGGGGTTTCCTGTGCTCCCTTGCTTTGCCATGGTCTTTAATGACAATATGGTGGCCCAGGCAGTGGCAGTTCCTCTGAGAGAGGCAGAGAGAGGGGCAGGGGGCGGGGGGTGGCGTTAGTTGAGCAGGGGCTGATTAGCGAAGAAGCCGAAAATGTTTACCAGGCTTTAGCGCTCACTGTTTTAACCCCCATCAGGCACTCCGTAGAGATTAGGCTTTATTCTGACGTGATCTTAGCTTAGCTTTCATCACCTTCACTGATTCTGCTCTGCTGTTGCTGTTGATTTGTTGTTGAAGTTATTCATTTAACAAATCCTCAACCCAAATTCGGCAACAAAAATAAAAGTCATCTTTGCAAATTAAAAGTGGTCATGGAGTCAGTGTTACTTCTAACCTCATCTGAACTTGATATTATCCACCAGGCTCCTAAGGAATCCTGGGATGTTGTGGCCTGGATTCTGAATGTTTTTAGTGGGTTTTACGAAATGGGATTTAGTCTTAATATGGTTGGCAGTCTGCCATTGGGCCTGCACAGATTCTGTTGAGGATAACTAAAGTAATGTGTGTGTGTGCATATGTGCATATGTGTGAGCGCTGTGATGTTCTTGTGGATGTTACAACCAGAAAGCTCTTGACGTGAAGTAGATGTTAATCCTCCCTCTAACTAAGCTGCCAGCTCTTGGGTGTAATTTCAACCCATCCAATCTAAATCTCAGTGTGCCTCTTCACTAAGTGGTAGGTTGTGGACTGCAGTTTCCGCCTGTGCGTGGCAGCTTTTCTCTGATGACATAATGTGTTGACCCTCCTTCTTGTGCTCCATGCGTCTGGGCCGCTGGTTGTACAGTCGCATAATCCGGAAATGAGTAAGTGGAGAGAGGGGATGTTCTCTTTAAAGCTTAGTTTTTTTTCTGCCCAGTAGTGATGAGAGGGTTCAGTGTTGGGATGAGAGAAGCTCGGCACATCTCTGTGGTCTTACTCCTGCCACAGACACTTTTCAGGGACAGACAGAATTGATGCTGGCAGATGAGGACAAGCCGCCTCCTGTCCCCGCTTCACACTAGCTCACCACAAATGACTCTCTATGGCAACACACACCTGTGGGAGTGATAGCAGCTGCCTGTGTGACTACTGTTATTGTGTTTACCAGAGAGCAAGACAAGCTACTTATCACTTATTATATACTTTATATCTCTGATATAAATTCTAATATACATATCTTTATGCAGTTTAATGTATTCTTGGCTCTTTTCAATATTAAACACCAGCCAAACCACGCAGCGCTCTGAATGCACTAACATCTACCTTGGGAGATTTGTGTACCATGCGGCGTGATGCTGCAGAGTGGTTCCATCTATAATAACCATAATCAAATCAGAGCCTGTAAATATGTCTCTTGAGCTGAGCAAGCTTGGCATTAATGACAGAGGTGTTGAGATGTAGCAGTATGCTTTAGAATGGGAGTAGGTGATTTATTTGCTGAGGAAATCGCTGTCACAGCATCCGTGCTCTCAGCCCTTTTTCCCAGTGCCCAGTGGGCCAATTAGACCAGCCTCTAATCCAAGGTACAACACCTAACTATGCCACCAGAGAGTAGAAGCATACCCAACACAAACTGGCTGCTGTCATACACATTTCAGTCACAGAAACTCCCCCCTCCCTGCTTTTCCATTTTGCATTCTTATCAACCGCTCCACCACTCCGGTTTTTGCTTCTCCATCCCCTGTGGTACCTGCTGCACTGTGGGCCGGTCAGGCAGTATGGCTGCACGGCCGTTGCCGTATGGTCGCTGCCATGCTCAGGTGATTAGGCCTCATTATGAAGACATTTGTGCTACACTAATTAACGAGCCTGTTGTGTTGCCTCTCAACCTCCTCTCCCCTTCCCTCTCATGTCCCTGCTTAAGTTCAGGCTGTGGTCTCTCACCTGCTCCGGAGCCTGACGTTTGCCCTTGCACCGCAGCGGCAACCAGATTGTGGACTTCACACTGTGGCTGTGCTCCCCTCACCAAATGTTGACAGTTAATTTGACTTCACCTTCATCAAGAGCAACAATAAATCAGAAATGCTGTGACACTCAATCAGCGTGGCAGAGTGTCAAACATGGCTGAGTGGATGTTTGATGCTGTTTTGATCAGCTCTTCCTATGCACGCTTTCACCCAGCTCTGATTATACAGGTCCGTGACCGGTGTACATGCACGTTTCCAACTAGACAGTCAAACAGACAGTCAGTCATAGTCCCTGTCAACAGTCATGTCTGTCAGCTGCTGGTAAAAGGGACAGCCCTCTAATCACTGCACTGTTATGTGCACAGGAAAAAAAAGCCTCATCTTGTCCACTCAGGCCATAAAGTATGTGAATATCCAAAAAGACATTCAACAGAAGGGTCTCTGCTCCTGTTGTTGCTACTGGCCTTCCTTTGACAGCGGCGCCATTAGCAACCAGTGTCAGGGCAAGGGCGAATCAGGGCGGGAACGGGCGGTCTCCAGGGGGAAAGCGGGAGGTGTTCTGAGGACGAGGAGGGGGGGATGGGTGTCATATTGCAAATCATCAAACAAAGCAAAGAGATCACCGCCAGTAACCAGTTTTAATATCGGAGCACGGATATTGCCAGAATCTCCACTGTGCCAACTTAAAAATGTCAAACATGATTTAAAAGGTTATTACACTGCCTTGTGGGGAAGAGGAGATATTCTCCCATTCTCTCTTACAGTCTTGTTTTGTCAGCTGTTTGATTTTTATAATAAATCAGTCTATATTCTCTCCCATACAGCCATCCTTCCTGGTTTGACAAAGAGACCGACAATATTGTTTCTGAAAGAAATGACCCGTTAGCCATATAACATACACAAAAATATCACACACTTTAATAACTTAACACAGTGTGGCATGTTTGTCGACTCATGTTGGATCTTGTCATGACAGGTGTAAACAGGTCTGTTGAAAGACTTTTAATTAGTCTTGTCTTAGTTGTACATTATGCATGGTTGGGTATGAAAGTTAATGAAATTATATGGTCTTACACAGAATGAACCGTTTATATTGAATTCTTGATATGGTTTCTTTCCCTATCTGTGGTTGTAGTCATAAAAAAAAAAAATCACTGAACCCCTTCCCCCTCCCCCCTCATGGGAAGTTGGCTTTGGACTGACAGGTTCCCAATTGTACTCTCAAGGGCTTCTGGAGGTAACCACCACTGAGATGGAGTGGTTTAAAAACAGCCATCTTCACTGTATAAATCAAGGATTAAGGGGAAAAATGTGCACCCTGCCTCCCGAACATTCACCATTAAAGGAAGGAAGATTCATGATGGTGCAGAAATTGTACCCTGCTCGTGCAATTGACATAATGCCCCCACAATGACACATATTAAATCGTAACAAGCCTGCCCTTGGCACCCCATCTTTGCCCCTGACATACCCCCACCTCTTTCCAGAGCTCAGAGGTTTTGTCAGAGCCTATTGTGTTCTCAGTGTGATTGCACTATGATCTAAACACACGGGGAGCCCCCCAACCCTTTTGGCTTCCCATGTTGTTGACGGGGGGCCCTGTGTTGAAGCAAGCCTTTCCAGGGGCAAGGCTTTGATAGTTGCAGGAACCATTAGATGTCTTGTTCAAGCACATTAGTTCCAGTGTTGACTAGGGACGACTCAGGAGGACCGGGGTGGCCTGTACCTTGATGTCGGTCTCAGGAAAACCTTAGTTGAGCTAGAAAGCAAGACAGGCTGGATTTGCAAAACCTAAACTGGGGTGAAAAAGGTTACAATATGACTTGACTCCAACCCCCCTACTGCTTCCTGTCCCAATTGAGCACTATTTTTCCTCAAGCTACATCTTGCTATACTGTGTAAGTCTGAGTATCATGCATATGCAGTGATTTCTGTATTTCCATGCACCTGCGCTCTCCTCCCCACTGCTTCCTCATATCTAGGCCCCCCGGGGGGAAGAACAGAACTGATATTCTTGCCACTCACCCCACTCTCACTCTCACCCTCCCACCCATCACCACCACCCGCCAGTCAATCTTCTGCTCCTCACTCATTCCCCTCCTGCTGGAATGCCAGTGTGATAATGCGTTTGACAAAATACAAGAAATGGAAGAAAATAGATGCATAATAATACAACCTGCTGAACTGTGATGATATGCGTCAGACATTATGCTTTCGGTTAATCACCTTCCTCTCATTCTTCCTGTGATATACAATAATAATTATGTGAATCACTTTAAATAATTTCAGTTTTTTATTAACACCTGTATTCACTGGCACCTGTGCCAGACTGCTGTGATGGAGTCCTTTGTCTCAAGCTTGAATTAACTTCATCCTCTTAATGGAGAATTGCATGGCACATAGATGCTTTGGACCCCCAGAGAGAGAAGAGTATGTGTCTGCGAGTTGAGCCAGCAGGCTGTGTGCTGCACGTTTTGCTGTTTTTTTGTCTCTCATCAGCAGGTTTGTGGTGTGGCATGTTGACGCGGTGCATGTCTCATTTAGAAATTTGTTTGCTTCATAAATCATTGGCTTTCTCCATAGTAGATGCAGCAGGGGAAACTGGCAGGGAGTGAAAAAGTACTCTTTAAGCACCCCCAGCTGCTCAGCTGTCCCACACTTGGGATCTTCCTCATATACCAGTGAAGACTGAGGCAGTGCAAATTGAACCAATCCATCAAACGTGGTACAATTTGTTTAACCTCACCCTGTCAGATATTTAATGGCTCTGTTATTACATGTAGGGAAATACCGCATATACTGTTCTGTCGACTGAAGTAGTTATAGATATGAGTGCTGGGAGGAAGATGCACGTTTTGTACAAATGCACAGACTCAGTGACTAATAGAGTAGCGTTTGTTGTGGGTGGTGTGTTGAGGAGAGTAGATGAGCGCCGCCGCAAAGAGTGCTCGACAAGAACCAAAGAGAAAGCGGGAGGAAGTGAGTATGCAGAGAAATGGAAGAAAGTGTAGGAATAATAAAACAGTCTCTCTGGCAAGCAGCCAGACAGAGTGTAAGGGCAGGGTTCAGATAAAAAGAAGAATAGGAGACTTGGAAGTCAGCCAGTCAGATTTCACAGTTTTTTTCCCCCCTCCCTCTTCTCTCCCCCCACCTCGTTTATTGTCAGTGCCAAGATCTTTTGCCAGAAAGTAATGGAAACTCCCTTGTAGCTAGCGTTCCAGTAGTGTAGGATAGCAGGTCTGTTGAAAGGCCACTCTTGATGGCTCTTGTCTCACATATTCAGTATGCATGGTTGGATGGAGTCTTTAAAGTTCTCCTGTCTGTCTGACACCCCTTTAAAAAGACTTATTGGTGTCTAATGTATCAGCTGCACTGTAGCTGCCCACTGTCCACCACACCACTGACCCCATCTCAACCTAATGCATCTCAAATTCGGCAGAAACCCTGATATGGCAGCTATCCTGCATGTAGTCATCAAAAATCTGTGGAAAGCCAAAAAAGAGTGCCCATGGGAAGTTTAGTTTTGGAGAGTGGAAGATTCTCCAATTTGACTATCAAGTGTTTCTGGAAGTATAGCTGGAGAAAGAGAATGGGGAATGAGATGAGGAGGATCTAACTCCCCAACTGTGGAGTTTCTCAGTGGCAAAGTGTTGTAGACTGGGCAGCTTCCATGTGTAAATGTGATCGCGTGACTGCAAAGCAGAGCGGTAGTAGAAAAAAACAGCTTACTCAGGTGATCTTCTCCGCATAAATAAGTTATTTGGAGGGTAAAAAAAAAAAAAGCAGCAAACCTCCCAAGCATTAACTAGTAAAGGAAGGAAGATGCATGGTGCAGAAAACTCAAGTGTGCTCGTGCACTTGACACAATGCCCCACGATGACACTTATTAAATCGTAACAAGCCTGCCCCTGGCACCCCTGCATCTTTGCCCCCCAACGGCCCCCGCCTCCTTGCAGAGCCCTGAGGTTTGTCAGAGCACCGGGAGGAAAATGCTGACATTGTGAGCTGCTGCTGTTCCTTGTTATTGCAGCCCACATCTCAGAGCTGTCAGGAGCTAGCTGCTGGTGACGTGGGGGGAAATTGGACTGACTGCTTTCTGGAGGGTGCTCACCCCCCCCTCCCTGCTGTGCCCTGACCTGAAATATGAGAGAAGGGCCACTAGTCACTGGACCATCACCTGCTGTAGTACTTTGGGAAACAATGGCAATTGTACCGTAACTAGACGCAGCAGTAGCCAGTGTTTGTATTTCAAAGTTTATTTGGGAAAGGAAGCACGCGTCTTAGCTTTTTTTTTTTTTTTACTCTTTCCCCTCTTTCACTTGAGGCTGAAGTGAGTCTTAAGAGAGAGGGATCTTGTGCAGGACTCACCAGTGGAAAGAATTTATCAGCGATTAGTAGCAGATTGGATAAACTAATCCTTGGGAGCTACTTCAAGGCTCCTCAGTCCCTTCTCCTGGGGGATAGAGGCCTGTGTGTGTGTGTCACACTAATATCCACATGCACAGACACGCACACACACATGCTCTCACACAAACACAAACTAGAATAAACAAACACAAAATAAAAGGTTGAGTCATTAAACAGACCTTTGCGATAATGCAAATTTATTCAGATAAACTTATTCACACACATGCACACACTGGAAACGCGCACGCTCATGCACTACCGCGCAAAATCCCTTCTCCACCACCTGCTAACCCACATCCATAATGTTTTTTCCTCTCCCCTGCAGCTCATTAGGGATTAGGGAAATTGCCTGGAATGAAAGAAATATGTTCTTTGATGGCCCATTTTCATGCATATGGTGGCACAAGACGCAGCTGGAGGTTCTTTCTGGAGTCAAGGAAAAGGGTTCAGCTGTAGCTTACACTGTGAACGATGGGGCGTTGTGTCCTGTTTTCTCACCGTTTCAAGATGGATGTGTCTAGGTTGCATTCCTCATAGCACTCATTAGCACTTAAGTATTTGTATTTAAGACTTTGCCAGTGTCAATGTCAGACAGCCGTCGGAAAGTTTTATCATGTACAGTTTCGTATTCTCTCAGCAGATGTTAAGTGAATTGAGACATCCTGGATCCACAGTTTTGCCCTCCTCTAATCTAATTGGCTCTCCAGCCTGCAGAACTGCTGGAACTTTTTTTTTTTTTTTTTTTGCTGTGGTGTTACATGATGCCGCTTTCCTTTCACAAAGTCCACATGGCTTCTCCCTGCAAATGCACCACCACATGTAGACACCGCAGCTCATACTGCACGGGCCAACTGGATGCCAGCAGCCTGATGGTGAGGGTAGAGGTAATGACCCCCTGTGCATGTGTGGGTGGGGCTGAGAGGGCAGACAAGCGGGTAGTGGTCTATAATTGTACCCAGCGTGACTGCATGTTGAGGGTTTAAATCGGCCCATCTCTACTTGATGGTCTGCGAAAGCTGTTGCATCCTGTTGGGGCGTTGGGGGCCAGGGAGGTAATTGAAGAGGCTTTTTTTTTTTTTTTTTTGCAGGGAGTGCCACTGTACCACACAATAAGTTCAGGTTTATCACAACACAGAGAATCCTTTCAGTATGAGAGGTATATGAGTCACCAAACTTCACAGAAAGAAAAATTATGCAAGAATATTTCTCTATATTGGCAATGTAAGGTCAAACGTACCGTAATGTGTGTTGGATGACACCTTTCCTCTATGGCCAGTTCCACTATATTACATCGAGACAGTTAAAAATGAGAAGGTGCCAAGATGTAATCAGTTTAATTGTCAAGGAGAGATATATGCAGCCATGGGTCATTTTAATGCCCCCACTCTTCATTTGGCTGCCTCTTCACCAGTCAGCAGCAGTCTTCACGTACATCGATCTATGAACAATGTGTATATATTGACTAGCTGTGCGGTAATGTATATTCCTGCTGTTATTAGGGGCCTGCTCTCATCCTTATGCATTTCCTCACCTATGACCTTTACACAGCCGCAGGCATTTAGGCTGAGCTATTATGATAAATACATGCTGCTGTTGTGAGAGGAGACAGAGAAGGAAGGGCATGCTGACTGCCCATACACAGGCCATCGTACAGTCCTCTAAAAACTGATTTATTACCAAGTGAAATAACCATTTGTGAGTATGAGTTAATAATAAATGCCCCTCAGATTATTACCATTGATATCTGCTTGGCTCTACATATGAGCACCACTGTGCAAATATGGCTTTATTTTTGGTTTTTATTAGTAATCAAAAGGGTTTTTTTTTTCATTCTGGCTTTTCTTCTTTTCTTTCTCTGTTTGCCTCTCTCGCTGTGTGTCTTTCACTTGAGGATAAACATCCCATTTTTGTGTCTTTCCGTGGGCTCCGCTTGGATGTTGGCTTTGTTTTAACCACAGCAGAGAGGCTTTGATCATTTAGAGATGGACTCATGGCTCATTTTAGGACATGTACATATTTGAAGTGCGTGTTAATGATCGGCACAGACGCAGATGTGCACAGCAGACCCTGTATATGCAGCATGAAGAAGGTAAAAAAGAGCCAGATGGATGACTATACAGTATGTGTGTGTATACATTCTGTGCTTGTTGGACTGTTTATTCGTCGTGATAATTATAGTGTTAGTTTGAGAGTACAATGTGGCCGACTCTCCACCATCCCGGCGCAAAGGAAATAGGAGAGAATGTTTCTCCATCCCGCAGTTTTGTTGCCCCAGTGAAATGAAGGGTGGAAAGAAGGGAAGCAAGGCTGGATTTGAAGTGGACTCCACGCCTGAGACCCAGGGCTTGGTCCAAGAACCACAACCAGACCAGAGTTACTCCTCTGTGGTCACCCGGGCCTTGTAGCGTCCTGGCACAGGCCAGTGGCACAGAAATAACAGCAAAGAAAAAAACGGGGAAGTCATTATGGGGCTGGGTTAGTGCTCACATTGAATTATTATGATGGCGTCCAAAATATACATGTGCACCACAGTTTGTTGGTTTATGAGAAAGGGGGAAAAATAATCAAGATTGAAAAATAAATGTAATTATGAAAAAAAGTGGCATCGTGTTTCCTTTGAAGCCTGCTATTTTCTAATTTCGTTCTCATCCTGCTCCTACAGCCAAGAGAGTTGGCAGCAGGACCCTAAAATACTTGATAATGTGTTGGAGTGTTGAACGTAGAAAAGAAAAGCATGGAGTAGATCTATTTAAGGACATTACCAAATGGATTTGCAAGGACATCAGTAAAGAAATGTGTGTACAGGTTGACAGCGTTAGCTCAAGAAAGACACATGGCTCTGTTGTTATCTCTTAATATTCTGAACCCCACTCCCTAAATTGTGACGGACAGACACACAGGTGCACACAGCACATTAGTAACAGAGACTCTAAATCCTCATCTTCCCCTACTGTGCTAATGGAAGGGCTCATATCATCTCAGTCCCACAGGAAACTTGTGCTCTATACCTTCCCATTGTGAGGCTAATCTCCAGTTTATGGGCCAGAGAGTCTCTGTCCAACCACAACAACTACCCCCTTAAAAACTCTTCCCACAAACCACACAGGGTCATATCTCAAGCAATTAACTGAGCTCAGCGCAACGCATAAGCCGCCTCGCTCCCGGGCGATGGGAGGCTGAAAGACATCACTTGCATTGGGGTCCTAGGATGGCGACTGCCCTGGGGGCTATTGGAATTGATTGGATATCCTTACTTAGGAATGACTGAGCTACTCTAAGCGCTTAGCATGCTGACCTAAGAAAGATGAGGCTAGTGTCCTCCTGGCAATTTCCACACAAATCCACTCCACTTCTACTCCTCCGGAGCCCTCCGACTTCAGTCCGCAGCTTCTGTTCACCTTGCGCTCCAACAGAGAGGAGATGCGTGAAATGACACCGGGGCGGTGCCACTCCCTCTTTTCCCTTTCTTATCCCTCTTTTCTGTTGAGGAGTGGCATAATGGTCACGGCATAAGGGGCCGCAGCGTGAAGGTAAAGAGCCGCGGAGGGTAATGAAGTAGATGAATAATAAATGTGGGAGTGTGCCATGTGGTGCCAGGATCCTGGGGCGAGCAGCAACAGTGGGGTGCACGAGGGGCCTCCCTGCCCTGGGGTCACAGTCCACAGTGTTGGACGGGTGCCAGCGCAGCCAGATCACAACAGATCAACAACAGAAGGATCCTGATGTTCCTCTGATCAAGTCAGATTAGGCCTGAGTGAGGGTGTGTGAGTCGTCTGCTCGAGGGGGTAGATGTTTTGGCTGATGCTGGATAGAGTTTTTAACCAACTGGGCGTGTCAGTGCTAATCTCATGTAATGTAATTGATGTAATAAGTTGAAATTGGTGACTTGGTTGAGCTGTTATTTAAAATTGCCTAGAGAAACACTCTGACATGGCCGTCAAACAGGGCGACTGCTGTCATTATTGAAGGTCTTTATCAGGAATTTGACTTCTGAATTTGACTTCTTATTTACCTCAAGCAAACCTTGTTTCTAAATGACAATTATACTGATCTTAATTGTTTTTTTTTAAACTGATGTTGTTTGTAGCTAAATTACTAGTTACTAGTTTTTGTCACAACATAATTTACCTTCATCATTTCCAGCCACTGTGGACACAAAGTGCCATTTCAATCCCAGTGCAGTAGCCGTGCAAGCGTGACTTGATGTCTGTCCCTCATGTCTTCAGTATGGAGAACTACCACTGGCTGTGTTGACATTATTTTACAGGAGCTGCTTTTGTTAGTTAATAGATCAAGAAAGCAATGCAAAGAATTAAGTATAACAGGTTATCAGTGCTGCCGCTGCAATTTTGTCTTGGGGATGCAGGTGTAATGGTTTCATTTGAGAAATACCTCTCAGTGATTACCTGTGACATATGTACTGTAGGCAATTGACAGCTTTCTTTTTTTACATTTAAAAAAGCTTAATGCAAATCTCTCTTGCCCTTTCCCTTCTCTCTCTCCATTTGGGTTTTGTAATGCGTACACAACTTCCCAAGAAGAGATAAAATCCTCAGTCTGAAATGTTGGAGATAATGTGATAAAAAAAGAAAGAAAAGAAAATATACATGCTGATCCTCCAGTGAGTGGAAAATGCCAAATATCCAGCCATTTTGCTCTGAACAGGTGTCTCAACAAATTTTACACCCCCAGCCTGGCCAGAGCTAACACGCTGCATAAGAATCATATTATTCATATGAAAATCCCCACTGTCTGTAGGTATTCAGTAGAATGTAATTGCCACAAATGTATGCTGAAGGTGTGAAAGATGTCTTTGACAGCCATGAAATATGGAATAAATAGGCATTTTCTGGTAGGCTAAAGGCACTATACATAGCTTATTACTGTGTTTGGTAAAAAAAATCACACAGCCAGACTATCGCACCACAGACACACGGCACCTTCCAGCCCCGCATCCCGCTGTATACCTCCGTTGGCTTTAGCCTGGAAGTGGATGTCAGTTCACGGGAATTTAAATTGTTTTTCTTGGCCTCAGACAATGGAATGATAATGGATAATGGTGATCCGCCAGGCATAAAGAGGGAAAAGAGAAAGAAAATCGTCAAGGTTGAGAGAGTAAATTTCCTGGGGTCAGAGGTCTAGGGATTAGCAGATGTGAGAAGGAAAACTGGGAGGATGGGGTGATGCAGGGGTGGTGGGAGAGAGGTAGAGGGCATGTAGGAGTGGGGTAGGGAATATGATAAAGGTCTCAGACTGGGGTCTAACAGTAACCCCGGGTCATGTTGGTGCCTCTTAGACCCATATGAAATGCAAGGTTTCCATTCTTTGTGTAGCTTGTTGTTGCTTTGTGTTGACTTGAAACTAACCAATTCTTTTTCTTCTCCCTTTTCTTCTTCTCTCCCATGCCTGCTCCCGATAATCCTTTTCTCTTCTTCCAAATCCTACTCAACACCAATTTCGGCTTCCAGGTAAGTGACATATTGTTTTGCAGCACAGATGAACACATTTATTCACATAGCGGAAGTTAAACGGAGGAATGTTTTCGCTTTGCACATTTAACTATAAAAACAGAGCCTAAACTAAAAAAGAAAACTTGCTGATAGAGATACAGAAACGTGACAGATAGTGAAAGACGGAGAGCAATGCTAGTTTTAGAAATAATGCCTTTAACAGGATTTTCAACATATGTTCTCATGCGCCCCAAATTACACACTTAAACAAGGATCCTACCCAATCCTCCAAGGCTGAGCAGTTAATATTTGTTCTGAGGAGCCGTCTGTGTGTGTTTAAGCCCAGCTGGGATCCTGGTGAGTGCAGGAGGGAGTGAGAGCAGGACGCTGAAGAGAAAATAAAATCTAGAAAATCAGCTTAATTGGCTTAAATTAAACCGGCACAGGAGAAACTGGCGGTGTGAGGTTATCTGGAACGTTGCACTTGTTCAAGCGTGTGTGTGCAGAAAGGGGGCAAACGCAGCAAGTTGCGAGTGTTGCCTCAGTGCCATCCTGCGGGTTGCTTGGCACCAGATGGACCCCCATGAGTGAGGAGCAGCTGAGGAGTTTGATGAGCCCCAGCGAGGCCCTGCGCAGAGATGTGAAAGAGGCCCCACCCTCCCAACATGTAGCTCCACCGGGGTGGGGAGGGGGTGAACGGGAGGGTTGGAGGTATACAACCCTTGGGAGGGCTGTTAAACTTTCATCTGCAGTTGTCCTCCCACCCTCCACAGCTGGTTCAGCCCATATCCTCGGCCCCAAAGAGGCCAAGGGCAGTGTCACCAACCCCTCTATATAACCATAAAACATGCATCACTCCCAGAGAGGAGGACGTTTCCTCTGCTCCTTTTTCTCATCTGCCATTATTCTTGACACTTTCCCCATGTGATTATTTGGAGTTTGGGCAACATCTTTGTTTTTTATTTTGCTTTTTTGTTTGGCTCTCTTCCACCTGCTGTTCACTTGTACTATCATTTTACTCCCTTTTTTTGTAGGGAGGCAAATATAGGTCTTCTCTGTCTGCTCCACATGTTGCATATCGCACTCCTCACTGCCTCCGTGTCTCCGTTTCCTATACCAGCAAACAACATTCCTCCTCGCGCCGTGTTATCTCCCCAGGGTCACTTTCAGGGGCAAAGGGAGGTGATCCAGACAGACTCCATCTTGTTGGACCGCAGTCAGATAGCAGCAAGTGAGGGCCTCCTTTGTTCCGATGACCTTCTGTATCAAGAGAGCGAGACCCGGAGAGCAGACAAGAAAAATAATGACCGAGTAGAGCAGAGCTGTGACGTGTATATCCCAGTAGACTGCTGCAGGAGGAAAGATGTTCAGACATGCAGCTCCATATGGAGAGCTCTCCGCGTCTGTCACAATCCTGCTGATTCACTGATTTCTTGTCTTGCATGCTTTTGATATTGTTTCCAAAAACTTCAACTAGACAGCTTTTTTCCAGAGCAGGTGTTTTAGTCACTTACTTGGCAGCAGTGGAGCATGCCGGAAATGTTTCAATCCAGCACAGATTGTAGTGTGCTGGCAGTTTACTGATAAGGGCACAGTGGCATGGTGGTGGAGTTGATGATTCAGGAAACATTTCTACTTCAGCAAAGTTCAAGTTCAAACCTCGGTGACAGCCCGGCTTAGGTGTGTTTGAACAAGACACTGAATCGCTGTAGGTTTCAGGAATGCTGACTAAACCTTAAATTTCAGAAGCGGAGACAGTTGAAAACATCCAAAAATGAACGGGTAACAAAAAGAGGAAGAAAAAGAAAATATATTAATATTAATTTAAAAAAACAGCTAATCAGACAATCATATCTGTCTGTAGCAGGGCACAAGGGAGGATGTGCTGTAAGTAGTCTGTGTCTGTGCATCTGCTTGGGTTATTGTGAGTGTGTGTATTTAAACCGCACTCATATGGATTTCGAATTTTGGGGCGACAGCAAAGAGTCTCTGTCAGTCCCAGGTCTGAGCTGTGTGGTGTGTGAATGGATTTTGAACAGAAACCTTGGACAGTCTGGAGTCATGCTGTAATAAAGCTGACTAAACAACAACTATCACACTCTAAACATCTGTTTGCACATCCAGTTTCATCTGGTAGCCATTCACACTCTTAAATTAGTACTAAATTACACTGCTGCTGACTTGATTTGCGAGTGTGATACAGTGCACGAGGAAGTAAAGGAAAGGTAATGAATGTTCCACCAAGCAGAACTATCCATTTAAGCATTTACTGCAACTTCTATTGTTAGCAATGTGTTATTAACGTGTCTGTTAATTTATTTGCAAGTTCTCCATTAAAATAAGGTCATGTTAAGACCTCTGGAAAAGTAATCATTGCCACATTCATGTATATTGTAAATATACATTTGCAAATGAATACATCAGTCTGAGCTTAATGTGCTCCAGTGTGGACATCTGTGTGTTTATAATCATGGGTTATGTTGTGTATGCAGCACACAGGAGAAGGCAGGAGAGAGACTGCATGAGGCTTCACAGTGGCCTTCTCATCCTCTTTTTCATTTTTGTCTTCATGCTACACGACCCCACTCCGTAATGCTTGACAAGTTTTCTTCTCAGATGACAGACTGCAGCTCAACCACGTACTTGTTTGTCATCTCTGCCAATCCGCGCCAGCTTTTTGCTGTCAGAATAAAACCGTAAAACTTTCAAAAAGTAGTTTTGAGTTCCCAGGCTAAAATTGCCTGTGTTTCCTCCAGCTTTGACTCCTCATCCCTCTCTGACTGGATGAATGCAGAGGGCAGGCGAGGGTATGAGATTTAGACAGGTTTTATCTCCCTAACCAAGCTGCAGTGGAACTCTGAACTGCCTGCTCGCTAACGCTGTCAGGACCAGACAGAGGACTCCGGTGGAATCAGACCCCAGGATGACTTGTGTGTCACTCTTGGCTTATATCCTCACCTTTCACTGCTTGAAAGCCAGCGGCTTAGTGAGGAGGCAAGCTGAAACACACAGTGTGGTGAGCAACATTCCTGACATTGTTGCCAGAGCCAGTCAGAGATAATTGTTTATTTGAATATTCCAGTACAAGACAGCTTCTCCATGTCGATTGCTCTGAAAACAAATTACGACGAGCAGCGCCGTTGAGAGAAATCGGGTGATGAATGGAGCTGAAAGTCCCTGTTTGCGAACTTGGCAGGAAATCCTGCAGCTCAAACAACATACTTGTTCACACTGCCCGATTTTTCTCTCTCTTACCTGTAGGGAAATACAATCATACCCTGACCCCAGGATTTAACCTGTTGTTCTTAGTGACTCTGCACAAAGTTTAATCTGCAGGGGAAATAGAACACACACAAAAGGGATTGAGCAAAGTGGCGCTGATAAACACAGCAGACCTTGAATTGCCACATTTCAGTAATAGTTAACTATACTAGAAGTTCTCCCATGGACTTGTCTTTGCCCCAATGGTTATGTCCACACAGGACGTCAGTGTCTGGCAGCGTGCACATCAAAGACTGTTTACCCATCAAACAGTCAGTGCAGAGTGGGAGATGTTTATTTGGCCCTGGGCTCTCATTCAACTAATAGGCAGGGCTTCACTCTTGATGAATTGTCAAAAAGAAAGTGCCACATTCCTCCTCTGATGGCACTTTGAGAGTGTTATTGCTTTTTTATTGCTTTCCTCCCCTAATGAGTGGAAGGGAGCCCAATTACCAGCAGAGGCCATCAGGTTTCATCTCCGTAACACATTTCAGCCGGCGAGTATTATTATTGTTCATTAGGTTAGGGCCAGAATCTGCGTAGCTAATGAGAAAGCTCAGCAGCCAAAAACCCTCACGTACCAACAAGACCACAATTCAATTAGTTATACATATTGCCTAATAATGCCTTGAGAGAGAGGGGCAATCATCAGTTCTTATTTCCCTTTTTTTTCTTTTTCCTTCTCCCTTTAAAGAAACATCCCAGTACACTGAATTGTGGGGAGTGTTTGTTTTAACAGCGACTCTCAGAAGGAGTTGAGTTTGGTAGGGGACTGTTGAAAGAGAGCTCTATGTGTTTGTTGGCAATGAGAGGAGATTGGGAGTGGAGGAGTCCTGCCAACCCTGCTGTTTAAGTACACACAGCATTATTGGGTTACTCCAGCAGGGGTGGGAGTAGACTCGGTGGGCTCAGATTAGTATGGGGGCAGAGAGCGGACAGCTGGGTGGTTCTGGTGGCACAGGATGGGGCCAGGCATGTGTTTATGTGGAAGAAAGAAAGGAAGGAAAAAAGAGAGAAAGAAAGAAAGCATGCTTAGCCACTGCTGAACCATTTTCCCCGCCACATTTCCTCCTTGTCCTTTCGGGGCCATTTGTAGTTTACAGTCTGCGGTGTAAACAGGGAACTACTTCCTTCAGCATGAGAGGGCTTCAGGTGAAAAACAGAGGCTATCACCTCCATCTTCATCCCCGGTGACTCACCTCATCTTCCAGTCTACCAGCTCAGAGCTCGCCAAGGTCTAATTAGCTCACCGACACAGAACGCAGCCGGAGTAATTGCGCTGAGTGTGGAGACTTAGCCCGTAGCAACCTGGCTTGTGTACACACCAGGCTGCTCAAATAACGTGCTGCTGTGGCAGGCGGCCACCACAATCTTCTCTCCTTTATTTATTCACTTACTCATCCATTGAGTCACTTAGCCTTGCTTGCCATCCTTGCTCTGACGCTTAATCAGATTTACCACGCAGTTAGGACTGTTTCAGTCTTTATTTTGTTCTCTGTGGCTTCACTGCTTTTTTTATTTGGAACTGTCAGTCATTCCTGCTTTCATTTTTCTTTCTTTCTTTCTTTTTTTCCTTCCTGCAGTTCTGCTCCTTGTGTCTCTGTGACCAAAACAGTGTAATTTGGGTCATGAATTCAGTCGTCTTTGATGCATTAGTTGCTTGAGGAATCATTCTCAGTTAATTACTGTATATTTTTCTGGAAAAACAAGAGGTTGACTCAATAAACACTGACCCCGGGGGCTTTCAGTTCCTTATAAAGACACTGAAATCCTCTTTCTGACTGGCATTAGTTCACACAAATAGTAGCAGATATTTACAAAACTATGCCAATATTATCACATGACTTTTAAGGAGTTACTCTGAGGGCAACTACAGTGTACTTTGGCAATTATAGTGTGGCTTTGAATGTACTTGACAGGCTCCAGGGTTAAGACACATATCAAGCAAAATACCACAAACTATTTCCATTAGAAAAAAATAAGTTTCTGATATTGCAAATACAGAACAAGACACACATACTACGATACATACACAAGCACTTGGGCAGTTTGCACACTGAATGAGCAAAACAAGGGTAAATCTTTTCCACAATAAATGGAGAGATTATCCACTCCCCTTGAGACAGAAGCATTTAGTAATGTCACCTAGGGCAGGCAGGGAGGGGGGCAGAAATCAGAGGGGTGAAAATGGACCCATCTAACCTTCACCATCGTTCATCCTGATGGCTGGTTTAAGGGTGGAAGGAGTAAAAAAGAAAGCTGGATCAGAGAGGAAGAGAGACCAGGCCTCTCGCTATGATGGATAGAGGATGTTTAAAAAGAAAAGAGCAGTTGATGCTCATGTAACTGCAGAGCCAGAGAATAAAAGAAGCCTGAATGAAATGATTTATCACAAAGGAAAAGGTATTAGTCTGATTGAAAGACTAGTAAAGAGAGTAAAAGAGAAGGAGGGGTAGATCGGCGGGGGGAGGCGGAGGCGGGTGACATAATCTCAGAGGTGTAAAGGTGAAGATTTGGTAAAAGAAGGAATTAATGCCGGCTAGCAGATGGAGCCTATTCCATGGAATGTTAAATAATCACGCTGAGTCTGGAGAGAGTGGGAAAAATGGGCTTGTATTGTCTTATCCCGCGCCTCCAAAGTGCCATTTTTCCCCTGCTGTCTGTCTAGTGATGGGTCGTGGGTGTTACAGGGATTATGAGTTTTGCCAGGCGGACCAGGGTTAAGATGAATGGTTGTCCTTTTGGATTCAAGATGGTCATTATCATTCCCACATGGTGCCACCAGATAAAGCCCCCAAATCCTTTTTGATTCACATGGGTTTGTTGTCCGTCTCATTTTTCTTGCGCTTCTTTGTTTTCTCAGTAAATGCGGTAGTACTTTATACCTCCTCCTGGAGCGGAGTGAAGCCTGCCACAGCCCTGGTTGTTACTTCTGCATAAATTTAGTTGGACCCAGTCAGTTACAATAACAAGAAATGAGACAATAGCAGCTTCCGTCCCGTGGAACTGCATGGAAATAAATTTGATCTGAAAATGAATGGTGAAAGAATGAATCAAGTAGTTGCAAACACAAAATTAATTTTAATTTTGACATAGGCTTAATTGTTCAATACAGATGCATTTGTCATTTATCAAATGAAAATAATCTTTTGTGTTTTCAGTGTTACAAAATCTAATATTTGTTTACCTCTGTCTGTTTAATCAATTACCCGTTAGACTAAGTGAGCACTTTGCACACATTTATGTCATTCAAGAAACGTGTGAAGTGTATTGTACATTATATTGGGGAATGGGGAGTGACTAAATACAAAGGAATGTGTCAGAGGTTGGAAATTAGATTAAATAATTGTCTCCTCTGACCCTTTTTACTCTTACAGTGTTTTGATAAAAGCACAGTTGTTGCATTCATTGGCTTTATCATGTGTTGCATACGAGTGTTCTCTGATGCATTGACATCGAGCTTGCCCTTGTCCAACCATTATTTTTTATATATATAGTGCAACACAAAATTTACATTCACAATATATTATTTTTTTTTCTCCATCTGTTGCCTTGGTAGCAAATAACAGGCCTTATAACCATTTCTCACATGGATTCCCTTAATGGCTGTCCCATTCTTCTCCAATCAGAGGCCTGTGTGATTAGCCATGTCAGTCACTGGTGAAAGCCCCTCATACACAGTGGCACTGCAGTTTTCTGTCTGAATAGACTCGGGGCGGAAGCTCTCCAGTGGCAGCCTGGACACTGGAGCCATTCATATTCACATCCACTTTTGTTGTGTCACTTCAGTGTTGCAGTATGGGGGAAACATGTTGACATTCCTCTCCACGGGATTATTGTCAGTCTTTGTGTTGTCCATTAACGCCGGGCTGCACATTTATTCTCAGATAAATAATAACACACGCAGGCTTCGCTACATGATTCTCTTGGATGGAAATGGGCTTTAAGTGACAAGAAGATGAAATGCAGCACGCCCGCAAATGTAGCAAGTTCAGTTGAGCCCCAGTCCTGGTGGTTGTTATGTACCATTTATGTGTGTGGTGTTGACAGCTCGTCATGTTGGTGTTGGGAGTATGTATTTGTTCAGGCATGCTGCTACATGTCTTTGTTCATACTTATAGTTACAGTAAGAGACACACAGTTCACTCTATAATGCGCTTTGCCTCAGCCTTTTGCTACCATTTTCCTTTGTGCCATGATGGGTCAGCAGTGGACAACAGGCCTCAGCTAAGAGCATGTTGGATGCTGTGATTAAGTATTAATTCAGGCATGTGATCGATTTCCCTCCAGCAGCTCTGAAAGAACTGAGCACAGTGGGTAATGCTCAAACCTTGACTCCGAGTGCTGTTAAACAAGAGATCTTTTTTTCTCTTTTACTCTGGGCGCCGTGTTCAATATTCAGTGCTGAGCTGACCAGACACGCCACACACAAAGAAAGAATTGTCCTCTCTTATATCATCATTATTTCGTTGTATTTGTTTTCCCATCTACAAATGCCGGGCCTCAAGCACTTGAAGGAAGTGTGAGGGAGTGTAATTTCCCCACCACGATTTCTTTGTGCCCTCCTTCATCAAAGGGGCCGCTGTAGTGCTTCATTTTACCATAGGATGAGCCATTATCTTTCACTCTTTCTGAGAGCGTCAAACAGGTCATGTCTTGGAGATACATCCCTGTCCCTTCAACTCTCCTCCTGCAGATCACTTGATCTCTGACCCCAGCTCAGGATAGATTGACACTCATGCCACTCAGTCAGTGTAGAGGCCTCCCCACCCCACCTCTAACCCTGCAGGTCACCAATTAGGCTGTATGTCCGTCATCCAGCCAGCCATCTCAACCCCCCACCCCCCTCCTCTTTTTTTTCCTGTAGATGATGCCCCGCCACAGGGAGGCCATATTGGTCCTGTCCATTTGTCTTCATCAGGACCTATCACAGTGGAGGCCTTTGTAGCCCCAAAGGGGCCCCCCATCTCTGGTCATGTCTCACTCACTGCCTCTAACTTTCCATGAAAGGTCCATGCATATTCTCATCACCCCATACCACCAGAAGCACCTGATGGCAGGTAGAATGGCAGCCTATTACGTCAAGGCAGTTTTGTTTTCAGCATGATAATGAGGAGGGGGAATCGGGTGCAAGCAGAGGACAGCGTTTCTGGATAACGATGGCTTCGGAGCGGCCGGGGCGGTGCACTGGAGCGTACAGTAGGGCATCGTGGGCCAGTATATTTCCCTGGAATTGGAGGGTGTGAAACAAGACTGAAATGGCAGGCCAAGGTCAGTTAATGGGCCTGTCAACACGGCCAATGTTGCTTTGAGTTTACTGTTTTAGCATCATTTTCTGCGCGTGCACGCGTACGTCTGGCCAGATGAGCATATGTGTGTGTGCGTACGTGCGCACGAGGGCCTGCTCCCTCATCACTCAAGTTGAATGGACGTCAGCCAGCAGTGAAATTAGACTGTCTCTCCCTCAGTGGTCGACTGTCACTGCTGAGATGGAAGGAGGGTGAGCGGTCTGGTCCCAAGGCACTTTTAGTGGAGGCCCATTTTGAAGCGTTTAATGTTTGACACACACTGACACACTGTCAAAAGCACAATGACCTACAAAACAGCCATACTCTCCATCAAAAAGGTATCGCCAAGCAACAGTATATAGGACCACATACTCAAAGTCATATACCCATTAAATCAGGCGAGCAGTAGCTCTCTGTTTTATCTAAACACCTTTTTTGGCACCAACTCAGGAACTAGCTGCTCGAATTCCAGTAAGCCAATCCATTTGATTGCCCGACACAGTGGGGACAATACCTTTTGTTACTCACTTGCATTGATTTTTGGAGTGAGGTTGGAGTTGTATCCCGGAGCCAGGGGCAGACTCTTTTGAGAATGCTAGATTAAATAGGCAAACCAATACTCAAAAAAGAGAACTCTCTGAGTGGTTGTAGAGAAATCTTTGGATAAATATTTGCTTACAAGACTTTATATGGCTACATCCTGTTTTCAGAAGCGTGGTTTACGGGGGTTATTCATACATGTGCATGTGTGGGCACATGCATTTCAAGGTTAATCTTAAAAACCTCCTCTCTTTTCACGAGCTCTTGATTATAAGGTTTGGTAATTACTGTGGAGATAATCTTCATACTGAAGTATTTCTGTCATGTTGGTATTCCCCGTCACTCTTTATGTTCTAGACATTTTAATATACAACCCGCTTTTATATTCATTTTCCTCTGCCAGACACACACACACACATACCAAACAGCTATTTCTGTAAACATTCTTAGTGAGAGTTTCTTTTTTTTCTTTTTCTTTTACACAAACATTTCATTTCAATGTGCAGACAAGCAGACAAGCGGCTTAGACACAGCATGTTGTGACTTTTATGGCGATATTGCTCATGCACTCCCTAAAGCATCTCTTTGTCTGACGGCTAAGTGGAGTGAGGTTATAGTCTCTTATTTTATCAGGCTTTTACCACTCCTCCGCTTCCCCCTCTCTCCCATTACAGGTCATCCTCCGGCATCTCCCGCCGCTGCGCTTAAATGTTTAAAAGCCTTTTCCCTTCAGGTTTACTGTTTGTTTACCTATTTATTATTTTACCATGCCTCTCATTTATAATATTACTCCCTCTCTTTCTCTTTTTTCTCTTTTTGTTTCAGGGTTTTGTTTTTGTTTTTCTTCTAACGTACTGTTAAGAATAAGTTGCATAGCCAGGTACTTGGCCTGGCATGTAGACGACCCTACAATGGAGACTACCAGTTAGACCAGACCGAATATATCCATTGAGAACTAGAGGAAGCCACTTTTCCTTTTATTCTCTCTCTCTTTTTTTTCTCTGTTAATTTATACAGCTATTGAATTCCTCAGGTCCCATTCTCGGCCAACCCTGTGATCTTCTCGTTTATACAAGGTCTGGTAGTCCTTGCAGATTTAGCCACTTTAATTTGCAGTTGCTCATGAACGCTGTGTTGATTCACGGCTGGTAATTTAGCGCGTGGCCACAAGGGGAGCGGACAGGCCCTGGTTCCTGCTCATTAATAGAGGGGCTGCAACGGAGAGAGAGAGAGCGAGAGAAAGAGGGAGAGAGTGGAAAGTCCTTGATTCACCGTCGGCACACTGCATACTGATGCAAGCAGCTCTGCCTGATGCCCTAGTTCAACAACCTTACTCAGTACAGGGAGCATTAGGAAGAGACACACACACACACACAAAAAATGCCTTGGCCTGACACAGATTACTGTCCGCTGAGTAGGATCGCCACTTCCCACTCCAGTCACACCACCGCTCTTCAGGGAGGTGACTGCACTACACCAGGTCCATGCTATGGTCTCTTACATTTTCACCAGCTGTCAGTGGGTTTTAGTCATCTCGGACGTATTTGTTTAGACACACCACTGAAAACAAAGAGGTGTGTGTAGCAGGTGTCTCCAGTATGTAGCATGTAATACCTCCAGTTTGCAAAGTGTCGGTGGTTACGTTTGTGGAGCTGCAGTCCTGATGAAGACTAATGGCTCATTAGCTTCCACTAAATCACTTTTGATGTTCAGTGAAAACAATCATGACCCTGATGGCCCCTCCAGATGCCCAGGGGTTCAGGCAACTGAGCCCTACGGGGTTAAAGGTTGACTAAAATAGTTAACAGAGCAAGAATCACACCTGACCCGACCCGGCCGTGACCTGAGAGGCAAAAGATTGGCCGCCACTTGGAATCCCTGCTAATCTGTCACTTCAGACGCCCCTCAGTTTTAGCACAGCACACACACATGGAAGGTCAGGAGCAGTGGAGGAGACTATATTTAATTTGTGAAAGCCGAGTGTGTTTTGACTGACATGGAAGGGGAGAGAAAGACTTGTCATCTCACTGACCCTCTGGAGTGTGGAGGTTATCAGAGTCCTTCTTCACTGTGAAAGCAGCACCATATAACTAAAAGACCCCCAAAAGGACAAACCATGTATTGTAAAGATAATTTCTGGTATAAAATATCTCAGTTACCCTTAAAACTTTGAGCAGCGAGCGCAGACGCATTATCACATTGATTGGGGCATATGGTTAGTTCAAGGCCCCTTTCTTCTCCAACAAAGAGCCCAGTGCTGCCAGCCTTGTTGCGCCCTTGTGCCCCGGTGTGGTGGTGGTGGTGGCTGTGTGTGTGGTTAGCCGGTGTGTCAGAGCTGCTGAGGCCCTGTCTCCTCTCCAGGGAGTCTCCTTCCACTCGCTCACTTCATCCTCCTGCTGTTGCTGCCCTGTGGGACACCGAGGCACACAGAGCCCCAGATTAAGCCACTCTGGCTTGGCCCTACTCCATTCCTCCGACGACGCTAATTACATCTCAAATGGTAATAGATGAGGCCTCGTTAGCGCCTCTCCCTCCGTTGAAAGATTCACAAACATACATCAGAGGGGCCACTGATCGGTCTGAGCTCTCTCTCCTTCAAAGGCCGGACTTCACAGGGAGCTGGGGGCCCAATTCGCTAATTACTCCAGCAGTTCCACACTGCTGCCCTGCACGCCGCCTGCACCGAGCAGACAGCTTTTCTCGCATCGCCAGTGCTTCTCTTAGACAGGCCCTACCCCTCAAACCCTGGCCAAACTACACAGGCGTGTTAAATCTATAATTCAATGATTAAATTAGCTCTCTATCTATTTTTGTCTCTGTAAACCAGCTGCTAATGCTGTGTCATTGCAGAAATCCGTTATCTCATAGTCACCGACAGTTTTAACCTCAGTTTCGAAAAACTCCTGAGTGTGAAAGAGAAAGACAAAGAAATGTGATGTCATTATAGTTCTTGGGAAAAATGCTGACATCTGTGCATTAAGTATGTCATTAGAGCTTCCCTTAACAAAATTAGCCTAATTAAGGCTAGAGTTCATTATTAAATTATCTCACCACAAAGCGTGTGTGCTCAATATTGCAACAGTAATTTTATTCTGCAGAGATCCACTTAATGGGATGAAAATACTAGATCTAAAATTTCAACTGTGTTCACTCAAGTGTATCACTTACTCTAATGTGGAGACGTATCGTGTGTGTGTGTGTGTGTGTGTGTGTGTGTGCACATGCTGCGTTTAGCAAAATTAGAGTATTATTTTCGTATTATTTCATTACGCCTTGTGGTTGTTTGTGCAGGGTGTCTTTCACACTCACCTGATAAAGGCTATAAAAGATCCATCACCATGACGAGAAGATTCTGGTTCGTTAAACCTATGTGCATATAAGATATTGACTGGTATATATACATCTATCGGGATCTTTATTGGTTCAGAACTGTGGCCGGGCTCTCTTCATTGTTTAACTGATTTAATTCCACAGAATCCCATTAGATTTCATTATCATTTGTGTTTTATTCGCTGGCTGTTGTGAAGGAGATGGAGTCAACAAGAAGATTAGACCCTGCTCTAATTGTGGTGTGGTTTACAGTGGGCCTGTTTGCCCGCATCGATCGGCTGTGAGAAATAATAATAAAATGGAAGTAAAGCGATGCAGGGAAGGAAGAGGCGGCAAGTGAGCAGGGCCTCGTTACTGAAGGAATGATGTATTGATCGCGTACGACAGGGTGCTGCGGGCCGATCAATCCTGATGGGCAAGAGGAGCCTGTTAGGAGATTCTCCTGGGTCGTCAGGGTCACGCAGACAACGGCCAATGGGAGAGAAATTAACTCATCAAGGAAAAAAGGGGTAGATGGAAAGATGGATGGCTGCATGAATAAACAAGAGACAAACATGTGAGGATTATGTAGAAAATGATTTAGTATGGTATCATAAGGTGAGAGGGGTGTTTGAGTATGACACCCATACAAATGAACCTCCGACTCGTGACCCTTTTCATAATGGTGTGGGAAAACAAACACTCATATGAATGAGAGGAGCCATGCAGCATGTGGTCATTCCACCCTGCAGATTGTTTCAGTCCAGGGTAAGCATCAGCACTGCTGTTTGGTTCTCCTCTGGGTGATTAACAGTAAACTAGCCTGATTGAAAGAGGAATGCATTTTGTCCAAATGAAGGCGCATTACTCAAGCAAAGAGGAAAATCACTGTAGCAGGACAGGTGAATAGTTTTTAGATAATGAGGGAGAAATAAAACAAAGGAGGGGGATAGGAAAAAAGGTGCAAGGATAGAGACAGAGTATCATCTGTCTTCGCTTGTCCAGCATCCATCCAGGAAGCCTTCCTTCTTTCCCCTTGAGTACACTCCGCCAGGCCTTGGCCGAGCTAATTGATAGCCTGTACGTTAATTTAAGTCAGACATGAGTGGCTGCTATTAATGAAGGTGAAATTTGCTGGCCTGACAGTGAAGTGAGGGTTCACGGGAGAGTGATCTACAGCCTGAGGCGCGGTCTGGAGGCAGATGCTGGAGTGGTGTGGAGAAGGGCGGCCATCACATTTCAAGAAAGCATCCACTGTGAACTCCAAATGAATCCATTCTCACAGTAAAATTACCTCTATAAATTGGTCTAGGACCCATTTGCAGTGTGTAGAGTAGAAACGCGAGCAGAGATTTTTCTCCCTCAATTGCTTGGACAAAACTCATAGACGATAATGATGAAGTGAGCAGGAGGGTTCACTCTACAATGGCAAACTGAAAGATTGGATCTGTTTGTGCTTTATCTGCTTCAGATCGATGGGTGCATCCACGCCGGCAAGCCTATTTGCATTTAGCCTCCATAATTGCTGGCATTAATAGCGCACACATTTACAAAGTATTGTCAGCCATGAAGTGATTATGGTAATCAGTGGATGATTTGGAAAAGGCAATTTTAAACTGCTATTTTTTTTTTCTCAAATTAGTTGATCGACTTCAATCATCTGAGTACTCTAGGGAAGAGTGGCCACGAATTATCTGCGTTAATGACAGGTTTTTAGCTGGGAAAGGGTATTACTGTGATGTGACAAAGCAGATACGCAAGTGTTATTTGTTTGAGCATGTTTGTCGGTAGCGCGGTGCCATGGGTCATGTTGATGTAAACCACGCAACAATTACCTGGTGAGATCAGAGTCCTGTGGAGAATGCTAAGTGTTGGTTGTCACTGTGGCACGCTGAGGTCAGAGGTCACTTTCCTCAGCAGAGTGCTCACATGTCACCTTTCTGCTATACAGAGGCTCTTGGCCCCATCCAGTCTTATCTCCGTCCTTCCTTCACCCCCTCCCGTTTCTCCGCCTCTCCCCTCCTCCTGCCCTCATATTTAATTCAGTAGCAGTCCAGGGAGCAGGAGCATCGTGTGTGGGTGACTTCTCAAAGGCTAGACTGACCATTTTGGCTCCTTCCTTCATCGTCGCTATAGAAGCGATGACTCTCCCAATGACCAAACGATCTTGGCTCATTAATTTTCGACACATCGCAGTAGACACTTGAAGTATCTTTTTTTCTCCCCTCATTCATACAGTCTAGGGGCGGGGTGCAGAGGGCCGTGTTGAAATGGACGCAGGAGACGCAGTCATGCATGAGTGCAGCTCCCATCTCTTCATTTAAAGACCTCTTTTAGAGGATGCTTTCTCGTAGCTTGTTATGCCCCACCCACCCCACACACCACCCCACCCAACACACACACACACATATATGAAACTACCTCCATCCCCACTATCATGGATTCTGTTATTCAGATATTCATGGCTTGAGGCTGAATAATGAAAGACAGTGAAAAAACACTTCACTTTGTTTCTCTCCCTCTGTCTCATTCTCTGTCTCTTGACTGGATTGCTACTTGGTTCTTGACTCCTATTGAGCAAGGGGGGGCGCTGGCATCAGTGAAGTCAATAATATTGGTGGAAAAGTCATTAAAATGACATTTTATATTCAATAATGCTAATGCAAATTGAAAATGATTAGCTGATCTATACTAATCAAATTGTCTAAATCAGTGTCACACGCTCTTACAGACAGACACATGCGTACAAGGCTCACATGCACACAAACTTTCTTTTTAGGCATTCCCACAGATTTTTTTTACACTATACAGCCATACAGTGTGTTTGGTAAGAGGCTCGGCATCTTGACAGTGATCTGTGCCATCAAAGAGCCCAGAGTGATGCGGCACATGAATACAGAAGTAGCTCATTTGACGGCTGCGGTGGAGCAGAGGGTTGCACAGCACGGCGGCTGCGATTGCCACCTCTCTGTTCTGCTCTTTTTTATGTGGCTGTGGGAGATGGAGGTGTTTGAAGACAAAGATGAGGCTGGTGTTGTGACGCTGTCAGCCACCGCTTCATTCTGCAGCTACAGTTCATTTGAAGGCAAGAAATCCAGCTCTGAGACGTGCTGAGCAGAGATGGGGAAACAGCCATGATCCTTATTTAATTACATGTGCTACAGAGAGAGGCGATGTTCTTACATTACCTGAGATCTCACAGCATGATGATGTTTGTTGAGAGTTACACTCATACAACATGGTTCTTGTTGTGCAGTGGGCAGTCGGTTATACCTATAGTTTTAATGTATAGCCATATAAATTAGACTTTGTCAAAACAAATTCTCATTTACTCTAATTTATCATAATGAAGTGTCCTGTGGAGAACACATTAACACAGAATACCTGATCACTGTAATTTATCCTCTCACACTCCACATGTATCTGCTTGGCTGTGTGTGTCCAGCAGGGGGCAGGCCACCAGACAGGCAAATCACCATCTTGTGGAAGCTGTTATCTGTATGTGTAGCTCTAACTGAGAGAACTGATAAAACCACACACACTAATTGGGTTTTACAGCAACCACGGTCTCACAGTGCTCCTTCATTACCCAGGGGACAGTGCGTCTGGTTGTTTCTGTGTTCAGACATACGTGAGGGTGGGGGGTTTGCAGCATCGGTGTGTGCGTGTGAGAGAGTTAGTGTTTACACGTGTGTGCCTGTATCATAGATATGTGTGTCAACCACCCCCACTGATCTGAGAGTGCAGTGTCTGTGTGCAATCAGTGATTCCAGCAGAGACTAGAAGCGGCTCAAGTGGTGTCTGCAGCCGCACTAAACATCCCCACCCCAACTACAGAAGTCGTCCCTAATGGCTCCCCAACGTCCTGCTTTCTGGGGTTAGACATGACGATTTCAAATGTCACCGTATCACAGTGACCTTTCAAGGACCTGTAATTAATCAAAGGGGGAAAAAAAGTGCCTTCTGTCTTAAATGGCAAAAATTGACGCATTTAATCCAGTCATTAGGTTCAAACATTTTTAGCATGTCTACATTTACTGTAAAAGGTCTGTTTCATGAAATAAGTTGCGTTTGTGATTTTCTTTTTTTTTTGTACTTAGAATAAGACATTATGATGAAGAATCATCTCTTTAATTCATCTCTTTAATTAATAACATGTCTTTAATTTCCAAATTATTGCTAAGGAAGAATGACTTAATGTTTTAGTAATTACAAAAACACTTGCGATCTCCATTTAAACTCTTAAGGCTAATATTATTATTATTGGAAAGTCAATATATGTTGAATGATATAATTGCCTGCGGATAAATTTAGTAGTTTTTAATCTTCAACTGTCCAAATGTCACCCCAGGTTATCCGTGCAATCAATTGGAATTAGTAAATTGGATGAGTGCAAATTGAACACTGTATCTAGGCCTATTTTCTTTATAGACACCAAGTTAATTTTTAGAAATGATAAAGAATAAGGGCTTAGTTCTTAATTCTGAAAAACGATGGACCTGTATTGACGTAGAAAGCTGACTCCAATAGATTTTCATCAGACTTCAAATCCCAATCATGGTATAGCAGTAGAGCCGTGTTGCCTATTATGAGAAAGTGTCCCTTAATATCCTCAGTGTTCTCTGGGTGAAACACACTAGAGAATAACAGCTGATTTTATCTCCCCACTCTTACAAGACACATGCACAGAGCTTTAGTGTCTCATGAGCGTCATCGACACCCCCATTCTCGCCTTCTATCTTTAGCAGTTCTGGCTCAGTAGTTCTAGCTCATTGAATTATTAGCTAATTGCCAGGTGAAATCAGTATTGATTGTGTATTGCACAGCAGCTCGTGGCAGCAGTGGTATATAGCAGGTCGCAAACTGGACTCTCCAGCTGCGTGTTATGAAAACCCGGGACTGTAAAGATAAAAGAGTCTGTGTGGGTGGAAGTGAAAATGCTTCCCCACGCGCGCACACACACACACACACACATGCATTCAGTGTCTTTTTTAGTGTTGCGTCTTTGCTGCAGAATCTGTGCCCTGGAGAGCTATGGGATCACTGTGCTGTGCTGCTGTTGAGCCACTGTCTTGTCCTTGCTATGTAGGTCACCAGTGCCCTCCAACGATATCTTATCCCATCTGCAGTGCAGTCAATACTGTTGACAGAACTCCAAATAGCTTCGGATTAGAAGTTGCCTCATTAACTTTGTTCCTTTGCCTAAATGATTAACCTCACATCTCCAACCTACTGATATCAATTGGACAAGTTTGTAGCGCAAACATAGTATGAAACTTTACTGTTTAATCTGCCTTTTTTTGATGTAGGGGGGTGGGATAAACCAAGAGGAAAGAAATGGAGAGTTTTTTTTAAAGAGGCAGGGTGCTGAGGGACAAAACAGGAATGGTTTAGACACAGCGCTCTGCACTGATCCTGAGCATGGCAGCCAGTGGTGTGTTTCAGATTGTTTCCATTTGCATGATAATATGAGCATGGATTGACTCTTACACACACACACACACACACGCGGGCTATTACATACAGACAGGCGGTTCCAGCAGGCCAGATTACCTGGGTGAGTATTCTGGGTTTTACTCAATGCCCCGAAATGAATGAAATTCCCCCCATTAGCACACAGGTTACATAAGCCTGGTGTACAGGTATATCCAGCTGCACTGAGGCAGTAAGCTGATTACAGATGGAACTAACACAATTACTCCTCTGTAATGTAATTAACATGAATTGGATTGTGAAATAAGCAACCGGACTGTCGGGCGGATCCTCTGAAGATGCAGAGCTCTTCACCAGAATGACGCCAGAGAGAGGCTATGGTTTCAATAAATCATATAAATGCTCTGCAAAGCACGTCAGCACACACCCTGAAGTCTTTTGCATCAGATGTAAATATGAAAACATGTGAATCAGCTGTACAGTAAATCTTCGGTGTGTGCATTGCAGCTTTATTTGTTTTGTTGTTGTTTTTTTATCGGGGAAATGTAATGGACTGCTTATGGGTGTAACTGCTGTTTCACTACAGTATGGAGTGATCAGTTTGCTATTAGTGCTGTTGGTGCATCGCTCTGCCGTGTGAAGGGCAACTGCTTTCCATACAAACTGACAGACTCTGCAGCACAAACACTTGAAATTGTAATTTGTATGTGTACGAGTGTGCGGTACTTAGGTGAGCCTAATGTAGCAGTGATTTGCTGAGCAGGCAGCATCACTGCAACAATTTATTCCAAGTATTTAGATATTACAGTATGTGCCGCATTCAATCATGTTTCCGCAAGACACGCATAAAGTGTATAACACATCTCCAGGACGATAGCAGTGCTGGTAGTACTGAGAGGAATTTCCGGATGCACATTCTGACTAAATAGTGAATGGCTCCCTCCTTCTCAGTCATAAACAGCTACACATATATACACACCCTGGGACATGGAGATGGATAAAAAAAAAAAAATCTCTCTCCATGGGTGGGGCTGTTGTAAAGGTCATCTTCGCATCCAGTTTAATTTTTGCTCTTCCTCAAGAGTTAAGATCTATAAAGTGATCAATAAATCTCTTTAAATGTCTCTGCAGCTGGGCTGCATGTGATTTAACACCTGCCTTATCAGTTTCTTTCTTTCCGTTCACCACACTGACAGACCTCAGCCATCCTCTGCTCGCAAATCTAACTGTATCAGCCCCAGCCCGAGCCTCCCACATAGACCTTTATATTTGATGGATATCAGAACTGGTTCAAAGTCCTCTATAAGGTTCTGGTCCAGAGCCACTGGATGATTCCTGGTATGGAAAATGTGTCACCTGTGATCTACAGTGGGGAACAGAGTGTCCTTAGGTGTGGGATTCTTCCTTTCAGGCAGTATTGATTGAAGGAAAGATGATCTGAGGAGGCCATTAGGAGGAATAGGGAGGGGGTGCAGGCAAGGAAGGGCTGTGATGAACACCTCTCTAATCATTATGCCACGTACAGCACTGCCTACAGCATCAGCCTCACATGCAAATTCAGACACACACACATACACACATAAACACACTATTATACACACAGGCAGCCGGACAGTAAAGCAGGATTAAAATTTACAGCAGCAGTGTTTGTGAGATTGCTCCGCTCTTGCGTTTGTTTAGATGTTTGTGTGTGTGTGCCCATTTGCTGCTGCCATGTTGTGGGGCTGGCTCTGGCTCTGCATCTGCACCAACACATGCATAACTGCACACCACTGATGGGTGGGGCTCTGTCACAATGAGCACAAGGAGACACAGTAATGGGACACACACACACAAACACGCACAAACACACAGAATTTTTATGATGTCTCCCAGTATCTTTGTGGTCCAGGCATGTAGATAGGTGTCTTGGGAAGATAGCTGAATCCAGTAAAGTGGGCTATTCTGCAGCTGTTGTGAACACCTCCTTTTTCCTCCTCCTGCTTGTCCTGCAGCACGGTGTGGAGCACACTTGCACTCGGGGCTCATCAGACTAAGCTAGATAAAAGCTGCTCAACTCCAGCCGAGAGCTTAATTAAAACGGGGCTGCCATTGCAGAGTGACACCTTTTACAAGCTCCTAACGGCTCTCTGCCCGCGGTTACTGCCAATCCAATTATAGACCAAAACAATAAAATAGACACGGGAGGAGCTGAAGCAAATAGGCTGGTGTTAAAAAAAAAAGAGAGAGAGAGAGGGAGAGGGGGAAAAAAAGGTGGGGGCTATTAAAGATTATATGAAGATATGCACAGTGGACTGTAGAACAAGGCCACATGGGTTTCATTTTCACCAGAGATGCCCTAGTAAGTGTGCCACACTGGATAAACGACTCGGTCTGTGTGTGTGTGTACCTTTGCTCATATGTGTGTGTGGTTGTGCAGTTTCTGAGAGATCCAGCCCTTTCCTCTCAGCCTGGACACAGTTCAGCAGCATCCAAAGGATTATCTTTCCCTGTGGAAGGTCACTACCTCAATGTCATTAGGCCGGAGCCCACACAAATATATTAAAGACACACACACACACACACACACACCCACATGTACAAACAGCACTTCAGACATGTAGGATATTTCTATCCTAGTGGCTTTTAGCATTGTTCTTATCTAGAATTCCCTCTCTGGTTTGAATCTGTCACAGCTGGATATTTGGCATCTTAACACCTACATAGCACCATTATAAAATTGTAAAGGGCTACATAGGGCATATATATTATTATTATATTATATTATATATATATATATATATATATATTATTATAATATAAGGCACAAATATAGATAATAACTTTGCAGACGAGAGAAAGAGATGATGAGGATGAAATTTTATGAGATATTAAAGACGTTAAGGTGTTGCAGGACTGGAGGAGAATGAGATGGCAGATGTGTTTACTCATGAGGGAAAGGTTCAGTTTCCATTCAAAGACCTGTGGGTTCTCCCAGGCATAATGAATATGAGGTTGCGGGCTGTATTAGAGTCCAGTTGTTTGGTAACTCATTACCAGATAAAGTCAGAGTTAAAGCAGAAGTAAGTGGTCCGGTCGTTTTCGCTAATGCTGCGTTCCAGGCAGGCTTTTGAAATCGTAAATTACAGCTTCAAGTCACAATTTACGACTTTGTAGCGTTTCAGGCAACCCACTCGTGTTTTTCCGACCTGTTTTACCGGTGAAAGTCACTATAACGGCCACTCGTAACTTCCGACCGGTGAACTCGTACCAGATCGAACTGGTACCACTTCACGGTCGGAAAAATACGAGTTTCCTTGAACGCACCATAACAGTCCTCGTCGCTACGTCACCACATTCACGGCGTCCCTTGGCTGCACACACAGCCCTGCATGCCGTTCTCTCTCCTCATTGGATAAAAACTGTAGGATACGATAAATGTTTTCTCTTCGGCTCAGAGCAGAGCAGAGGGACTGAGAGACCCGTGTTTCAGTCCAAACACTCTATGTAAGTGATTGCTGTCGGAAGATATAACTATTTAAGACTTATATTAACACAAATATATCACTTACTTCTGCTTTAATGAGAGAAACGTGGCTCTAACACAGTCCTGATGCAAAGTGGCGTGTTTCTGCCTGAGTCTCCTCACACATGTGAAACCACTAGAGTTTAAAATTATATCTTGGTCAAATAGGAAAACCACAGCCATGACCATCCTGCTTTACAGAACTCTGTTTTTGATGAAAATCAATATCTCTAGTCATAACAAGATAACATGACTGCTTTTCCCAAATGTTCAAAATACAGCACTGTGCCTGCTCAGCCATTCTGTAGCGCAGCAGCACTATTACTCTCAATGATAAACCTCCAGTATCTGCTCCACAGTACGATCTATCACATTCAGATAGGACTGATGCAATAGCAGACTAATTTCCCAGAGAGAGAGGACATTAGCAGGAGGCTAGTCTGCCAGTCTGCCCCCTCCTCCTCCTCCTCCTCCTCCTCTCTATCCTTCCTCTCACTCTCCCTCCTCTGCCCTCTTCTGTCACCCAGCACAGGAAGTAGCCCCACCTGCTCTATCATGATACCCACCTCTGTCTGCGTTGCCTCTGTCTGAGCCGCTCCTCCCGCCTGCCTCTCCTTCCCTCAACGTCTTACTCCCCCTTCCGGCTGTGAAGTGTCCATTCTGGACTGAGCACAAGCATCAGCACAACGTCGTGGCTTATCTGAGCAGGCACAAAGACCCATGGGCACATTGTTTGTCAGTATCAGCCAGCTCCAGTTTCAGCGCACTGTACATGTCTGCCAAACCCCCCCGATGCATTCATGACCGTAAACAAGACAACAGAACGAAAGCTGGAAACGCCACCAAAATCATTTCGGGGCAAAATGCATCTTTAATTGTAGTGCCTGTTAATTACTGAGTGCTATGAGAATGGGAAAAGATAGAAGGAGGATACAGCACATCGCTATTTATTATGCAAATGTATTCCATTTTAGAAACAATTAAGTGATTAGAAAGCTGTCGCTCTCTGCCGTCTTTCTTCTCCTTGTCCTTACTTGTCTTTTTCTTTGCTTTTCAGCATATTACTGTAATGAAGCCATTACTTCTTCAAGTGAATTTTAATGAGTTTTTAACCAACATTTTAATGAGCTATACATTACCATAAAGCATGGATTAGGCTAAATTGAATTGTGTGTGTATGTGCACGTGTGTGTCTCTACAGTGGGGTCCTAAAGTCTCAAGACCACTTTCTCATTCACTTGAATGGGAATCTGGTCTACTGTGTGTACATGTGTCTTTGGCATTGTTAAAGAGTAGAAAGGAAACAGGTTCATTAAGAGTTAATTACACCGTCTCTCAGGAGCAGAGCCACACATTTTTCCTGGATCGGGCAGCAGAATCGCCCACTGTGGTCTCACTGTCATTACTGTGCTGCCCAGGGGCTTGTTAGGCCAAATTAGGGGTGTTGTTTGAAAAATGAGCTTTGAATGGGGCTGCTGTTTAAATAAGGATGTTTGTTTAGGCTTATCTACTGAATGAGAGGTAGATGCACAGTATGCGGCATGAGTTTGATGGAATGCACCCCATTCATTTACAGTCAGCCCCATCTATTCACCACCTTTGTACTGCTCACCACCTCTACAGTTTGACCTTGATCAGCCACCCTCTCGTCATTTCCCCCCGTTGTGTTGGGTTATGTCTTTCCTCTTTTCTCCCAGCATTCTCACAAGAGCGCACATGCTCTGTTTCTTTCATCCCCTCCAAGGCTCTATTAAGGATGCACATTTCATATGGCATCACCACCTGTGATTTCCCCCCGCTATGATATCACTGTCGGCCATATGATTCTCTTTACCTTCACTCTTTTCCATATTTGCTGCATCTTATCTGCGAAAGTGACAGTGTTATTTACAATCCCGTAGCCCAGGATTTGCAGATAGGGAGAGTGCTGGAGGAGATCATATCAGGCTCGGCCATGGTCTATGGAGAATGATTGGGTGTGCATGTATATGGCCTCATCTGCAGAACCTAATCTGCAGTCGGCAAAGAGAGAGAGAGAGAGAGAGAGAGATAGAGAGAGAGATCACTGACAAGCCCGTAAAAGAAAAGTGGAGCAAGACATTGGACAACACTATGGGATTTCACAAAAAAGGGAGAGAAAAAATCAACTTAGAAGATAGGAGATAAAGAAAGAGAGAATGACCCCTGATGGTGGTCGGAGAGAATGAGACAGACAGAGAGAGATGGTGATGAGTTGTGCTAATGATGAGAGGCTCTGCTCGGTCCTTAGAGGGGGTACAGCCTTAGGCACCGCCAGACGGCCATATTTTTGCAGCTGTTTCTCTGGTTTGACCCGCAACCCCTCAGTGGAGGAATATAGAGGGATATGTGCGGACCTGCTGCTTGCCTGCCTGCTGAGGGGGTAATTTCTGTATCTGGATGCGGGGGCAAAGGTTACCTCTGGCCGGTGGGAGGGCAAATGAGCGAGTCAGAGCTGAAGAAAGACAAAACCTTGCATCCAGACAAATGGGGCGCATCTCCCTTTGCTGTGTAATATTATATAGCAAGGCGTTATCCCTCTTCTGCCCTCAGCATCAACAGTAATACAAAACACCAATGACAGCACATAGACTAGGTTTGGTATGTTTTGTCAAGTGACATATATATTGTCTCTCTTCTCTAAGGGCGAAATTGAAAATGGCAGTATTGTAATAGCACTCTGCCGGATGAAGCGCAAAAAAAGCACTCGAATGAAATGATATTATAGCTGGGAGCTACCTCTCTACAGCTCTCCCTGTTTATATGTGTGTGTGTGTGTGTGTGTGTGCATGAGTGTGTGTGCATGGTTTATTTTCTAATCAGAGTGTGGGTAGAAGGTGGTGGTTCTGGGTGCTGGGGTATGGCCCCGGGCTTCTAGCTGTTGTAATCTCTCTCTGTGTTTCTTAGCCTCTGACTCAGGAGACTATGAAAGCACGGAGGGCCTTTTCTCTGCAGTAAATAGAGAGGAAGAAATAATAACAACCACCAACATACGCAAACATCCACATTTTTAAGTATTACAAAAAAGATACCGAGCCCTGCAGCTTTTAACAATGCCTCGTAGTTCGTCGGGTTTGCGTGTATAGGTTTTTCTTTCTGTGTGTGTGTGTGCTGAATGTCTATCAAAGTGATGTGAATGTCAGAGCAGGGGCGGGAAAAAAAAATTAGATTTTTAGACATCAGTCTGTGGTGTTGTGGCAGCAAGTGCAACCTTTGTGAACCAGAGCTAGGTACGCTCCTGTAGGTGAATGTGTTTGTCAGCACTTATCTCAGTATGCTGGCTGGAAGCTTCAGTCAAGGCTCCCCACTAATCTTACCGACAAGCAGTGTCATCCTCCAGTGAGTAATATCTTGGGCGGGAGAAGAGGGCGCACTGTACAAAATATCTCCTCTCATCCTGTCCTTGCCCTGCCACCTCCGCCGCTATGATGCCAGCTGTTTGTGCTGTCACGTATCTGCGTCCGGCTGTTTCTTTTCTTTTTCTTTTTTCATTTGTTGTTGTTAGTCTTTCTCAGGTTTGAACGCACACATGTAGACCCTTGCTAATGGTTGCTGGCATAGCCCCCCCACCCTTCTGTCAATGTACGGCAATCTGCTTTACAAAGTAACTGTGTGGGTGTCTCTTTTTTGTTTTTTATTTTGGCAAAGACTTCCGATCTCAACCCTTTTGGCTGTTTCACGGTGCAAGTTGCAACCTGAATCCCCTTCCCTTTAAGTTCCAAGGTGTTGAATCAGTGCCAGCTGAAGGAGCTGCGAAATTTGCCATGCTTTGCCCCCTGCCTGCTGCTCCTTCATTCAAATCAACCCACTCCTCTGATATTTGGGGAGCCAGATAAATAAATAAATAAATAAAAGACAAGAGGCAAATGCAGATGAATATTTTTTTTTCCAGATATGGGGTTCTTTCTAGCCTCCAGCCGGATTGACAGATGTAGTACTTGCCAACAGAGAGGTGTAAATGTAAAAATATATAAATATTAATAAGCGAGCGAGCAAAACGGCAGAGTTTGGGGCCTGCTGCAACTCCGCGGGAGGTGAGATGTTTTCAGTGGAAGATGAGTTGAGTGTTTCAGGGGGATTGAAAGGCAATTACCTCGCGTCTGTCGACTGATTCAGGCCCGAGTGCCTACGGGCTCTCGGAGGTGGAGAGTTCAGGTTCAGCAAATGCGCAGACCCACTTAATGATACACTCATATCAAATGCGCCTCACATAGATTAACAGAGAAAAATGGTTATGTTGTGGTTCTAATAAAAAAATGTTTAAAAAGCTTGCTCTTGGCTTATGATCGCTGACATAGTGTAGCGTAGCTCATGGAGATGCCTGCAGGCGACCAGTAGATAACATGCTCATACGATAATGGAGCTATAGGCAACCCCTCCACTGAGGGGATGGATGTTTCAGTTGAGTGTCTGCTTTAACCACGGGAGGTTGACCTTGATGCCAGTGGCCTTGTAGATAGGATTAGATAGTGTACTAAAGTCTATTTGAATTTGTCCCTCCACTCATTTACTTAGTAAATGTATCTGCTCAGAGTCTTAGTATTAGCAAGCCCTGAACCAACACACGGGGCATAATCCTTTGACCAGTGTTGTATCCTCTGTTTGTTTGCTTGTAGCTGTTTGTAACCCAGTGTTTGTCCTGTCCTCAACAAGTGTGTGTGCATGTTGTTTTTTATTTGCCACAGCGTGTGTGGCTTCTCAGTTTTTGTCATTTTGGTGTATTCTACTCTGCTTGTATTTATTTACTGTAGATTGCAGCGTAGGGATGCATTTACTGTGACGCGCGGTGTAGTATTGTATTAGATTAGACAGCACGGTGCGAGCACAGTAATGATGCACCTAACCAGTGTTTCTTTTGTCACTGTTCTGTTTCAGAGAAAATTGATTCTGACAAAATCCCATGGGTGCTATCAGCACTGAATGGAAAGGAGCAATTAAATCCAATGTGATCTTGAAAACAACAGGCAGTATATGGTCTAAACCAGGCTATGATTTTAAACAGCGGGGCTGCTATTTGTAATGCAAATACACAGAGCTTAGTGGTGGTGGCTGTTATGCCCACTCTGGCCAGGCCAGGGGGTCTGCCACTCCGAAGCTGGCTAATTAGCTTAGCTCTTTAGATTAAAGGGCAGCCCGGCATGAGAGAGAGAGAGAAAACCTTTACTTCTACCTATTCTATATTCTCTCCTAACACCCCTGTGTAAAGGTTTCATTTGAATTCAAGTCACACCAGAGTCCCACTCTGTACCCCTGTGCATTCCCAAGATAATTGGGTTGAAAGCTTCCTCCATTCCACCGCCTGGCTCTCCCTCGGTCTAAAAAAAATAAATAAGAAGACATTGGCTGCGCGGCTTTCTGTAGAGAGGGTTAGAAGAGTGAATGAAGAGATGAGAGAAGCCTGGAGCGCAGGGACGAGTTATCCCCTCTTATAATCCCGGCCATCCCTGCCATTGTCCCCTGTGCCACGTGGAATTTACATAAGGACCTGTGGTGCTGCCCTTAATTTAGCCCTCCTCAAGCATCTTCAAACATCATCCAACAAACTCAGTCCGTTTTATCCAGCGGGGGAATCACGTGTCCCTCGTCTCTGCACAGATGGACACACCGCTGAAGCTCAAATTCCTAAAGTGCTGCTCCACGGATTAGATTTGTACTGTAGATCAAATGGTGAAAGATCTGTTTGAGTACACACAGCGGGAGAGCCAGCGTGACCCCCAGTTTGTACTTTTAAACCGCTTTTTTAATTGCATTAGGAATTTTTGTAGGTTCACTCATTAGTATGGAAGTTGTATCATGCCCTGAGTACACCTCTTAACGGAGGATTTAATTTCTCAGAGATAGTTTTCAATGTTGGTGTTAGCGCCCTTGCATTTCTGTGCTTGCGTGTATGTGTTTGTGTGTGACATCATTTTCCGTTGTTTGATAATGAGCTGGTTTTGTGTGTCGCTGAGCACTAGGCAGGCTGAGAGGCTATCTGTGTGATGAAAGGCCTACCTGAGGGTGATAAGATACAAGGCCACAGTTGTTCATCAGACCACCCACTGTTTTTTTTGTGTGTGTTTTAGCGCATATCTGCTCGTGTGTAAGTCTGAGTGTGTGTACATGCTAGTGGAGTGAAGCGGTGTTGCACCCCCGTGAGCCCTCACATGTGAATGACACGAGGCTTCAGGGCATTCTGTCTTCTGTTTGTTCTGCTCCCTCCACAGGGACCTCCATTAGCTCCAATTAGCTTTCACTTGTGCTTGCCTAGTCAGATGAAGCTTCGCATCCCATTTAAATAGCCACAATGAATGTTACATGAAGTCACGCTGCGTCGGATCCGCACAACATACTATACGTTTGAATAATAGTGGACTTAACCATATATGCATTTCAATTAAAAAAAACATTAACCTTCGCCTTCTTTTCTCTCCTTAGTGCTGCGAGATGACTTCAGACAAAACCCCACAGATGTGGTCGTGGCAGCAGGAGAGCCCGCAATCCTTGAGTGTGTACCTCCCAGAGGCCATCCTGAACCCACCATCTACTGGAAGAAGGACACAGTGCGAATCGATGACAAGGATGACAGGATCACTGTGAGTATCATTACCATCTGGTTTAATAACCCAACCGAATAGGAAGCACATTTGTCAATGTCTGCCGTGTATACAATGGAAAATGTTGTTTTTTTTGTTTTTTTTCTTTAGATTCGGGGAGGGAAGCTAATGATCTCCAACACAAGAAAGAGTGACGCTGGCATGTACATCTGCGTGGGCACCAACATGGTTGGAGAGAGGGAGAGCGAGACGGCACAAGTTACAGTGTTTGGTAAGTTTTGTTCCCTCCAGTTCTCCTCAAATGTTTGTTTCTCTTGACTGATGTAACAGCCATTTCAATACATGTTACCTCATATTCTCAGGCACTGAGTAATTGCAACGTGCCTTAAACAGGATAGTTGAGAGAGGCAGGAAATGGGAGGGAGAGAGGGGGGGAATGACATGCAGGATAGGGCCGCTCAGTGCGGGATTTGAACCGGGGTCGCAGTGAGGACTAATAGCCTGAACACATGGGGCGGGTGCTCTACTTAGAAATGTCTTTGTAACACTTTCCAGACCAGTAGGTGTCAATTATTCGTTTTTTCATCTGTTCTTGAATTTCTTTCACCCCATGCAAAAAAAAATCATTATCACAGTTAGTTCATGATTGGGGCGGGGGGGTGTTATGTGAACAAGTGGAAAATGTTCACATTTTTGACAAAAAACTATGCATCACTTTGGACCCCTCCATACATAATTACATCAAAATGACCCACAATTATATAAAGTAGACTTAGACTTTTTATTATTTATTTGCCCCCTTCCGGATGTCTTACTTTCTTGCAGATTTGTCACAATTAACAATTGTTTTTTTTATTGTATGGCAGCCATCTAGGGAAGGTTTTCACCACTGTTCTAAGCTTAGTGTTCTCCTTTAGTTGATAAAGGTTCCTCTCACCGTGGTTCACTGGCGTCCCAAAGCTTTAGAAATATCTTTGTAACACTTTCCAGACCGGTACAGTAGGTGTCAATTATTAGTTTTTTCATCTGTTTTTTTTATAGTATTTTGGCAGGATTTTGGGGGATGTGTGAAAGTTATGGATGTGTGTGCAAAAGACGCTATATCTGACCCAATATCTAACCAAGGCGCCTGTCATCTTTCTGCGTTCCGCCGATACATCAATTTCCCGCGTGTCATTTCTAAATAAAAGCTGACCGATATGTTTATCATGCTATTTAGGCCCTGTGGCTTCTTCTATTTTTTTCTCACAGAAATTTTTACCGAGGTCCGGACCTCGGTGACCTCATAGCTGGCTACAGCCATGCTGAAGGATTAATATTTGGTCCCGTATTAATAAATACTTGAACTATCCCTTTAAGGAATTCTGACGCTAGTATACTACAATGTAATAACTATTACATTACCTAAACTGGCCCACCTTTTTGCCTGAACACAAACTTAGTTTAATTTTTAAGTAACATTTCATAACTAACCTAATTTAGAGCATTGTTTTGTACAACCTCTTCCAACCTGCACCAAGTACAAAAGCTCCTATCTGCAAAATGATCCAGGAAAAGTAGGGAAAAACCTCCTATCTGCACTTTGTGAGGCACCAGTACTGGTCGGTATTGTTAACATGTATTAATAGTAATATAGTCCAAAAACAGTGTATCATGCATTGGATACCATTGACAAATAGCATTCTGCAAGAAAATAATACGTTTTTTTAAAGTTTTCTCAAAAAAGTAATTTTTGCAGATAGGAGGTTTTGCATTTCGGCCATCAATATGATATAGACATACAGTACTGTACACTGACACCATCAAATGATCTATTTCTGTTCTCTGTGCCCTTCCTGCAGAGCGACCAACTTTCCTTCGGAGGCCGATCAACCAGGTGGTCCTGGAAGAGGAGACAGTGGAGTTTCACTGCCAGGTACAAGGAGACCCCCAACCCAATGTACGCTGGAGAAAGGATGATAGTGATGTCCCCCGTGGGAGGTAAGCAATATTTTCTGGAAAAAAAGGCTCTATTTCAGGGGAATAGGACAGTGCTAATATTATTTCTTCTCAGTCAGTTTTGAGTATCTGTTTCCCTGTGCATACCTGTGAGTGTGTGTATGTGGATGTGTGTGTAGTATTGATGTGACAGGCTGCACTTAATGGAAAGGAGCTGATGTCAGTGTGAGTGACTGTCTCAAACTAATGATAACTCACACTGCCAGCTCTCACCTGGCTTGGCTGCCAGGGGGCAATAAATAGCCCCATTAGGCTGTACACAGTGCACATTACGCATTCTGGATAAAATGACTGCAGCGCCGGCCGGGTGCCCCAGAAACCAGCTGCCACAGCCATAACTAGGGTAGACAGTGTCTCATGTCAAGGAAGGGCTCGACATCAAGACAAACAGATATTGAGCTAGACAATTAAAACTGAGTGACAGGTAAGTGGGCAGGCAGGTTGAAAAGTAGACATTAAGAGGAGTTGTAAAAAAAAAAAGAGAGACAAGAGAGAGACAGAATGACAGGAGATACGAAGAGACAGAGTAGAGCAACTGACATGACCCTCAAGTGTCTGTTTACAGGTGCAGCTGTTCAGGTGAAGTCTTGGCACAGACACCTCTGAAACCAGGAGATAATCACTCCCACCTTCACACATTTAACCCCGCTCAGACTGTGAGCCCCTCACTAACACAACACAAGCACATACTCATATTTGCAAAAAAAAAAAAACAGAGACTGGTGTAAGAAAAAGCAATAAAGGTCTATAATTTACAGACACATGCTTGCCTCATTTCAAGCTGTAGGCTCCTGCACCATGCTGTAAAAAGCCACTGATTACATAGTGATACTGTTTCTTGTTAGGTCCTGTGTGTGTCAGCCTGTTGCTTCACCGTGAGTCACCGGACTCGCAGTCAACAGTGTCATTGTCAGGGAGTGGACTTCAAAGAGACCAGCGTTCTGTCCCCAGCCAGCAGTTCAGTCGCACACGGCTTGGATCACGTCATAAAGCATACACTCAGAGGACCTGACATCTCTCAAGGCTAGCTACAGAGCCCAGCGTGGGCGGGTTGTTTGCGCCTGATAAGGATTTGGTTCACTGGGCAGTGGGACATGAGCGCTGTGCCAAAGCAAACACATAAAAGTGTTTCACTCATGTCTTTGATAGGGAGTTGGCTCTGGAAATGAGTTCATTTTGTACACTAATTAACAGATTTATAATGGAGTAGGATGAGTGTCATGTGCCCGCGTCCTTACTAACTGTATCATCCCTTTGAAGTTCAGCCCTTATTTGGATGTGGAAAAAGAAAAACTGAGCACATGAAAAAGATACTGCCAGCATTAAGAAACGATAGATATCGCAGAGGTTCTAATCACATTGGGAAAACTTTTGTTTTCCTCGCTATATTTAATTCACCAGTTTCGCTTTGAAGCAGGCGGCAACGAGGACTGAGATATTCTAATCCTGACATTTTCTGCCGCCTTTGTTGCGTGCCAAAAGGAAGACTCCTCATATTGTTAAGTGACGATCTGTTCCTGCTCTGTCTACTCCTTATCCTCGCTTAATAAACATCAAACATGGCTCCTCTCTGACTGACAGAGGAATTGTTTAAAATCCCACGCAAGAATAGCTTCCAGTTTGATAACTGGCAAGTGCTCTGAAAAGCGAAGAAATAAACACAACCATTGTAGCACAGCCATTGTGTCACCACAGTGTGGGCCTCTGTAGCTGGATCAGTAGTGGTCTTCTCCATATAGGAATGAAAGACAGCTAAAGATCAAGCACTTCTATATGCAGTGGGGGGGTGCTCTTTGTTTGCTCCTTACCCGAAAAGGTTACACTGTCCTTATTATTATGATAAGCTGTAGAAAGAAAGACACTTAGTGAGGCCATTCGCTCTTTGCCATAGAATTGTTTCAACTTGTCTTTGGTTGGTCCCTTTACACACTTCACATACGCCTGTGCCTTTTCTGTGGGTGTTTGTGTGTGTGTAACTTTTTATACCAGGGAGAAGGGAAATGGAGCCTCAGCTGAGTAAACAGGTCTTTAATATGCTCAGTGGCTCCAGCAGCCTCCCAGGCAAACACACACACACACACACACACACACACACACACACACACACACACACACACACACAGGCACATAGACATGAAGCACGCCAGGATGGCACTGGCTTCAGTCTCTGTGGGAGGGAACAGGAGATAGAGACAGCTCAAGAATGATTTCACGTAGCGGACAAAGACAACAAAACTGCCTCTTTTACCTCACTGTAGGTATTTTACCCTTTTCTTTTTGTAAAGATCTAATCACTAAACAAGCTTATCAACCCCAGGACACTCGTCAACAGGCTTTGGTGCTGCAGAGTAGTAAAGTAGGCCAGTTTCTTTTTCTTTTTTTTAACTATATGTTATGAGGAGAAATCCCTGAAGATATCCCCGTGGAACCATTAAAATTAGAGTCTGACACATGTCAAAGTGTCTACTGTGTCTATTTAAATTAAAATGTCAAGGAGCAACAGGTGCACTGTTACTACAGGTGCATTAATTATGATTGGGAATTTAGATATTTCTATGAGAGTTAAGGAAATACTGACTCAATAAAATATAGAGGTTAATTTATTCATCAGACTTACTTACAGCACTGTTATTCATATTTTGTTTCATTTTTAATAGCCATTTTTTCAACTAATGCCAAATTACAGAGCCTGTTTCTTTAAGAGACAAAGATCTCAAGGTGAAATTGAATTCCTCCCAGTAAGGAAAAGATGGGAGTGTGTGAGGTGCCGGTGTTAAATACATGTAGTCAACTACGACATGTGAAATTAGTTATAGGTAGGCCGACTGGCCAAGACAAAATAATTACCTGTAGCTGAAATTAGATCAGCCAATTTTATGAGCTTGCAGGTTCTTGATCTTGTAATGGCTTTTTCCCTTTTTTCTTTATCTTTAATACCTCAGATAAAACTGCATGTTTCTATTAGGTCACAGGCTTTTTCAACTTCTTTCATTGTCATGCGCAGAATTCCTGAAATAAAAATGCAAAGTGTCTCGAAGGACAGGACCTAAATTATGAACGGGCCAATGAGTGTGCTGAACAACAGTTGGTAATTGGGGCTTTAATTATTGCCATGGTAGGAGGAGAAAAATCACATGTATGCGCTCCGGGCGGGATTAAAATCACTGACCAGCACATGTAATATTTAAATCACCCAACCCCCCCTCCCCTTAGAGAAATAAATCCAGCACAAAAAGGCTTCATTCTTTTTACCAATATACATACGATTAGACTCAGATGTGGAGTTGTGTGCCTTCCCTGGGGAAAACCTCTGGCATGTGTCTCCGCTCAGCTGGAGAGCAGCGAGGACTCAGACAGACTTAGAGCAGATATTCTACCAAGTCTTTCCATAATGTGGCTAACAATCAAGTCCTCCATATGTAGTTGTGATTACTCGGTTCTTACCAAATTATCAAAGTGTCACATCATTATCAGTGTCAGATTAATATCCGTCTGTTAAGCATTTCTTCAGAGTCTTGGGGAAGTGACACAATAGCTGTTCCCACATCAGAGAGAAAGAGAGGCTCGTCTCTGAATAGAAGAAGGTTCTGCCACAGTCTATACAGAGAAAGGACTGTAGGCAATGTGTGTGATTTCCTATTGCCTATACCAAGTGTGTGTAGCCCAAGTCTTTCTTTCCTTTGCCTTCCCTCTCCCTCCTCATTTGTTCTGGACCCTTGTGCCCTCTCCTGTGCTTATCAGAGCCCCTTTGGTCTTGCAGACCATCTGTATTCTGCCCCCCCACCCCCTTTTTCCCTCGTCCCTGTTGACCTCCACAGCACAGCCCCTGCAACATTCAGCAGAAAAGCTTCTCTTTCTCACTCAATCCCTTTGTGGCGTGCGTATATGTGTGTGTGTAAGTGTGTTTGTGTGTGAGAGAGGTGTGTGGGTCATTCTATTTGAGAGAGCTGTTAAAGCTAGTGTGACAGCAGCGCCTTTGTTATGCTGACCATCCAGTTTCAGTGATTTCTCACCTCCGCAACTCAGCAGAATGAAAAGACGGCAGGCTACGGTTCCTGTCTCCATTACTTCCCTTGATATATAAGTGGATACATCTGGTATTTATGAGAGCGCATGTGAAAGGTGGCTGCCTAGAGGAGCGGCTGCTGCTGATGATTAGGCGTATATTTTATCTTTAGGGTTTATTGACATTGGGGGTATCAATAACGGTACAATATTGTACTGTACAGACATATGGAAAATATGATTCAGCATTAATTAGAGATGTGCAATCGATAATTTATTATGTATCAGGGCTTTTCATTCACCTTCATGGAATAATATAGAAACAGTCCTCTTCTTGCCTCACTGCCGAGAAAGCTCCATTGCAAACTGTACACTATAGTTCTTACTTTCTCAGTGCTTTTTGTGTTTGTGCATCCTTTGTTCTTCTAACACACATACACACAAACGCACTGAGAGAGAAACTATGCTTCCAGGAATCAGTCAGTGAGCCGTGCTTTGCCTTGTCTTTTTTTTTTTCCCGCTCAATCTGCAGCATTTTCCAGCGCAACGGTTCCATCTGCTCCAAACCACTTTGACTAAGTAAAGACTGCGCTGCTGCCACTGTTGCTGTGGTGATGAGTAAGGAGACAAGACAAATTTAGGATCAATCCGCTGCCCGCAACCCCCTCCCCTTTTCCCCAGCCACAGCCACAGGGTTGAAAATCTCGCCACACTGATCTTTGATTAATGTTGGATAAGGTGACGAATGTCAGTCAGACTGTTTGGAAGACCCCTGACCCTGCTGAAGCCACGAGGTGTGCCAAGAAGGAGTGTAGCTCTGGCTAAGGGCCTTACAGAAGGAAGATGAGAAGCAATAGCGGTTAATTGATTCCCTCTCATGGGTGACAAGGCCCCGGACAGGTAGACTCCAGCTCCTTTGATCAGGTTGAGGTAAAGTAGCAGTCAGATGGTGTAAAACTGGATCAGACTGTCAGAAATAAATGGAGCAGAGAGAGGGACTTTGTGTCAGAGCAGTCAGCCTTCGAGACCAGACTGGTATTAGTCCTTTACTGTATCTCCAGTTGAGACTCACAAGTTGGTGCACACACCCATTCAGGCTCCTGCCAGTCCCATTCACATGTACACAGAGGAGAGGCAGATAAGATCCTCTCAGGTTTAGTCATTTTGCGGATAAGTGTACACACACACACACACACAACCGAGAGATAAGATTCTCTTATGGTGAGTACATTGGCACAGGTCTGAAGGTGGAACACGGGTGACTGTGTTCCTGATGGACAGTTTAAAGGCAAATCCTTTAAGATGATCTGTGAGATGTAATGCTTTTAAAGTGTGTCCAATAAAGTTTTCATCTCACTTACAGCCTGCTACGTGTAGCGAACACATCAAGTTGACAAGCCAAAAAAAAAAAAAAAAGCTCTTTTGTCTTGGCATTTGCTTACATTCCCATCACTCCTCATCCCCCTGCTTTAGTGAATGACTCTGCACATGTGTGGATGTGTTGGATGATTGTATACTTTGTTCTTTGTGCGAGCATGTGCGTCTGTGTGTACAGTGTGCCTTTTCTGTTTGAAAAGGAGGGAGAGTCCAGCAGGGTGAACTTGGCTCTTCTATCCTTTCCACAGCCCTTCTACATGTGCAATTACATTCCTCCTCTAATAGAGAACAGAGCTCTGCCCCAATCCAGTCGCAATAAAGAGCTACTGTTCCCTTGCTGTGTGTACTTCCATGTGTGTGTGGCCACAACTACTTCTTATCCCTGAGTATTTCCACTCATCTTGTCATCCAGGCTGATTCCATATAGGAAGTTGATTACAGATTGACTGGGCTCATGTTTCCCTCTAATAAGTCATGGACCAGCCTGAGGTTCTGTTTTGAGAGATTGATGGAGACGGGGCCAAGAACAATAAGCATGTTGTCCAGTATGTCTGTATTATGTGGGTTCTCCGCGGTGCAGGCGCTCGATCAGGCTGTGGGAACCTCTAGGAGCTGTCGAACCGTTCACGTTTCAATAAGTGATGACAATATCTGCTGCTCTCATGCCTGTTCTTGACATAAAGTGAAGGATCAATCTGCCACCCTCCACCCCCTGGGAATTGTAAAGCTTTGATTATCAGCCCAGAGGATGAATCCCGGATTACAATGAATTTGTGTATATACAGTCATTTCACAGAGAGAATGAATCGTAATGATCTCGGTAAACCCTGGAAAAGTCATTCTCATTAAAACTAATGACATTCCCGTCAACCCTGGAAATACTTTGTCTTTAATGCTAATCAGCAAATGTCAACACTCTAATACACGGAACTAATATGGAAAACCCTATATATCCTTAACATCAGCATGTTAGCATTTAGTTCAAAGCATTGTTGTACACAGGCACAACTTCACAGAACTGTTAGAATAGCAGTTGGTCTTTTTTTAATACAATATTTAAAAGTGGAGACTGCTGTAGATTCTCTGTGCTGATTTTGTACTACATGAAAATTAATCTCTTGATTCTTGAGAATGGAGTGAAAACGCAGGAGGGAAACATTACCATCCTTCTTTAGCAGGTTAGCGTGGGTTGATTGAGAGTACTGGGAACAATTTACATATTCACTCGCTCTCATCATGGTTTGTTATGGAGTCCTGGTGCTTTCCCTAAGCCCCAACTTGTTCCTGTCACTCTTTTGCTCATCATCTCTCACTCCTCTCAGGAGTTCATGTTGTGCCACCCAACCTAGCCGGAGGGCACGGTGTATGAGGATGCTCTATCTGTTAGCTTGTTTGTTTTTCATCTGACAGCGGGCTTGTCCCAAAAGGTGCTGCTTCATTCCTCTGGATGCTACTCACTCAAAGTCAACAATAAATGCTTTATTCACGTCCCCTACCATTACCTGAACTGTACATCCCCTTTCTCTAGAACAAAGCATTCAGTCATGACTCAGTCAAATAATCATTATGGCTCCTTAAGTACATGTGTGGAGAGGTGGAACTGGCAGTCAGAGTTGAGGAATGTGCTTCAATAAAGCTGCCTTTGAATGCTTGCTCAGGAAATGTCATAACAGCAGACAAAAAAAATAAGACATGGATAGACAGGACAGATTAATTTTGCAGCTGCCCGTGGCAAGCAGCCATCAATACACCTGATGGTCAGGCAGAGGGGTCTTTCTGAGGGAAATGGACCATAGCACACTGTTACTCTAAAGTCACTTCAGAAAGTATTGCTGTAAACCATAGTTTATTGCCACGTCTGTCTAATGTATTATTCAGACTAAACACTACAGAAATCCTAAGAATAATACATATTATTATGAATCCTTATGTTTTTCTAAATATCTTAGTTGCAAAAACGCAGTCTAGCATGCTCTATTGTCCTCCAGAAGCTACTAAAAACACATACTGTTGTGCTGAGCTGCTAAATTACAATGAACACGGCCAGTGTACAGTAGTTTGCTCTGAAACCAGCCTATGACTGTGTTTTCCATCTCATGAGGGGATTAGCTCTGTGTTGGGCAGACATCACTGCTCATGGTTCTTTGATGTGTTTTTAAAAGTTGTTTTAAGATTGTTTTGGAGGCAGCATAGAGTACAATAAAAAAAAGATGAAGCCCTTGTGTGAGTTTGATTTTTTTTTTTTTACATGGGCGATTCAGTTGGTACAATCCAAAATAACACTGCGTCAGACTGCAGTCAGTATATACAGTATACTGAAAGGCCAAAAGCCACAGAGACTGCATCAGTTTTACCAATATTGTTTTTTCCCCCCTACAAACTAATAATTTAACATGTTCCATCAACTCATGAAAAATTTACAGTGAGGATTTAAAGGGCCAGCAGAGTGTCAAGCTGAAATGCAGTGGCCCTTTTATCTGCTTATCTCAGCTCTGTTCTCCGTGTCTGTGAGTGACAGACGGTGGACAGCAGACAGGTTGTCAGGCTGACAGACCACCGTCACACAGCCCCGCCACCCCTGCCACTGCACTGCTTATACACTGCCAGGACAGCACCCTGTTCAATTACAGACTGGAAAAACAAACCAGAGCAACAACACCAACGCACACACACACACTGTCAACTGCCATGCAATTCATACAGGTCCACACAAACACACAGAACCAACTGCAAACACACAGAAGCACAAACATTTCGCCTCTACAGCAGAACAGAATCAGAGACAACTTTGCCTCAGTATAGATGCTGTATTGAGTCAGTCAGTTAAAAATGCCTCGTGATAACAAGGCGTACAGTAGGTCTGTATAGACTCATTGCAAGCGTACATTTGTGCGCATATTGTAGCTGCACAAAGGCGGCAGTTTTGCACATGCTCACACAAGCAAACCTCTGAATATGGTTTAAACAAATATATATACACAGAGAGAGGGGGAGAGAGAAACATCTCATGAATATTGAACGAGTTTTGTGGGTTCCAACTGGATGCACACCTCTCTGTGTGCTGTGTCTCATTGTTGAATAATTGATCCTCCTCGTTGCAATCTCCATTTGTCAGAATGAGCGGTTGTACTTCTGTCTACCTCTCCAAGAAGAAATACACTTTTCACGGCTACTGCCAGACAATTCAGCGGGTTCACGGCTGAAATACTGAAGCACGTCTTATTTGTTCGTAGGATTAATTTTTTTTTTTATCTGAATTTGTTATATTTTGCATTTGAAGCTGAATGGGACACAATGAACTTGTGTCTCATGATATTTTGTCTTTGTTTACAGGTTTGAGATCAAGTATGACAAGGACGACTACGTGCTGAGAGTGAAGAAGGCGTCCGTAAACGACGAGGGCATGTTCACCTGTGTGGCGGAGAACCGCGTGGGAAAGCTGGAGGCCTCCGCCACGCTCACAGTCAGAGGTACACAACACCTGTGCTCGTTGTTATTTTTTCTCCCATTAGCTCGCACATAACAACACTTAGAGAAGCCACGGACCATTGAGGTTATTATGGTCATAAACCCATATGAAATTTAGATTGGCAATGTACTCCATAGGGTCTCCTTTACACAAATGGAAATCCAGAGTGCTGACTCCCACAGCCAAGAGAGATGTAGCCAGTCTATGAATCTGCTTAATTATTTACATTTCCAAGTGCAGCATCGACACACTCTGCGCCCCCGCCCATCCCCCCCCACCGCGTCGAGGTGGTCTGCTAGCCACGCTAACCCTCCACGCTGTAACCACAAAGTCAGCAAAGCCATTTCACAGATTACTGGTGCACACTGCCAGTCCAACACCTGGGGTTTGCAAGGTTAATAAAAACATCCTAGCCATAATTCCCCCTCGTCTCTCTCACCACTCTTCTTCCCATTAAACCCAAGTGTTTCAGGTCCCAGTGGAACGCTTTGGAGCGACACAAGGGGCCACAAGGAGATAAAACAAAGTCTGGCTTGATTTCCCATTTATACCGCCTTTTGGAAGCTGTTTTTTTAAAGTAGCATTTTTGTGTTTTTTTTACTTGACAGTGAAGACACGTACAGTAACAAAGTAACTCTTGCAGTCCATTGTGTTTTGAAGAACCCCTACCTGCATCAGCCCCTCTGGACAGAGCGTGGGGGTTTCAGAAGCTCCAGTCTGTGGATGTTACCCCCATGCTGTCTTCACACAGGCTTTGAAATCTTTTTTGCTCCCTTTTTTCCTCTCGCTCTCCTGCTCTATCCATCAATACTACTTATAAACACGTCCTCGCTTTGCTATTACAAACACACGCCACCTGTAGAATTGCAGATTTCATTAATGCGAGCAGCGAAGATCCAGTAGTTTATATGTTTCTGCAGAGCTGAAGTGTCTGCCTCCCACAGAGAATTGAATGCAATTGAACACTGGTGACCACCAGTGGACGCACATTCCTCCAAGTCCAAGAGAGAGACTTGAGTGTGTCAAAAAAAGTTTTAAAAATCACTTTCCAGTGGACAAAAGCTACTGGATCCTCTCTGTCATGTTTCCCTGTTCCAGACATGTGTTGGCCCCAACACAACATATCATTCGTTCTGACTTTGATTTCTTTTTGTCTTATTTTATTTATGTTTGTTCTGTTCTTCTTCTCTCATTTTGTGTGTTTGTGTGTCTGTGTCCTTATTTGTTTCTTTTGTGTATCCACTCTTCCATTATTGTGTCTCCAGCTCGCCCTGTCGGTAAGTACCCATCCCTCTGATTTGATCCCATCCTGCATGCCCTCTCCATACACACAACTGCACCCGACTGCTTGACAATCAATTACCATTGCTTTAAATGACCGTATTTTATTAACACAGGTGTAACATCACATTGTCTTCCCTTTAGAACAACTGTTTGCAAATTGTGTGTATAGTTCTTTAGAGACTCATATTTCTACCTGGATCACTAACACAGTAAAACACTATTACACAAGGTCTGTCTGTTGATTTGTGCTCAGTATTCATGTTATATAGAAATTAAACCAGACACTGCTTTAATTGATGTAACTGTGATCAGTCTTAACACAATTTAATCATGTCAAAGCTTCTTATTTCTTCAATTAAAAGAGAATCAGTTTACATATCTTTGAATATCACAATATAAACAGAAGGCACAAAATCTGGCAATTTTTTTGTAGGTTTGTATTTTTTTTATTTTGTATTCTTTATCAGCAGCTGATGGAACTGGTGCATTCAACATGTTATAGCACAGATTTATCAAGTGAAGTGACGCAGACTGCAGGCTCTTTAGACTCTAAACCATGTCCTTTATAATGAGTGAGTAGGCTGGCAGTCTGATAGTCTCAGACATTGTCATCTCATATGGTCTGGGACGTGTTTAACTTGCAAGTCTTGAGGCCATCTGTCGATTTTTGGAAGACAAAACTGAGATCTGTTTGTTTTGGAGAAGCTTCTATCTCTCTGAGCCCCTCAACACTGAGCGGGCAATCTGATTGTATTTCCCTATAGATAGAGAAAAGGTCAGGGCAAAACCTCATTTGATACACTTAAGATAATATACTGTCAGAGGAGGTGAGTGACAGTGGGTATGAGGAGAGAACGGTGTGATTTTTAAGAGGAGAACCAAAGTGAATGTGCAACAATAAACATAAGGCAAGACAAAGAAGGGAGAAGCAAAGAATGGCAGAGGAGTTTGTCGAGACAGGCTTGACTGGCAGAAAAACCCAGACACTGCCTCAGTGGCAGGACTTTGGTTGCCAAAACAGCAGTGGCTGTTCTCTGATTGTCAAACTGTCAGCTTCCGAGAAGATGGAGGAAATTACACATTCAACCCTGCCTGTGGGAAGAGACAGTAATTGCTGTCGACTTTTGAATAAAATATGATTGAACGTGTGAGGAAGGAATACTTCTGAGTTTGTGTGTCTGGGTGCACTGAATGGACGTCTTTCTCTCTGTCCATTTGTTCTTTTCACCCTGACTGCTGTTTAATGCTGAGCCCTCTCCAACCCAGGCAGATGTGACTTGTCATGAATTAAATATGGGCGCCTCATCACGTGTTTCCTTAGCAAGGGACAGGAAGGAGCCTCTCACATGTCATTAAAGGTCTCTGAATCAAAACAGGACCAGTGTGAGTTTGCCCTGAGCCAAGCTGTGAAACTGTCGCACGCTGGCTTCCTCTTGATTTGTTTGAGTTTTTGATCTATGCTTCTCTGTGAGCCTCCCTCTCCTTTTTGTAGGTCCATCCCCTTCATACGGCATTTCCCGAGAGTGTTTTATTCATTTTTAAATGTAATTTAAAAGATAGAAAGGAAGATTAAAGGTACCGTAGTGCCATGAGTATAGAATCAGCCCAAGATTAATCTCAGGCCACCGGGAAAAGATCACCATGCGTAAACAGAAAGTTAGATAAAGGAATAAAAGAGATATATTGCTGTATTAACCACATGACCACATCACATACTTAAGCAGCACCACTGATTGATTGATTTGACCCTTTAATCCAGGGATCAAACAGTCCAGTACAATAGACACATCTTTAGTTCATTACTAAAAAAAAAAGACCATCTCCAACAAAAATAACAAGTTACTTGCTACAATGAAGATGATTCACAAATAATTTTCTTTCTTTTATTAGATTTGGTTAAATCTAGCAGAACAGCACTTTGTCTTGTTTGTTTTGACATCCAGCCACAAACAATCATCCATACAAGCAAAGACCAATAACCTCAGAAAACCTCAGGAACATTCACATGACATTGTTATGTCTGACAGTACAGAGTACCATAAATACCGAAGTATGAGAATAGAAGAAAAATACTGATGAAGAGGGTGTGAGAAAGGACAGTGCTGAGCAGCATGCACTGAAAGAAAGGGTGCACTCTGTTAGGTGTTGGACCATATTTTTGGTCAGTAGTTAGTAGTGCCATGTGTGGGATGAAACAGAGCAGAGGAAGAGAAGGGAGGGAACAGAGACCTTGCCAGAACATGATTTAGGAGCTCTGTATCAGGCCCAGCATTGTGAGAGCCACAAGATATCCAAGCTGCAGAAGGCCAAACGGGAAGGCAGTAAATCTGTAGCCATCTGTACCATTCCCAACTGTGTGTATCTTTGACAAATACACATCCCCGAAAAGGGATTACATGGAGAGACCAGCCAAATGGGAAGAGTTTGGCCTTACTAGAACCAGCTGGCTTGTCAGTGGAAGGACTTACAAAGAAGTCTAAATAAACAGAAAGAGTGCAAGATGCAGCGTTGCAACAATTCAGATTTTTATTTTTATTTTTTTGTCGTAAAATTTTTACAACAATCTGAAGAAATTAAAATAGCTTCAACCACCCATAATCTGCACCTACTTATGGTTATGGTGGCAGCTTTTTCTGTTTTTGTCAGGAAATGACCTCAGGTCAAAGTTCAGACTTGTTCAGAGGTTTAGGTCTGCAGCTGCAAATGTAGTAAAACCCTGTAGTTCCACTTACAATTTGGACATGGCTAATTATAGGTACACAGATGGATGCTTCACCATCTATATAAAACATGGTACTTTATGTTGATTTGGGATGAGAGTTTGCTACGGGTAATGAAACACCCTGTCTTCCATTATTATCCCAACTATGAAACTCTGATTCATCATCATGATAAATGAACAAGTGGCGATGTGAGGACAGTGTGCTGTGAAGTCACGCCCCCCTCCCACCTAACTCACCACCAGGGATTGGTCAGGGACAGAAGAGAGGCGACAGCGTACACCAAAAGCGCTTGTATCTAATCTCCACATGCCTCTCTCCTTTTTATTGAACTGCATCTGTCAAGTTGTCAGTCAGAAATGTCTCACTCTCTCCAGACTGCGAGTGTGTGACAACTGGTCTCGCTCCTGGTGGAGTCGTGAATATTGACTGAGAAAGCTTCACACCATGATTTCAAAGTTTGATAGCTTTTCAAGGCTCCTCTCTTTGTGATGGGAAGGTGTTGGCTTGAAGTGTGGCAAACACAGAAGTAGTCATTTCTGTCTCACGCTCCCTTTTGATGCAGCTTTGATCACGTGCCGAACCGCTACAGCTCTCAGCTTTTCTCTGAGATGCAATATGATGCAGACTAAATCTCACATATGGAAAGTCAGACATGATTAATCCTGTATGTCTCTACCTGTTCGTAGTGTTGGATGTTTTTCCGGGGCATGGGTGTTGTCTCCAATCTTAATGCCATTGTGACCGAGGCGCTACCTCGTGTGAATGCCTATGTGGCTGTCATTCATTCAGCCTCAGCCTCACCTGGATGAATGGCCAACCTGGTTACCATGGAAATGATGGTCATTGGTGTTCTCCCCTCTGTTCAGAGCCATTAGAGAGCAAAAGACGGATATGACGCTGCATGGAAGCTCTGTACAGCACTCCCATTTTGATTTGACCATGTGGTATATTGCTTGTTTTTTGCTTGAAATCCCCAAGCCCTGATAATCTCCAGCCCTGATGTTTGGCCTCACTGTGTACCACTGCTCTAGTAACATCAAGTGTTTTTACCCCTTAACTTTAGCCGCACCCCAGTTTGTCATCCGTCCAAGGGACCAAATTGTGGCTCAGGGCCGCACTGCCACCTTCCCGTGCGAAACCAAAGGAAACCCTCAGCCTGCGGTCTTCTGGCAGAAGGAGGGAAGTCAGGTAAGAAAACCTGACGAACAGTGAAAAGTTTATTTTTCTTTCTTTTTTTTGTGCTTTCACATTATTTCATACACATGAAAACATATTGCTCTCCTAGCCGGCAGGTTTCATCATTTGTTGTTGCTTCTAGTGTTATCAACACTCTGCACTTTGTCTGGATTCCTTTGACTGTGTGTACAATGGCTTCAGTGCTCATGATTCTATTGCCCCTGTGCATGGACACACTCACACACACATTCACACAGCACTTCAAACTACACTCTCTGTCATCAGTATACTTACTACACACACACAGATACACCTTTGTTCCTAGGGCCCGCCAAACGACAGTGTGTCTGGCAAAGTGCTAATCGGTTTCCCGTGACCCTGCACTGATAAGAACGATCCTATCCCTCACTCATGCAGATAACCCATTCAAATACATGGGTGTCCTCACAACACTCGACAGCAGTGCCAATTAGGAGCCTGTTGGAGCTTGTAGATGGGCCAGAGATATGATTCAGCTCTGGCTAAGGTTCAAACACACACACACACACACACACACACACACACACACACACACACACACACACACACACACACAGCCTGCAGGCTAACAATTGCAGCAAAGTTCTCTGAAAAGACTGAACACTAGTTAGACATATGCTTACATGTTCACACAAACAATCCGAGTAATACTCATTCACTTATCAATGCGTGACCCAGAGCGTATGACTCAGTAATAGTGAGTAACGTTGTGAACCTGCTCAGATTTATATCCAGTGTGTTGTCTCACATTATCCTTTTGAAACAAATGCACTACAAACACTTCTGTACAAGCAGCTACACGCCCTCTTCATCTCTGTACTTGTTCCTGTCCTTGTGTTTATTGATGCCCTCTCCACCTCACCCGCACTGACGTATACAGAGTGTGAAGGCATTTGTTGAAAGAACAAATTAAAGCTAATTAAGTACAGTAATTAAATGACAGAACAGGCTTTTTCTCACTCTTGAGTATAATGGACTGTGCATCTCTAATGTGCTGGATATGCGTAGAGCCTCATTTATTTTTTTAAAAACAACATAATTTGTTGAATTAAAGTGATTAGGTGTAATTAAATCCAGCTAATTTGTTTGCTGGTTACCTTTGGGAGGATCATAAGGAAAAAGCAATGCAAAAAAGAAAAGCCCCTGGATTAGTTGACAGAATAGTTAAACACAAAGAGGTAGAGGTGATGTTTTCTCAGTGTCATCAGTCCTCTGATCCTGCGTATTTACTCTGAAATATGTGCAGCTGATAATCCTTCGCTCTTTACGGAGGGCAAGTTTATTTATAAAGTAGATTTCAAACATAAAGGCTATTCACACTGCTTACAGTAATATAATGTGTTGAGGCGTTACAAAAAGAAAGAAATGCAGCATAAAAACTTTAAAGGCAAAATAGACTAGGGACAGTTCTGAAGAAATGGTTTAGCAAACTGTAGATATTCTAAAGATAAACTGTATGATATCCAGTACAAGTTCAACTTGTGTGTGGTGGTCTCTGTGGGTAAATGAGCAGCTCAAAACCACTGGAACTGAGGCAGAAAGGAAAGTAGTCATGAAGCCAACAAGAGCAAAACTAGCCTTCATAAGACAGTGGAGCCTCTGGCTTGGCCCGAGACTCAGTATGAAACCAAATCATTAGGGCTGGGTAAAAATATCGATTCAGCAATGCATTGCAATTCTTTTCTCTGCAATTCAATATCGATTCAGCGATCTTCTGAATCGATTCAAGCCCCTGGCCAGTGGGGGCGCTGCGAGCAACACCCTCCTGTGATTCGCGCTGTACGGACGGGGGCCGCACTAGACCAAACCATAACAATATGGGAGGGAGTAGCAGCAGCAGAGGGACGCACCGCGCCGTCTTTCGCTTTCAACACGCGCTGCTGTTATGCATGCGTGTTTCTCTGTGGTGTGGATGTGTGTGAGACGATGCGGCCATCGTCCGACGGGGGGGGGGGCGGCGGCGGCGGCGGCGGCGGCGGCGAATATCGCTACTTTTTTTTTTTTATTGACAGTCAGTCAGAAATCACAGAACTTAAACATCATTTATTACTCAAAATTACTATGGCTGTTCATAAGGCATGAAACTAAACAAATAATTATTAAAAAAAAAAAAATCTGGTACTCTTATTTGTGTATTTCTGCTTGATACTGAATCGATATCGAAGCATTTCAATCAATATCGAATCGAATCGATATCGAATCGAATCGATATCGAATCGAATCGTGACCTAATGAATCGAAATCGAATCGAATCGTGAGATTCTCAACAATACCCAGCCCTACAAATCATCCAACTGTGTGCATGTTGTGCCGGTTGTGATGTTGGTTAACGAAGTGATGGATGAAATTGTTCATACTTTAGCTGTGATAGTGAAGTCTGATCTGTGTGAGTGTCCGTTTTTGTTGTTGTTGTGTGTGTGTGTAACAGCGTTTTGTCATTTTTCCAGGTTGTCCTGGTTCCATGGTCTCACTAATTAGCTGTTTGTTCCTCTTCTTGCAGAATTTGCTCTTTCCCAACCAACCCCAGCAGCCCAACAGTCGCTTCTCGGTGTCGCCCAGCGGAGACCTCACCATCTCATCTGTGCAGCGGGCAGATGCTGGTTACTATATCTGCCAGGCGCTGACCGTTGCAGGCAGTATCCTCGCCAAGGCTCAACTGGAGGTCACAGATGGTGAGGGGAAACTGACGCGTAACTTCTTCCATGCCAGCACACTACAGCACATGAACATGAACGCCACTGCAAATGTGATGGAGTTGGTGAAAATGTGCATATAAACACAGCTGTATATTCAGTATGCACATTTGATTCTCTCCCACCATCAATTTAGACATTTACCCCTCAAAAAATACATTATTTTATACTGACTTTGAAGCCATCTGATTCTAGTTTGTCATGGTTTAACTTCAACATCTCTCTTGCCTTGTTGAATTTAAATGGGCAATTGGCCTTCAGCACTGCTGAAAGTATTCAATCTAAGTACAAATTATTTTTATTTTTTAATTCCATGTGAAGGAACAAATTCAGCTTTGGCTTGAGAAATACAAGAATGCCCATGACCTTCAGTTGCTGTGTTCCTGCTCTATGGGCTTTGTTTCTTTTCTTTTCTTTTTCTTTTTTTACCTGACACTATTTAATTAGAATTTTCTGGGGCTTTTTTTCCTTTGGAAAGGAAATAAAGCATTGCCCTTGAGTTCCTTCAAGTTTAATGATCAGTTTGGATGAGTGGGCGAGGTGCAAGCATGTGTAGGAGAGAGGCAGCAATAGAGAGAGAGACACGTAAAAGAGCAGGTTGGGGGGGAGGGAGGGGGGTGACATGATTGAGTGAGTGACAGTGGTTTTCAGTGGAATGAATTATGTGGTCCTGCGAGGTGTTGGAGCATCTGATCTGCTCAGCTGCTGTGATGGCAAGATCGACGGCCATCCATATGTCTACTGAAGTACCTGCTAGCAGAGAGATTAAAGGCGCCTCGGGAGCACTTTTTTCAATGTTTTGTCAGATACAGGAACAAAATTGGTATGTCCTTCAAATGCCTGGAATAATGCAACAACACATTTTACAACCATATAATCAACATTTAACCCTTTTATTCCAGTGTATGTTTTTTGCATTTAAATCTGTGTGGGGGTTTTTTTCTGGTAAAAAAAAAAAGTGTATCAAAAGACATGATAGCGAAATGGGTGTTGGGCACGTCCAAGAGAAAAATAGGGAGAGGAGAAAAGAGTACAGGAGGGCCAGGGAGAGGTCATGGCCACACCTGCTGCAGTCTTTATGTGATTTACTGCCCCGAGCCCTGACAACAGTCTGTGGAGTTCAAGGAGATCTGTAATGAGAAATTCCTGATCCAGAGACCTAAGGCTTCAGTAGAGCCTCGCCTCCTCCCTCTGTCACTCCCACGTGCCTCCACTGCATACATCAGATACATCCACACCAAGTCCCAGGACCAGGCAGTGGGTTCTGCTTGTGCTCTTACATCTGTCAAAGCTGGAATACGGTCTTCACTTAAGAAGAAAGGCATCACAATTATTACTTAAACTGTCCATTAACAAACATGGATTCACATTGTGACTGAGGCAATTTTATCAGAGAAACAAAAGCCTTTGTTCCAGCTTATAATGTTAAATCTTTAAGTAAAAGCGGAGGCAGAGAGAAAATTTCCGGGTGTGATTACGAGATAAGATAACCTCCAGTGCAGTGAGTTCCTGGCTGGTAGCCGGTGCTTTAAATCCTGTCTTGGCTTAGTTTGTGATTTACATGATCTCTTTATATAAACAGAACAGAAGACTAAAAATATTAAGTGAAATACCGGCATTGAAAATGATGTGCTACATTTGGCGAGTAGTTGGTGATATATCAGGTTTCTGCATAGTTTGTCTCTTTCTTTCTTAGCTGACCCAAAGGTAGGGCTGACCATAACACGGCATAAGTGCATTTCTGGAAATCAATTCCTTTTGTCAGATGGAGCTGCGAGAGAGAAAATAGGGGTGGAATCGGGGGTGTGATAATGTGTTGAAAGGTTACGGAGGTAGACTTGGTAATTAGCCCCTGCAGGTCTGACATCATTAATCCATAACTTCTAATTAATGTGGTTTCTGTGATGCCAGGGGGACTCCACATTATTCAACTCTAAATATATAAACTGCCTGTGTTGGAGTACCAGCTCTCTCTGAGATCACCTCTGACATACCCACTATTTCATAGAGGGAACCCACAGGCTCTCTGTTTTTTTGGCACATTATAACAAATGAATTTGCTCATGTAAATGGAATTTGCCACAGCGTTTGCACGAATATAGAACAAAATATCACAGGGTTGTCCTCTCTGATTATTTGATATTAAGATTTAGATGCTGTTCACCCTTCACACTGTTTACACCTCAGTTGCTCATAGGATTTGAGTTTCACCTTTTATTGTGCCCCACGCTGCACATAATGAAGTATTTATCTAGACCACACTGAGTCAATAGGCAAGAGTCTCACCGCCAAACTGTACCACAGAGTCTAGAGTAGTGTATAAAAATAAGGCTACCCGGGCAGTAACTGGAAACTGCTTAGCATCCCTCTGCCACATCAAGGAAACAAGAAAACACTACTCAGCTGTTCCTTCCCAGCTTCCTGGAAATACAGGATATGCTCATTGTTCTGTGGTGCAATTACAAGACCTGAAGAGAAAATAGTCCACTTTATGATAGATACCCACATCCACCCCCAGTACATTTTATGATCATTGCTTTAATACTCAGTTTACTTTATAGTCGGACGATTAATGTGAACACCATCATCCATCTGAACTCCGGAGTGACACGGGTGCGATTGTGATTTTGTCTTTGTTCCGCAGTGCTCACAGACAGACCGCCGCCTATTATTCGCCAAGGCCCGTCCAATCAGACGCTCGGGGTGGACAGTGTGGCTCTGTTGAAGTGCCAGGCATCAGGAGACCCCATCCCCTCCATCAGCTGGTTGAAGGATGGGGTCAGTCTGCTCGGAAAGGACCCCCGCATGTCTCTGCAGGAGCTGGGCAGCCTGCAGATCAAAAGCATTAGGGTAAAGTATTGCATTGGTCTCTAGGTCATTTTTTTTTCTTTTTGCCTCAATTGTTAATTACTGCAGGTTTTTTTTTTTTTTCAAAGTTGTCACTAGCCAGTATGTATCTTAATTTAAGATGCATATCATTTATCAGGCTGTAAATAGATGAATTGGCATTGATTTTTCTTTTTCTTTCAATGATTTAATTGTTTGATAGTATCACTTAGTGGTGCGGCAGCCTCAACTGGGCGCAGCTGTTCAGAGCTGGATGGACTCCAGCTGTTGAAGAGAAACATGCATGCACTTAGAGATCTATACACATGTGTGTGCACATGCACACATTTAGGCTAGATTAAATTTAAAAGGCTCACATCTTCTTTTCCGTACTCGAAAGCCTCAGTGGAATATCTATTACGCTTGACAAAGCTGCCGACCACTGACATGTTATTTAATAAATGGAAGGAAGGCTCGGGGACAAAAACCAACAAACAACCAAAGTTCCTAAGAGGGATGGAGAGTCAAGCCAGCTGTCATCGGTCCAGGGGGTTCCAGCAGACCACCCTAAATTAATTAGCCTGGCTTTGTTGTGGTCGGCAAGACAGTGGAGAAATAAGGAGGAGGGAGTGGAGAAGTGATGGAAGGGTGGCGAGTAGAAAATGGAATTCATTAGGAAATTAGTGTCAGCACTTTGAGGCACTCACATATGACACACAATTTAGCCAGCGCAAGGCCGGCTCGTGATGTCGCCCCATCACTTTTAAGTGTTTCAGCAATAGAAAGATTACATGTATTCAGTCACTGCTCCCGCTCTTAGAATGTGTGAAATGAAACGGTCCTTTCACTAAGTATTCGGGTTGACAGTGGAGTCATTAAGCTGTTTGTGTGTCGGCGCTTCTTTTGATCTATGTATGCATGCGTGTTCTCCCATCAGCTCTCAGACTCTGGGATCTACACATGCGTGGCTACCAGCTCCAGCGGTGAAACATCATGGAGTGCTTTCTTGGAAGTCAAAGGTACAAAATGGTGAAATGATTCCACGGATGTTATGTACAGGGAGAACAAAAACATGCTTTTAAACTTATCAGCTATATCATTTTTTTCCTGTCCCCTTCTTTCCATCCATTCAGAATCCGGTGCAGTGATTGTACCGAAGAGCCATGATGAGAATGAGCTTCCAGGCCCACCATCTAAACCTCAGGTCACCGATGTCACCAAGAACAGTGTGTCCTTGTCCTGGCAGCCTGGGATGGCTGGAGCATCGCCTGTCTCCTCCTTTGTCATTGAAGCTTTCAGGTTTGTCATAGCAGAGCCACGCCTGGCTCAGTGCAGTCATATGTTTAGGATATAATCAATCTATCTTACAGTATCTTCTTTACATTAATTTTTAAGTCATTTAACATTGACTATATGTTGCCACTTAAATGCCACTGAAAAATAGTGTGCAATAGCCTTCCTCTCTTTGATTACAGTCAATCAGTGAGCAACAGCTGGCAGACGGTAGCAGATCACGTCAAAACCACCCAGTTTACTGTCAAAGGTCTCCGCCCCAACACCATCTACCTGTTCATGGTCCGAGCAGTCAACAGCCAGGGCCTGAGTGATCCCAGCCCCATGTCAGAACCCGTCAGAACACAAGGTAACGTGTGTTAACATGAATAATACATTTGATAATAATAACAATAATACATTTTATTTATAACACGCTTTTACAAGTGCTCAAAGATGCTTAATGAATGATGATATAAAGAATGTCATTACATTGACAGTGTTTATTGAATTCATGTATATTTCAGAACCTGTCATAATCATTTTCACTGTTGATATTTGGCTTTCATGCTGGGTATAATTTCACTTGCGACTGACAGGGTAAGGTCACTGTGCACCTCTTCAAAGTGTGATACTTATCCTCTCAGCAATCTGCAGAGAATAGCTGTACTGAAACACTGCAGAATTTTCCAGAGGTCAAATTCTCCATCTCAGGCCAACTCATTAAGGCTACACTTAAGCAATTATGTAAAATAACCATGTCTACTTTTGGAGGGCCTAACTGAGTTAGTGCTATCCCTGCTATGTTAATGATCATAACAGGAGAAAATGACTGCCTCCAAACCCAAAGATGATTTGATTAAGGTAGCGGACAGACCACAGTCTCCGGATCACACTGATATGATAAGTCCCAAGCAAAAGCAACTGTCAAATGCGAGCCAGGAGCGTGTTAAAAAAAATAAATATAGAGTCAGTTTGGACTGCAGCCTCTCCCTCTCATACTGAGGTACAGTAACGGTCCTGAGATGATATCTAAACGTGTTTATTGACAGTGACATGCATTGATGATGAATTGATTTTTCACTTCTTCCTAACTGTGTTTGGCCTGTCTCGCCCCATTAGTGTGGCCTGTGATTCATGACCGCTGGGTTGTCTCAATGAAGTCTTTTCTTAAAATATAATTTCCTCATACTCATTTTTTTTCATTCCTATAGTAAATAACTCAAACTGTGGTTTGCGTCACCACTGAGTATCTTGTATTGTTGGAACTTGAAATAAAATGTATGTGCAAAAACAGGAAATGAGCTGGAAAATTGTGTCATAATGTCCATCTCCCATCCAATACATCTGGGAGTCGCGTTTTCAGTTCATTTGTTGATGTGCTTGTTCAGTCAGGTTCAAGTAAGCACAGACATACAAAAAAAAACCAGACAAGACAAGTGAGCTGATACAAAATGGAAAGAGGTCATTTTGATGCAGATGATGTTGCTTCTTTTCAAATGAACTGAGTGAACTCTGAGAACCAAGCAGAAGAGCATGGAAAACATTTCATTTTCTCTCAGGCTGTCTCTCTCATCTTTCTCTTTCTTTCCTTTTTCTTCATATCTCTTTGATTCTGCTTTCTTATTAGACATAAGTCCTCCTGCTCAGGGTGTTGACCATAGGCACGTACAGAAGGAACTCGGTGAGGTCATTGTTCGGCTGCACAACCCAGTTGTCCTGAGTCCCACAACCATCCAGGTCACATGGACGGTAAGTGCGGTACAGAATACTGTATGCAACTCATGCTTTATTATGGGGAAGTCAATCATTTTTATTTGTTCGTCACTACACTAGAATTGCTTACAGTACATGTGGTTTTCCTCTTATCTATCTGCATTCTTTTACATGTTTGATTTTGCAAAGTTAAATCATAAAGTTAGATGGTTGATGTTAACAGAAGATCCCTCTTTGAAGCCAAGAAGGTTTTCCTTGAGGCCACCATTTGTTTTTATGTCAGGAAATTTTAGTTAGTTCTTTCCCTGAAGCTTTGAAATATTGTAATTGGTGACTTAAAAGTAAGTGAACATCAAATAACTGAAAATGGTTTCTTTTAACCACAGTGAACTTAAAAAGAGATGCCAGAGACATCTGGTTGTTCATCATCGTCTTCCATATGATTCTCGGCTTCCTGCCTTCTTGAAACAGACGTTGCATGGATAAAATTAGATTGAAATTAATGTTTGTAGTTGAACTACATTTTCAGATTCAGTATCCCTGTTTCCTACCAGCTTGAGATTTACACTGCACTGCATTACACTGATGCAAACCAGACAAAAACGCATCTGCTCTTCCACTGCTCGGTACATGTGCACACTGTGGCGCTTGCCACTTCTCAAGAGTCAGCAATGTTGGCCAGTTATTTTAAATGTGAAATTAAATGTACAGCTGCAGCCTCGACTAAAATCTTTCTTTGTTAATTTAATTGTATGCTAATGAGGACAAAACAGCCATTTATATTCTTCAAATGTGAGATTTCCACACAGAATTTGAGCTGCTTTATTCTGATTGTGTTGCTATAAATCACTCAGGTGCTGGTATTTACAGTATACACCCTTCACTTAGTGGCATGAGGTGCCTGTTTCCATTTTCAAATGAACCACATTAGCAGTTTTCCTGGAGACATGTTTATTGACCCCTATAATAAGTCTCACCCCGAGACTTGGTGGCTAATGTAATGCTAAAGCATTGCTCTATGATTGTAATGTACAATCAACACAAAACATGGTTACCTAATCAATCAGGGGTCCTTTCAGTAAACAGAGGGGCCACTCTCAGAGAGCTTTTATATTCCCAAATCATCCCATTAATAAAAGTCACGCACCACGCAAGGAATCCATTTTGCTGATTTACTTGTGCTACACTGGCGAAAAACAGCTGCTTAATATCCCACTTGTAAGCCCTGCTCACTTCTTCTACTGTTAACAAGCCATTACAATGAGTTATGCTCCCACTCCTCCTCCGCATAAATTCAGCCTTTTCTGTCTAGCTAAATAGTTTTAAGGGAGGGGTCCTTTGTGGTTTGCAGGGGGCTATCACACTTCCAGTCTCTCTGTCTTTTCTATGGGACAGGTCTTCCGTTATCACCTCTACTGTGTAGTCTCCTCATCTCCCCAGGGTGTCTGTATTTGCTGCTGCAGAACAATCTCATACTCGCAAAACTCCACAGCAAATGCGCCAGAACCTGCTTCCCAGTGTCAGCAGCTAGTATTTACAGTATAATCCATGTGAGACATGCAGATGTCCTTTAAGGTGGCATTACAGAAAGTCTCTTTAATGGAAAAGAGGAACACTTTGGGCTGGCAGCTGTGTGTATGAGGTAATGTCAGGGTGTTAATTGAGCTAAATGTGTCATAGCTGGTGATAAAAGGGCCATTACACGAGTAACAGCCGCTTAAGTGTCACGCATGCAATCCTGGGAGGAAAAAAGTGCATTGCAGAAAAACATCCTTCTGTATTATCTAGTAGTTGGCCCAGAAAATACCTACCAACTCCCCCTGTACAGTTCTTTTTGCACTGAAACACAGCAGTGATCTCCTTTGTTCACTTTCTCAGGTGGATCGTCAGTCCCAGTTCATCCAGGGTTACAGAGTTCTGTACAGGCAGACATCAGGGCTGCCTTCACCTGGACCTTGGCAGACCCAGGATGTGAAGGTTTCCTCTGAGCGCAGTGTCATCCTCTCTGCACTCAAGAAGGGAATTGTGTATGAGATCAAAGTCCGACCTTATTTCAACGAGTTTCAAGGCATGGACAGCGAATCCAGGACGGCGCGGACGACTGAGGAAGGTACGGAGACGGAGAACTTTTGCTGAGTATTTGTAGATTACAACGGGAGCAGGGCGACACAGTGAGTCAAACTGCAGAGTGTCCACACAAATGTGGCATGATGGGTGACACATGACCAAGTAGGCTGCTTTCATCTTGGGTTTTTGTCATAACATCACAGGCACTACTGCCCCTCTCTTTGATACCGAGAACTAAAGGGATATGTGTGTGTGTGTGTGTGTTTGTGCTTGTCTGACTGACCTTCCTGCTGTGCTTTTTTTGTTTATGATTGGTGGTGTTAGTGCCAACCTTCCTCTAATCCATCACCCAGCAGCCACAGGCCTGAGCTGTGATTGGACACAACACACACTTCCTCCTGCAAAGAGGATCTGTCGCCCAAAGCTTGATTCATACAGGCTCTGACAAGGCCACAGAGCAGTGAGGCACATTATCACACACAGACACACACACGTACACAGGTCTGTGTTTGGATGAATTTACTGTTTTGACCAATGCCAAAACAGAAATGCATGCAATAGCACTGCGCCAGCCTTGCTTCAACCTTTCAGGCCTTATAACTGAAATGAAATAATGATGTGATCTGAAGTAAAGACACACAGACCCACTATAGCATAGACAGACAAACACAGAGTCTTTAGAGACAAAAGCCCATCATGCTGTACAACATATTCAGGCTTGCATGTATAGGAGACAGTTCACATGCTGTCGGGGTGACAGACCCATTTATTTTCCTCTTCTCAAATGTAGCATATCTCTGGTGACCAGCCAGTGTACTGACTGCCATAGCAGGACTTGCCATCACAGCTGTCCCCAACACACACTAGCACATACATACAGTAAACCCATACATGCTAGCACATCTCCTCTCCCTAAGGCCTCCAGGACCTGCATGTCACAGCTATTACCAATTCTGATAACACTCCCTGCTTCTGCTCTATCTGCATCCCAGTCCCTCCGAGAGCTCGGCCACTTTCCATTTCTGTCAAAATAGCTGATACACCGTCAAACACATGGCTGTGGGCTCCTCGGAGACCTTGGGACTACTGAGAAGGGCAGCTAGATGGATATAGAAGTCTAGTTCAGAGGCTTGATTAAACTCAGGTTCCTCTATTAGCAAAACACAATTAAAGAATCCCCAGAACAGGCCCAGACGGATGCAGTGTGTTACAGTGCTCTCAGCACTCAAAATGCAGTTTCCATCTTTGTCATCTCCCTCGTCTTTTTTTCTCTTTCTCTCACTCTCCATCTGGACAGTCCTGTCATGACTGATAAATGAACTCTAGTTCCCATCTGATTTCCTGCTGAATGATTGTCTCACTAAGGGAGGGCATTATTTATGCAAAATAATGCTTATTTAGTTGGAAGGGAAATCAGTAATGTTTGTAGGAATGTTCATTTGTTGTGGACTAATCTTCATTCATATTAATGGGTACCTCCTTGGAAGGTCAGCAGCCTTCCTCCCACACCACTGATTTTGACATAGTTTTTTTTTTTTTTGGAATGGATATGTGATGTTTGTATTCCTTCATCATGCAACACAGCGGTGTGTGCGCGTGAGAGACAGGGGGTCACATTCCTGCCTGCCATACATCACTCCACTAATGGCTCTATTAGCGCAGCCTCCGAGGACCCTAATGAAAAATGTGTATTGTTTAGCACAAATATGCATGATAATAAGCTGCTAAATCATTCATAACATTAACTTTGAACGACATTGTCTGTGATGGCTGCCACACAACCGATCCACCACTTTGTCACCTGGATGTAATTCAGCGTTGGAAGAGCCCCTGAGCATGATGGCTGATCAGATCCTCCCTTGGTAGATTGTTTCTAATCTGGCCAAGGTGTTGGGTTCATCATTGGACACATTTATCTTCCACCATGCCAGGGCCTTCCGGCTCTCTGGGGGCCTGTGTGGCCAATCGCGCTGAGGGATGAGCACAGATTTACAGGGTGACACGTGCCATTTTGGATGGAGGCAAGGTGAGGGAGAGGCAGCTCAGGAGTAATTGACCTGTCAGTATTCTGCTGTGGTGCCGCTCCCCTGCCAGCCACTGCGGAAATGAGAAAACATTATTTTTAAAACGTTATTTCCAGTTGGACCAACTGTTATTTATTTTTCCTCTGTTACCCCTTGTGGGGTCAGAAGATTGTTGCCATCAGAATAACAACAGAGTCAGGTTTATGAAAGCCTGGACCTGTCTTGTTTTTATCCCCCTCTCTGTCTGCCTGTGGATGGAACCAGTTCATTTAGATGTAGCATGCTTTGCAGCTTTGCTCTGATCCTTACCTAGTGGCTTTAGTTTCATCTGACTGATCGATAGAACCAGTCAATATGTTTGCTGACACCTGGTTTCCTTCACCTATAATGTTTATATATATATATATCCGTCATGTCTACGCTTCATCCTATAAGCTTGTCGACCCACATGCCACCTTGGCTTGGTCAAAGCTGGAGTCTTGAGTGCTGTCTCACTGTGCCAAGACGTCATTTAACAAATCAATACCAGTATTCTCAGTGCAAATCCACCGGGACTGAGACGAGATATTAAATCACAGTGAAATGTTAAAGTTAGGCTATAGCCATGTCGGGCCCCGCGCTGGTCCTCATGTAAATCCCCCTCTAATGAGACATATTGACAGCCTTCAGCCACCTGTGCCATCCCAGAAGAATAACATTCCTTGGAAAAAGTGTGTGTGTGTGTGCCTGTGTGTGTGTGTGTGTGTGTCAGATTCTCGGTATGTGCATATTTCCGAGCTGCTGTTGAGACATTCAGTAACAATCATTCTTTGCATCCCTGCACTATTTCTTTTTTTTCCTAAGGATTAAATACTCCGCTGCCTTAACTGCAAAATAGCCAATCTGATTGTTGAACTGGTTATTTTTTGCTTCCTCCTTCAGCTCCCAGCGCCCCTCCTCAGCAGGTAACAGTCCTGACCGTGGGAAACCAGAACAGCACTTCCATAAGCATCTCCTGGGACCCTCCTCCATCAGACCACCAGAACGGCATCATTCAGGAGTACAAGGTTTGTCCCGGCAAGTCAGCAGGAATTCTAATTTAACTCGTACAAAAGCCAAATGGAATCAACCGCCTCTCTGTTTCTCCCTCCACCTCTCTCTGCTTCAGATCTGGTGTCTTGGGAACGAGACACGTTTCCATGTAAATAAGACAGTGGATGCAGCCATACGCTCTGTGGTGGTGGGCGGGCTGCAGGTGGGAGTGGTGTATCGAGTGGAAGTGGCTGCCAGCACAAGTGCAGGGGTTGGAGTCAAGAGTGAACCTCAATCTATTGTCATTGGTAAGATTCACTGATTAAAACCCATGAACGTCCTCAGTATTTGTTTATCTAAATATCTTATATTCCATTATCTTATCTTATATAACACTGTTGCCCATAAAGTTGGATTTTTTTTTTTTTTTTTTTTTTAGCTCTACTCATGAAATTATTGTGGCAATGTGATTTATTTGTGATAGATAAAGTGAATATCTTCTCAAAACTGCTAACTGGGACACCTGATCAAAGGTGATTAGTATTACTGATGTGTATAAATAGGAATGAAAAGAAGACTGTGTCTGAAAACAAAATTATTCTAACTTGTGTATTATTATAAAAAAAAAAACATCCCTGATATCATCAGAGGAGCAAAGACTGAATATTTTCTTAAAACAGTAGGAATAGCAGATAACAGGTAATATTGTTAACATACTACCAATTTGAAATGTGGCCTGGCCACGTATGATTTATGTGGAGCTGAGGCAGATTGTGCCTGATTTGACCCATAACTGATGGCTTGGCCTGTAGCATGTTCTTATTTCCCCAGTGTCACTCACATAATCCATCTCCCAGAGCAGAGCCCAAAGCTTGCCTTGCAGTTATAATATGTTGCGTGTTTGCAAGTCTACGGATGTGCCAATGGGTGTGTGTGTGCTCATGTGGTTACACAGTAATATGAAGATGAAGAGCTTCTGTGCAGCTATGCATGTACGTACATGTAACGCCTAAGTTTTTTCTCTTTATGAGAGCCGTACTTGTTCCTGCGTGAAGTGTGGGAAGATTTGTTTGTGCTCTGCGTCGTATCATGCTCCAAGAGATGGTGTCAAGCAGACTGAGCTGCGATTGGAGATCAATACAGACCAGGATCCCCTCCTCTTATTTCACATGGTGTGTTTTACCAGCAACGGAGTGAATTAGGGGCTGAGCTAAGCAAACAACCTGCTCACCTGGGGTTTTGTTATAAGCTTTTAGGCTTTGTCTTTTTCAGTCTGCACATTATATTTCACTGCACATCCTTTAGATCTATGTCCTGCTTCCGTGGTCAATATCTCTGCTGGAATTCATCAGACCTACTTTCTTTGAGCTTAATCTAGCCTTAACCCCAGCTTGATGTATCTATAGATGTTTTTTTCTTTCTTTTACAGAGTGAAAAAGTGGAACATTCTCAGGTCCTTCAGTATTACATGGCCAATTGTGTTAACTTTTTACCTTGAAGCAGCAAATCATGCTCACCATAGTATTGATATTACAGTCACTCCAGTAACTGCCCACCTGCCACCACATTAATGTTGCCTGTTTTTTCCTGTGCCCTCAGGTAAGGAGTTTCGAGATGTAATCATTCATGGAAACCGGAACAACAGCATCACAGAGCAAATCACTGACGTGGTGAAGCAGCCCGCTTTTATCGCCGGTATCGGCGGTGCCTGCTGGGTCATCCTCATGGGCTTCAGCATCTGGCTCTACTGGAGGAGAAAGAAGAGAAAGGGCCTGAGCAACTACGCAGGTTAGACTGGTCATAGATACCCAATGCAAATTAATACTGACACTCTGCTCTCACACCATAGAAAACAATGGATTATCTTTCCTACCACTCAACAAACAATCGCTTTTCTCTCTGTTAAAGCAAGACCTTTTTTTTCCCACCACATGATCATCTGACAGTCCCAATCAGTCCAGTTTTGATGAAACACTGCAGATGCTTCTACCAGTGAGGTTCAGATGGCTACCGTGTTTAAAAGCTCAAGAGGGAGACAGATGTCAGCATGAATCATATCCAGAGGGCTAGAGTTTTTTGACAAATCCACCCACGGTGTTGGTTAATAGCCCAGGGTGGTCGAGCTGAGTGGGCAGACCGGACTCTCTGTTGGTCACTGAAGCTGGAGTCGGTCCAGCTCCCCTCCCACACACTGACCCTGACATCTTACTGAGCGACCCCCAGTCAATACCAGCAAACCACCAAGTCCGCATGCACTGCCAAGGGTACAAGATTTAATTAGAGAGTGGAAAATGGTAATGAAGTGTTGTTGTCTGTGCAGCACAATATTCTAACATTAGTTCTTTTCTTATTAACATGCAGAAATCCAAGAGAAGCACATTTTTTTTATGTAGCCAATTTCTAAATTGCCTTCAGCAGGTCAAACGCAGTAAGTGCAGTGGCAGCTGCTGTAATCAGGCTCGGTTAATTTGGTTGTCATTTCTGTTTGTTACATGTGTTTGTGTGTTTTCTTTGGTTTGTGCCACCGTCTCTACACCTCTGTGGCCTCTGAGCCGGCTGCTTTCCTGGCTGAAGCTCTGCACATTGGGCGACGACATGGTTCTCACATTCTCTGAGCCCCTTCGGTGCTGCTCCGCCCGCGACCCCGTCCCCAGTGTGCAGATACTGTACCCCCCTCAAGCACCGCTTATCTCTGCAGGCTTTTAACGCACAACTTCTCTGTCTTCTTGTTTTGCAGTTCAGTCCTTCACCTTCACCCCTGCAGGTACTGTTCATTTGTCCCGTCTTTTCACCCCACCTCAACGCAGCGTCATCTCCTGCCCGCTTAATCGTATATATGCTTGGATTGTCAGACTGATGGTCATGGCTAATGCAAATTCAAAACGCACACTGACGTAGGCAATCAAACCCACCAGCAGAGAAACAAATTTACAAGTCAAGAGTTATCCACATTTGTAATTTGCCATGACCAGGGCCCTGCAAACTGAAACTCTTCCCCCTGCCCAACCTGCAGACTTTGTGTTGTATTTGTGTGTATGTCCGTTTTTTGAATGAAGTTTCATCCTGTCTCGTGTATCTTTCCTCGTGACAGTCTTGTGCTACAGGAATGAGACTGCCCATTTTCCCTCCTCCTCAAATAATCATATTCCTTTTTGTTTTCTTCTCAAGGCTCAAATCATGTTGCGTTTCACATACGTGTTCTTTATAGGTGTCAGATAGGCAGCTGGATGGTGTTTTTTTATTTTCTTCCTTCCCTCATATTTAACCTTTGTGTTCTTGTGAGGATCCCCCCCACCACTGTGACTGTATGTCATTGGCTTTCTTGGCTGAATTCTGTGTTTATTTCATTTACAGCTGTGTAGCATATGTCTCCTCTTGTCCTTTAAGAGTAACCGTTCAAAACTACAGAGGTGATGGGTGTAAAGAGAAAGTCAAAAAAGCAAAGAGATTAAATGAAAATGATGCCCAGAGGCCTCTTGGCTGTGCAGTAGATGTAACCGAGTTACGGCTCAGCACGGTGCCCCCTCACCCTTTTTTCTGGATTCAGTGATAATTTTTTAGGATGTTTAGTAAATATACATACTGTCGGTTTGCGGTTCCTGTGCAACCTAAAGCCAAAAACTCAGTTTACTGTTTGTGAAGCTTGTCTGATCATAAATAGGAAACACATCTCAGAGAAGCCAGCCTCAGAGAGGAATCAAGTTAATCGCCTAAAATATTTTCAAGTGGCACGCAGCACACAACAAGGTCAGGTGCAGCAGAGGGTGCAGAGTTGGGGAGGTCACACTCAGAACATGAGCCAGAGTGTGGCTGAAGAGTCTCACAGTGCTGCTCTTCTCTGTATTGACAATTAGTTGATGTATCGAGAGTGTCCTGTCTCAGCCTCCTAAAGCTGTCAGTACAAGAGGGGTAAATCACTACACTGTTGAGGCGCACAGCCAGCAGGAAAGAGATTTGATGGAATTTTTATACGCTGATTATGTCCACCCCCCTTAATGCTTATTAAAGGGGATTAATCTGTATTCATATTGGAGAAAGTGCTTATCTGGAAGACAGAGGCGAGAAGCACAGCTATACCGCCATGTCACTCTGGCTAACATAAAAGTATTCCACAGCAGCCTCGAAATGTGCCTGAGCACAGATAGGGACTTCAGAGGCTTTTCCCGCTGCACAGTCTCCCCTCGCCTCCACCTCCCTCTCCTGTCAGTCCTCTCTCAACCAACTGAGAATACTCTAATGCAAGTTTTCTGGTGGTGGAACAAAGAGAAATGGCTTTCTCTTTGACTGAATAAAGAATGCCAAGTCTGTCTCAAGCTGTCAAAGCTATATTTTACTCAGACAGACCTGCAGTGTTTGTTTTATCTGTGTAACACCATTGTTAGCAGTGAGTATTTTAATTCCACCTGCTGCTATCCAGTTGCTTAAACCCAAATGCAGTAAATAAACTCTAAAGTGTTCTGATGCTCCTGCTCGACACATTTTTAAATTGTGTTTCTCTTGTTTAAAATCCTAAAACTCAGTTCAGGAGAGAGGAAATTGGATTAGGCTTAGGTTATGTTGACAACACATTAAAATGTCCTGTAAGCAGCCTCTGTAATCTATTGTGGGAGTTTCCTCACCCTGTCATCTGCGTTACGACGTCACTCACAGAAAAGCCCCCTCTCTCTCGCCCATGCCTGGGCCTGTTGTGGAATCAACCTGAATGAAACAGAAAAGAGAGGAGGAATGTACTGCCTCCTTCTCTCTTTAATCTCCATCTGTGGAACAAATGAGCCAAATTACTAACAGCTCTCCTCTCTCTCTCTCTCTTGAGTAAACCGGCCCTCTTTTTTTTCCCCATCCTCTCTGTTTTTTCCTCATTGGTATGAGGTGATTTCCAAAACTCTCGCTGCTTTTCCTGTGTTTCCTGTGATCCACTGAAGTTCTTACATGCTTAGAACTTTTTGATGCTGCTTTGTCATCATGGTGGTTGAGCAGAGATGAAATAGATCCTTTTCAGCCGTCTCTCACTTTGAGCCGTGGAGTTTTACCAGCCGCTGACAAAGAGCGGCCCTTGTTATCTATAGATCACCGTAATGGAACGGGCCACATGCATGGCTTCTGGGGAGCCCTGCTAGCCGAGGGATCAGTAACTCAGCCTCTGCGCTTGTAGATAGAAAAATTCAACGTGATTAACGAGCCCTCTGCCTTTTCTAATCATTTTTTTGGTTGAGATTTAATCACAAATCTGATAATAGCTCAGCAGCAAAATAAGAAAGATGAAATGAGTTTTCCCTCTCATCAGGCATCTTGTCCTTGAGGAACACATGACGTCTCCACTTATGCAAAGCAAAGCAATATGCAATCCTCATCATTGCACTTTTTTTTTAATTTTCATGAAAGGCAATGGACGCAGAGGGACATCTGCATCTCTTAGTGAAGCCATCAACTATCTAGCTGTGTAAGAAAAAGTGCACAGATGAACATGTAACTGCTGAAGTTTGAAGGGCAAACTGGATAATATTGAAAATAAAATGTGGTATTTTTATTATGGAATTCAATCCTGGTTGTTGTTTGCTATGTGTGCCAGAAAAACTTAATATCTGTTGTTGTCTTTTTTTCTCCCCTCTGTGTTTCTTCTCTGACTCTAGTGACATTCCAGAGAGTTGATGGCGGTCTGATGAGCAATGGAAGGTGAGTTACAATACTGCATCACTATTGTAGTGAGATAAAACAGGCAAATAAACACCTTCTTGTTATCATTGTCTTTACATGTCTTCATATGTTTCCTCCTCAGTCATGCATCAAGTCCACAGAAAAGCAAAACTTGATTTTAACACTGATAAATGACTGATATATTGATAGATAACTGATACCTGTTTGTGTGCCTACCATGCAAACCGGCGTCCAAATATACATTTCTACCACATCTCCATTCATGCATCGATAGATGAACTCATAAATCTCCTCAACAGAATTAACAGAAACAATTTAAGCAGAGAGTGCTTTTATTTTGTCATTTATCTTCCGCTGCCAGCTACAGGCAACCCAGAAGCCCTCTGGAGTGATAAATTTGCCTGTCACCTTGCGTGGGCGGCTGGGATCTGAGCACATGTAATAATGTAAAAATAATTACCCAGGGGAGAGGTGTGTGGAGGTACCCCATTGCACCCCCATATAGCCTGCTCCATCTCAGTGTGTGTTAGTGAAAGAGAGAGGGGCTTCAGAGAGCAGGGCACATCTCAATGACACCAGTTACGGAGCCTTTGTGGGTATTCAAGATACTCCCTTGAGAATCCCTGGCTTCTGTCTATCTACTACTTATCACACCTGACTAGGTAAAACCTCCAGATCTCAAACACTCAGCCAGAGACTGCCAACTAAATCTGACCCTGAGTGTCTCTGGGCTTTGGGGAATGTGTGTGCTCCACAGCCTGCTTGCAGCATTTTTATATTTATGTTTTTTTATTTATTTATTCATTTTTCCCCCCCTTACCGTGTGCATATGACTGGATGCCACAATGGACAATTTTGCCTATATTGTTCTGTGAGCTGCCAGCAAGCTCTCAATGAATTAGCCACGCCACTTGTCGTGCCTTTTCTCATCTACTTTCTGCTGTGATCAGTGTGAAGCTCAGTGTCAGGCGTCTCAGCTTGTATTTATGGTTTCCTACCCATCACTGTTTTTCCTTCAATTTTCCACATAAGTGGCTCTGATTCTCAGTCCAGCGAATGAGATTTGAAATGTCTGTATTTGTGGTGTTTTCTTTTTTGTCATATCTTTAGTCAGGAGCAGCGAATTTTCACAACAGCGGAATAGGATGCAGTCTGGGACTCTTATTCTAATGTGAGCCTCTGATCCGTTAGTCACTCTAGTGCCATCAAATCCCAGATGTTGCAACTTCCCCATCTGCCCTGAGAGTGAAAATGTGTAACAGAGTATCAGAGGAAAATGTGTTCATTTGTTACATGCGATGTTTATTGCATTAATTAGACAATAGCAAATGAAGCCATGTCTGATTCCAGTTTCTCATTGGCTCCTGCCAAATTGCCCTGACTGAACAATTACATTTAATCGATCACAAAATAAATGATTCATGGAAGATGAATAGGCTGCAGATTGGTAGACCTGGACGATTTGACTTTGGCTGCTCAATTGAAATTGATAAAAGCCGATAAGGGCTCATTCCTTATCCCCCTGCCAATAGGGAGATGGTAATTAGGAGGTAGTAATAACTTCCTATCTGGGCACTGATCAATATTTTAGCAAAGCAGATTCACTCCTATAGGCAGAGAGAATGGGTTGAGCGTTGCAGTGAAGAGGTTTCACTAACACTGTTGCTATGGAGATTTCTTTATATCCCAGGATCTGAATGCTAAATGACAGCGTATTTCCCTGAGAGTTAATCCAGAAAGTATTAGTATGTAATCTGGGTTTCTCATTGCTCTGTTAGCTAATGTCTAGACTTTTAATCCAAGTTCCATTCACTAGTCGTTGGGACCATAAACAGCTGATTTATGAAGTTGCTTTGGAATTAATTTCTCTCACTTGGCTTATTTATGGGAAGCTCAGTGTCAGGCGTCTCAGCTTGTATTTATGGTTTCCTACCCATCACAAGTAACTGAAATGTCCAACAGGAAGAGGAAACGCTCCAAATCAAATTTTATCTTCCAAGGTTGCTATCCATCCAAGTTAGGTGTCAACTTTTCATTAGACATATGACCCAGTGCCCACCCCCCACCTGCTCCCTATTACCCCACTGTCTCTCACACACACACACACACATGCACACTCACATATATAACAAATATCCCCAGTAGAAATCAGTCTTATTCTAATTATCCTCAGCAGGAGTACTGCTGTGTGATGAACACAAGGACGATGCAGCCATTTCCACTGTCAGCGTCTTGTCTTTCAAATGGTCTTTCTCTAGTGGGCTGGGGGAGGGCTCGCTGGAGCACACGGGGCGAGAGAGAGCGGTGGTGAGACAAAGGCATCCTCTCTTACTTTGGACGGTGCACATTTGTAGTGCAATCTACAACAGGGAACAAAGTCCCCTCTTTTTCAGCTGCTTTTAATCTGACAGATGCGAAGCGCACAAGGGGAGATACAGTACAAAAACCAGGCAGAGGTATATAAGGGAAAAAATAAAAGGGGGGGAAAGGGGTTAGAGAAAGGTGGTATAGTGAGAGAGAATGATGGCAGTTGGGGAACATGGCAGCCAGAAACAGAGGTAGAAGGATGGGGAGAGATGTATTACCCTATAAAAGTGCATGTGTCTGATGCACAGCCATCAATTTGAATGACTTGTCTCCCCCGAGGGCCTGTTTTGGCATTCAGGAACCACAACAAGGGCTCTTAGCTTGCCAGGGCTGCAGTACATTTGGACTCCCCCCTTCCGTGGAACAGCTTTTCTCATTTAGAACCTGTGGCTGAGGGAGAGACCATTACCTGCCCTTGTCCTCAGGGCCCGACTCTCTCCCAGTCCCTCAGAGCCAACACATCACCCTACTGGAGCTGAGACAAAAAGCCCCATCAGACAGCCCAGCCTGCTAACTACTGTGTTATGCAGCTTCTCGGAGTGCACATGTGTATCTGTAGTCTGCTACACACTAGCACTGCCGGGCACTGACAGTGAAGGCGATGCTATTCTCTTCATCACATGTGGTGCTTGTCAGACCAGTGCAGGGTGTGATTTCCTAGGGAATATGAGCAACACTTTTACTGGGTCTTTTGTTTTCATACAATATTAAATATGTGTTTATCCTTCTTCTATTTGATTATACATTATTACGTTTTTGGTAGTATTTTAATCCATTTCGATGGCAGATCGTTAGAAACAAGTGGAGTGTAATTCATCAGTGAACTGACACATCAACAAAGGCATTTAACTCCATCTCTCACTCTCATTTAACTCCATCTGTGTTACCCATGGTAACGAGCCTCCGACGTGATTGTACAGTAAAGTGGCCCTAATGGCCTCCCAGCAGTCACCCATGACAGGTTAAAGTCTTAATGGCTGCTTTTTATGGTTCTCACCCCCTCAGGAGGGACACAACACCTGTTAAATGGAGCTGCCCTTTCTTATAAGCAGGCATCCCACAAGTGGGTTGGGGGGTATCATGTTGCGGCTGTGGCCGAGGATTGACGTTTCATCAAATAAGATTCAGACTGTCTGGACATCACCACAAGGGGTTGATGGGAAAACGCAGCAGATTGTACACCATATTAATGAATAAGGAAATATATACACGTGGGTGTCGACATGCACTGCTGCACGTGCGCAGAGAGCCCAAGCATGCATTAGTGTCTCCACAGTGTGCTTTTGCATTAATAACTCTGAGAATGTGACAAAGACACAGCAGGAGAAACAGAAAGATAAAGGGCTATGTTTGCCTGAAGGAATTCTAACTTTGTGGGTGAAGAAATGTATCTGCACTGTATTTCCTTCTATCTCAGAAGTGTTTCATTAGCTTCAGAGGCTTACGGCAAGCTTATCTCACACAAACACACATTCTTGTGCACAAACCAACATTTAAACATATGTTTGATTTTTTTCCCCCTTTTTTGTCTAGCTGCTGATTGCTGTCATGTTTTTCTGTTCATTATTTCTAAATCCAGAAACATAATGCAGCATTAGACCATGCATAATAAGGAATTGGGGATATTCTTTGTACAAAAAACTCTGGTAGTAATGTAATTTCACAGCCTGTGCTTTATCCAGCTTTTCATCCTCTTATTTCTGCACAGCCGGCCAGGATTGCTGAATGCGGGTGACCCAGCATACCCCTGGTTAGCGGACTCTTGGCCAGCCACCAGCCTGCCTGTCAACAGCGGCTCCGGGGGACCCAACGACCTGAGTAACTTTGGCCGAGGAGGTGAGCGCCAGGGCGCTTTAAGATAGAGACTGTAAAAGATGAAAGATGATGACCTGCCTTCTTGTCTGTTCCACCAGGGCTTCTGTTGTTCGTTATGTTCATTCTGTATATGCATGCAAGATGTATACATATGTGCATACTGTGCGTGTGTTTGGATATACATTAATATATCACATCAGAGGAAAGCCAGAGCATTAACAACAGGGCCCCCGCTGTCGCCTGGCTGAGTAATGGCAGATAGTCCAGCTTTGTGTCATAGCCAATACCTCAGAGCACGAGAATGTGAGAGGAGAGACCGTTGGAGGAGGCAGAGGAGCAGGGGTGGATGGGTGTTTGAAAGGATGGTCCTGAGCAGCCAGTCGTGAAGGACAGGCGCAGCTTGACTGGCGCAGATGCGGACACTTCCGCCATGGCTCTACATCATCTCCCCTTCACTGGGCATGCAAACCATGCACTACGGAGAGAGTCTGCTTGCTCTTTTTCTCCCTTCCTCTGTCACCACACACACACACACACACACACACACACATAGGTACATAAACATACTCAGACACTCCCATATGCAGAGCAGTGGCTTTATCCCTCATGTACTGTATATGAACAGAGAATGGAGGGGAGTGAGATATCCTCACATGTGGAGGGGAACAGGGCACCTCAGCTTGGAATACATGAATAACTGGGATGAATTTGTTCTGTCAGATTAACCTGTTAACTGCTGTTTCTTAAAATGTGAACTGACCTGAAAGCACCAAGAACCAGGCTATAATTTCATACAAATAAGGAGCTGATTGCACTATTCAGGATGAAATTGCAAGACATATAGCTGAATAGTCCTGTTCCCTTTATCTTGCTTAAAAACGGGCATTTCCATTTGAATACCACAGGTGAGGTGAACTTATACAGTTTTTCTACATTGTCTTCCCTTCCACTTTCCCAGATCTTCCCAGTGGCCAAGGGGACAAGACAGGCACCATGCTCTCAGATGGAGCCATCTACAGCAGCATAGACTTCACCACCAAAGCCAACTACAACAGCCCGGGCCAAACATCCCAGGCCACTCCCTATGCCACCACTCAGATCCTCCACTCCAGCAGCATCCATGAGCTGGCTGTGGATCTGCCCGAGGCCCAGTGGAAAGCCTCCCTCCAGGCCAAGCAAGAGATGGCCAACCTGGGCTACTCCCTGCCCGACAAGAACTCCTGCAACAACAGTAAGTTACACGCAGAAAGTGAGTGCTCCAGTAGCAGTTTTAGGGGGCATGTTGTTGCCCCCTTGCAAGTTGTATGTAGCAAAATGAGAGTGGGTTAGCTGGAGCCATCTTGTAACATCAGAAGCAAATTCAATTAACCAAAATCAGGTTTACAGTTGTAACAAGCCATTTAAACTTCCCTGAAGCCCTCTTAACCCCTTAGCGGTGAGGGGAGTTTGTCTTTAAAAAAATGAGCCATTTTTCTCCCAGCAGACATCATCTTGGTTACTCTCAAGGTTGAATAAACATCTCTTGAAGGAGTAGTGCGGTTAAGTCATCCATCCATTTTCTTGCTGGGTTTTCATGATGGTACCACTCCTCCTTCAGTTTCAGAGTAATTGCCAATCCATTTTAGCTTGACTAATGTTTAAGAAAATAATCCACATGAATTACTCTGGATTTGATATGGGATTTTTTTTTTTTTTAAAGCAGAGTGGAGTTTCATATTTAAGGTGTAATGAGCGTTCATCGGCTGTATTCTAATACATATTTAAGATCTTATTTTCTCAACAGTCTAAAACTGATTAATTATAGTTTTTACATGGTCCACCTAATGCGATGAATCTCTAAAAACTCCTTTCCTAATTCTCCCTGGCATCATTTTAAGAGGTATAATCACAAATTATTATGCATGATTATATCTCCTGAAGGAGGACAAATATTGAATTAAATTCTCTACTGTTGACTCATTTGTTTCATTTTGTGAATTGAAAGGATAAACACTAGGTTTTTTTGGGATCAATAGCAAATATAATTAGTCCAGCACATGAATTGTCGGTTGCTTACAAGCCCCAAAGTGAACAAAAAAAGATGAATAAGTACAGCCTGTTGAATGTATGAATCCTGAATATATCCTGCTTGCTCGATGCTCTAACTGCATGTTTGCATGTGCTTGTGCTAACTGCCAATCACCTGATGCCACTGTGGTTTTTGCCCTTTAACCCCCACTTTAGCCCTCCTTTTCATTCCTGACTACCGATTGGCCGAAGGATTGTCAAATAGAATACCACACAACCAATCACAAGATTTCAGCACCACCAGCTCTCACAACAGCTCAGAGCGAAGCGGCAGTCTCTCAGGTTGGTTTACGCAGCAGAGAATTTTATTAAGTGAACTGGAAAACTCTCTGGGGCTCTGCCGCTTGACTATATGATTGACAGATGTCTTAATTGCCTCATTGATCTGTTATTTGCATGAACAAACCTGACATCAAAGAAATGTTTTTATTAACGTAGTCCCTCTCCCTCACCAGAAATGCTTTGCTCACGCAGCCTCCCCTGCTTACAGTTCATTACATGTGAACACTCACGTCGGACTATAATGGCTACTACTGTATGCAGCCAAGTTGTGATAAAGGATACGAGTTGGACAAGAGTTATTGGAGCATAAAGATGCAGGGCATTCAAATCAGAGAGAAAGAATAGTTAGATGATCTCTTGACAGAATATAGCTGTAAGTGCTAATGCTGGGTTTCTGCCATCACTGCTGCTTCTTATAAAGGCTTTGTCTCTCACCCTGTGACTGAGAAGATGGGAATAGGGGCAGAGGGAGTCTTTCAGACAGAGTGGACTATACACGCACACACCACCATTAGAGATGCTTGGCTGGTTAAAGTGGCAAAAATACCTCCCTTTTTCCCTCTTCCCCTAATGGTTGCAGACTACACTAAAACCCATGTTCAGAGAATTACAATGTCATTTATAGGACACCAAGGCAGCCCTCTGCCTGCCTCCCCTCCACTCTCCTCTTTTATCTAGTTACAAGCCACTGCCTTAACTGGTCTCTAATTCAGTGCTCGGCCACACAGTGGGCTGGAGAGAAGGATGTGAAGTGGCCATGCCTGACAGGCAGATTCCTCCCATAGACATGCAGGTTACTGAAGGCTCTTACTGGGCTCGGTACATCCTGAATTATGACTTTAGGAGATGTATAGAAAAAGATATACTTCCTGCTTAATAGTAAATGTCCAGTGTAAATGCAGTATTGGCTTTAAAAGAGTAGTACATCATCTTGGGGAACCATGTATGCTTATTACATTTTGAGTTTGAGTTCAATGAGAAGATCAATACAAGTCTCATATGTTGAATATTAAGCCACAGTCACCACAAGGTTTGTCTAGTATCAAGACTAGAAGCAGAGAAATACAGCCGGTCTGGCACTGTGCAAAGATAATTAAATTCACCTTCAAGCATATTAACCCCCTTCAACCACAATGTATTATTTTCCTTTGGTTTTAAACAATGGAAATGAAAATGTGTTAATAAGTGAGCTCTAGAGGTGCTCATACTGTAGGCATCTCTTTTGGCTTTGGACGGTCTATTCATAAGATATGTGAACTGTTTCATGTCTGAATCTTAAGGTTAAAAGTGGGAAGATATGATAGGAGCATCAGCTCTGCAAGAAAGCAAATAACTGGATTTCCCCAAAATGTTGAACTTTTTCTATTAAGTGCTATCTGATTAGGAAGAAGAAAGAATGAAAATGCTCAAAGGAAGTGAATGTTGTGAGGGAGATTGATTGATTACATTCTTGTTCTTAAAGAAACTGAACCCGATAGATTGGGCTGGGTGTAGCACTGATGCTTGAGTCGGGTTCAGTCACGTCAGCCTTTTGATGGTCGTTTACAAGGTGCCTGTACGTGTGTAAGCCTGGTATAGGGGGTGGCCATAGTAACAACAACAAAGGCGTGACTAGATAACGTAGACTCATTACTTCTGCACCAACTGCACCAACTGTGTCAGGCTGAATACCGTTTGGGTTTGGTTTGGGCTCAGTTACTGCTCTCCTGGAGTCAGGCTGGGTTCAGACATAAATGTGTAGCATGTGTGCATTTGAATATTTTCACATACTGTAACAGAAATTATCACATTATATCACTATACAGTATAATGTACAGATTAGCACTGCTCATGCCTATATTAGGAATTAGTAAAACCAGCATTTCATCTGCAAAGGAAAGTGTAAATATCTTACTAAGACTGAAATAGAATATGTATTAATAACAATATAAAAAACACTGAGAAAGGCTATGATATTCCTTAGCCTCATTGCTATAGTGAATAAAAGATGAGCACCAAACTGAGTTTCTGACTGTACAATACACTGCATGTTATACTCCATATAGTCCAATGTACCGCAGTGATGGAAATTTTAATCAGCACGAGTTTAGCTATGATTCAGACTTCAACCAAAGTAAGCTCAGCATTTGAAGGGGGGGTGGAAGTTGAAGCTACAGTGCCGTGCTCTCCCTCAAAGGAGAGAGAAAGAATAATGAATGTCAGGTCTGAAGGAGGAGAGCAGGATGAAAAGGAACAGAAATAGAGCAGAATTTATGGCAGCATGGATCTCCACTGGGGGCAAGAAGCTGCTCATTAAAACATTTCACAGCATAGGGGAGAAGAGGTAGCTGGTGTTTTCTATGTTTTCTGTAACCTATAGAGACCCTTAAGACTCCCTGTTCCCCCCCATACACGCCAGCCTCTCTGTGAGGCTACGAAGCCCATGATCATGTCGAGTCCTTGGTTGTGTGTGACCTGTTGTGCTCCTGCCCTCTCTGTATGTGTTGCATCTTACTTCATTATGTAACATGTTTTTGGTTGTTTCTTTTGAATAAGCTCAAAATGATGACCTGTGACTTTCAGTTAATTTGATGTCCCTTTTGAAATTATTCTCCCTCCCATAAGTTATATGTGGCTGCATAGTCTCTCTAGAGTCTCTGCTCTGTGGTTTCCCCCCTCAGCACTGACGCACCCAGTGAAAACAAAGCAAGCTCAAGGCTATGCAGCCCTACAGTTATATGCTGGGACCGCCCAAACCTTGGGTAAAAATACCCAAAGCTGAATCTATATTTAGTATGAGTTCCCCTTTGAAGAGAGGCCCAGTTTTGTCAGAGGAGATGGGTTCGCTGTGTAATTCCTGTATAGCTCCTAGCCACAGGAGCTATACAGACTCTCTCTCTCTGTATTTTTCATATTTGGGGTGAACTGTTATAATTCCAGTGCCAGTCCATCCCTCATTTACAATATTGATGGCTGGTCTTGTGTGCAAGGACTAAGGAATGATTGAACAATCGCATCAACTCACCATTTATTGGTAAAAGTCAAGCGTCGCCCAGAGGTATGATTAGGAAACCCAATTACTTTCAGACTATACTTACACTGTGCTGCCGCCTGCCTTGGGCTTACAGTTGTTTCTTTTATTACTTCCATTCTTTATTAATCTTATTTTGACACCTCTTCTATCTTCTCATGCCTGATATTTCTTCTCCTTCCCCAGTATCCCCTCCAATGCTCATCTTTGAACTGCTTTTGTTTTTCTTGCTGGAAAGAGATATTTAATTGTAATATAATCAGATATTTTAGGACTTGGAACATATTATACAGCATTTCTGATATCTCTACCATCTGGCTTCTATGAGAATCAATAGTAATGCACCTCATTGCTTCTGTAAGTTTCCTTTCATGACAGAGATCTACTCCGTTTATTAAATTGGATGCATGATGTTATGTTGCACAAGATGCAATATTGGCAGCTTTTTTTCTGTGGCTCAGGGAAAAGTGATTACAGGCCTTTGGCAGGGAGGGCTAACCAACAGATGACAGATACAAATGTGTTCAGCAGAGTTTCCCAAAGATGGCTTTCATGAGTCTGGTGAGACTGGTGATGTCGGTCAGGGCTATTTTCTGGACTGAGATGTAAGGGTCATTACTGACAGAGGTACTTCAACCTGCCGCAAATGAATTCATGTATGCAAATGCAGTATCTCTTCCCTTCCATATTAGGCACAAGAGAGGAAACATGTTACCTACTTATTAAACAGCCTAAAAAACACTCAGCACTCAAATCTAATTGTGCATTGCAAGGTAGCGCAACTTGGGGATAATTTTTTGTTATTACAGTGAATATATACAGTACTGACCAGGAAAAATACATAAGTGAAGCACCGATCTGATACAGTATTAAGAACAGATACCAGCCCAGATATTGACTGAATATCTACGTAGATCAGGTATCAGATAATGGGGCTGGTCCATGACGCCGATAGTATTCACTCATTCTATGTTTGTGACGTGTGCTGCATCATGTCAGCAACACGCGCAGCATGTCAGTGCTAGACAACAAGCTGAGAGCAACAACGTTTACAAAGTTATGTTTAAGCCAAGCCTGATACCTTCACTCTCTTCCACATGGCAAGGTATACAGTTTATTAATTCAATAGTGTTATCAGATTGATATCAAGGATCAGCTGATATGCAAAGCCCAAGTATCGGTACCCACATTGAGACTGAAAAAGCTGGATCGGTGCATCCCTAATTTTACAGTTTTTCTCATAGACTAACAAACTTAATATTTAATGTATCAAAATAATAGCTTTTATACTCAGTCGACATTGTCCTCAAACAGAGGTCTTGTCTAGATAAGTGAATTTTATGTGATGTTGGCATCCTTTCTCAAGCAATTGCTAGTTTATTCAATAATAACCAAAATGTGTTTCAGTGTTAAATAAAATGTAACACAAGTTCCACAGCTCCCTGAGTTGTAGCCACCAAAACAATCATACGGTTAAATTATTCTCAGTTATTTGTTTCTTATAAACCGGCAGCTGAGTGTTTAGAGCAGTAATGTTCAACATATACTGCATAGTGCTTCCGTACTACATAATTTTGTCAGATACTTATATTTTTATTGGTAGATCTACTGTATAGCACAGAGATGAGCAGGAAGCATATATTTTGATAATAAGTTAGTGTTGGCAGTAGGTTTTTTTTCCTCTTCTTCCAGCTTCTCAATTGTGATTGTGCGATAGCTTTCTTTCTCTTTTGTGATGCTAAACTAGATACCCTTGGTTCTTGGACTGTTACCTGAGATTTAAAGTTTTCACCTTGAGCATTTGGAAGTTGTGAGAGCTGTTAAAATGAATATAAAAGGACAGAGCTCTTGCGTTTGTGGAAGCTGCTGTAATATATTTGCACATAATACCACTGAGTAAAGATTTAAAGGAGCTAGTAACAAATATTTTTTTAATGATTGATGAATTACCAGTACATGAGAGCTGCTCTAAGTAACTGTTCATGAGCTTCAGAGGATATGTATACAGTCTACACTTAAACTTAAAAGCAGATTTTGACTTGAAGGCAAATGTGTTTTAAAGTAAAAAGAAATAAACAGGTTTCTTCCACAGTGACCAAATCATATAAAACCCAGTATTGACCTGGCTGGCAGATTTATAAAGATGGATAGGACAGAGGAGAATCTGGTGTTGGAGGGATATGAGTGGAAATGGATGGGGTTAGCAGCACTCTGGTGTAATAAAAGAAATGAAAGTAGTAATAGACTCTCAGTGAATTCCATTAGGGACACACTGACACTACACAAGCCATTCATTATGATGATGCTGTGAAGTGAGATATTTCATTGTGGAAGCCAAAGCCTGGTGTGAAAGGGGACACTGAGGGATGGGTGGAGCACAAAGGTCTGCCTCAGCCTCGTTTACTGCCGTTCTCTCCTGTTTCTATGGAGATGCAAGGCTTTTCAGCCAATCAATCAATGGAGGCATGCTTTTCATCGGAAAACCTTGAGATTTTCTATGTAAGCACTGACAGACAGGAGCCCATTAAAATCGTGTGTTTGAAAATGTGTATGACTTTCCAAGGGTATGTTGAAACTGAGTTCAAATGGATCTGTAATCTAAGTAACATGTTTGTACTAAATTGAGTTTCTTTTCACATTTGTTACATGACAAAAGCAGCTACTGTAATTTGTAATGCTACCCCCTTGTAAATTAGCTTTTAATTGATTTTCTTTTACAATCTAATTTTCAACGACTGTACTGTATCTCTCACAAACATGTTTTCTTTCTATAGGTGGAAAGGGAGGGAAGAAGAAGAAGACCAAGGCTGGCTCCAAACCCACTAAAGCCAATGGGTCCAACTGGGCCAATGTTCCCCTTCCCCCTCCCCCTGTTCACCCTCTCCCCGGAACTGAGATGGACCATTATCCCAATGAGCACCATGAAGGAGGAGGGTATGTCAAACACTTAAGTGAACAGATAGTGTGTGTGAAATGTAAAATGTAAATGCTTTTGCACCAAGACTGACATTTGATTGAAGATCCACACATTTATTTTCACTTCATGATCACATACTGTAACATGAAAGCACTTGAGTGAAACTCTAAAGCAAAATGAAAGTAGACACAAAACCGATGAGCCTTGGTTAGGGATCGCTTCAAAAATGCATGTATTTGTCAGTATCTATACTTTAGAGTCTTTTTTGTAATTGAGAGCATGGGAAAATATAAAAACATGTTTTTGATATTTGATTGATTGGTTGAAATATTATTGTATGAATACTGTTTTGTGTAATTTATTTGCAAGTGAATTAAACACGAGTTGAAATGATATTTGAATACAACTCAAAACATAAAATGAAGCAGTGTTGAGGATTTCTAACAACATGCCCCTCCCACGTTGAATATAAGTTACTTTACTCTTAATGCTATTGTTGTACGTTTCCTCTAGCGTAACTACGGTGAAGAGAATTGAGTGTTTTGCTTGCTGTAACAAACAAGACAGCGCTTTGCAATGCGAGCAACACTACACTTAGCAGTGTGTAATAACAGGGTTTAGCTCTGTTTTCTCTGCAGCTAATTACTGTACGACTGTACATCTGGAGAAAAGTGAAGGATCAATCTGTGTGTACTCTCCGCGTGCCGACAGATTTGCACACATCCTCGCTTACACAGACCTGCAGAAAAAACTCATATACAGATGGCTGCAGATCAAACTCTCTGCTGATCCTGTCTTCAATCTATGGGATGACTTCATGACAGGAAAATAAATGGGAAAAAAAGCACATTGGAGGAGTCTCCTGCTGCTAGCAGTGCACTAGTGTAGACACACAGATGGTTTCAGATTATTCTATTTGCTGAATTTCACAGTGGAAAAAAAATCATAATTGCATTGTTTCATAAAGAGAGGCACGGCGCAGAGGGGGATTTATACCAGCAGTGTTTTCCAGAGACTGAAGTAGACCAAAAAATATGTCATACATGTATATATACACACACATACTAATTATGTGGCTTTAAAAAAAAAAAATCAGATGACACATTCTATTATATTACATTTACAAAGTAGCATAGGCTTATTTAAGTTGTTCGTGTGTGTGTGTATGTGTGTGTCTCTTTGGTCCAGCAGGTACTATGTCCTCTCACTCCCATTTCCAATCTGGGAGAGTCATCTGCTTTAATAGGCTATCTGGCAAATGAAAAGTCGTGTGCACTGTAAATCTGATGCTGCTCTTAATGGCAGCAGATTAAAACAGTTATGTCCTGTGGAGTGTGCACTGACAAATTTCTTTAATGAACATTTTCTTTATGGCCAGTATTATTTCAGCATGTATAAGCACATCTATGAGGAAGTGAAGCCTGACAACCTCTGTAATTCCACTCAAGACTGTCGGTTAACAAATTCTCACAAAAGTTGGACAAGGTCACAAAACTCTGATAGTATATAGGAATGTGTATGTAAGTTTCTCTTAAGATATCGTTCTGCTTTTCCACACCTCCATCAGTAATCTTGTAACCTTTGGAGAGATATCATGTTATGTTTCGGTCCAGATGCGTTATCCATTTTCCTCTCTCACTCAATTGCCTTAAAATCGATGAGCTGTGTTAAAGACATGATACGTTTATTAGTTTTGCTGGCGGTAGCTTAGGTACTACCAATATAGATTGTCTGACCAGAGCTGGACCAACAACTTGTGCCACTTATCAGTCTATTGACAGAAAATTATTGAGGAGGCATTTTCATTATCAATAACCATGTTTTTAGGCAAATATCAGAAGTCAGAAGCTGAACCTAGATGCTGTTTTGAGCTTTGAGTAATCATAATGGGCACTCTCTTCTTACCTCAGATATGAGAGTGATGGCTGGGGGCCCCCCATGCCGGTGCAGACCTATCTTCACCAAGGCATGGAGGATGAGCTGGAGGAAGAGGAGGAGAGGGTCCCCACCCCACCTATCCGAGGAGTTGCCTCTTCTCCGGCTGCTGTGTCCTTTGGACAGCAGTCCACAGCCACACTCACCCCTTCTCCTCGGGATGAGATGCAGCCCATGCTCCAGGCTCATTTGGATGAACTGACGAGAGTATACCAACTGGACATGGCAAAACAAACATGGTATCTATCTATCTATCTATCTATCTATCTATCTATCTATCTATCTATCTATCTATCTATCTATCTATCTATCTATCTATCTATCTATCTATCTATCTATCTATCTATCTATCTATCTATCTATCTATCTATCTAATGTGTTGCTATTTTGTAATTTCAAGATGCTTACTGTACATTTTCTGTGTGTATTGCTGCATGCATTTATTGTGGCCCTTTATTTCATCCTTCGTATCAACTGTGTGTGCAGTGGAGATAAACCCATTTATCATTCCACTTTAATGGGCCCATGCTACCACTTAGGCGACTACTGTATTTTGCTCACTCTGAGAGAAACATTTTTTTTTTTTACCCTGTTGTTTTCTCCTCCCACACCTATGCAGCACATCCCATTGTTGTTGTGCTCATGCAAGTCAGATGAAGGCCATGCTTCATTCTGTCGGCAACGCGGATAGAATGAGAGACTGGCATTCATTCATAACAGTGAAGTGTGTGGAGGGGGTGGATGTCAGGAAGGAGATGTCATGTTACTCAGTAATGACTATGTTGGTTAGAGAGCATCTCTGACAACACCAGAGGGCCAGTAATTACAACCAATTCCCACTGCAAACCGCGTCAAAGACATTGCAGTTCTCAAACAAACGTGGCTGTCAGCGGAGCGGGTTGCCGCCGAGGTGACAGCCATGTGTCGACAGGCCTGGAGAGTGTGCCTTTGTACCATCTACGGCGGCAATTAGCGGGTCATTGTGTTTGCATGCAGAATTAGTGGAATTGTCCAGATTTATTCAACACTCCACGCATGAAAGAAGCTCTCTAAAATTAGCCCACATACATTCCTATATTTCCATCATGCTGCGGCACAGTAACTACAGAATATTTCCTGTATTCTCTACACTAATCACCTCTCCATGCTCCTTGATGTATACTGTATGTGCATTCCAGTGGGATGATCCGCTGCCTCTGTCTTTTCCCAGGCACATGCAGGGAGGCTCTCTCCCTCCGCAGGCTCCAGCTCCTCCTGTGGGCTACGTGTCGAGCACAATGATTTCTGACCAGGAGACTGACCTGGCCGATGAGGAGGAAGAGGACGATGACGACGAGGAAGAGGATGAAGGCTACGGAGCCAGGCATCCCCGCGGTATAGAGCACACACCAGGGTCTAGCATGGACAACCTGGACAGCTCTTTAACAGGTAGGCTGATTGGATTGAGTGCCTGTTGACATATATGTTATTATCCTTGAATTAATGTTTCTGAAAAACACACCAGCATTTTTGTGTGGTGCGTATGTATATATTTATTCAAATGAGCAGTGTTATCATTACTTTTTAATCAGTGTTAGATAAAATATAAATGAAAAAGTGTTCCTAATCACTGAGGGGGTCAAATTTATTCAGCTTCCATTGTTCTTTCATGTTGTTGATACAGTAAATGGATGATTGTTCATGACATGTTCTTCATGAGTCTGCTACACGTTGATTTTTATGCAAACATGCTTACTGAGTGTCCCTCAATCAAGTTTTGAAAGCATTTGTGGTAGACTCTGGGGAATTATAATTATCATTTCCAAAAAAAAGAGATAAGAAAGTCCATGAATTTTAAAGAGGATAGTGAGAGGGAAATTAAGAGGAGGGAGAAGTAAGGCGAGCAGGGGAGAGTGACTGTGATTTAATTCGCGCACAGCACTGGAGCCGGCGCCACCCATATCTTCCCGAGGAGATTTGAAATAAATTTCACGTGCGGCATATTCCATTCCAGACCAGAGGCACCATTTCCATTTTTACAACTCACTGAAAACTTTTACAGCCGTCTGTCACAGGGACATATGAAGGGCATGACATTGCAGCGGCAGAGCTGGGTTCTGGACTGCTGCTCTCATACTGACCAGGCCACACTATCCATCTGTAAACTGGAGGGTAACACTGCAGGGATGTTTATCATGATGCACTATAGGGACAGGTTGTGATACAAAATGCAGGTGCAGTGTGCCCTCGTGATGTTATGTATTTATCAGGCCTTTTGCTACAAAGTCTGTGAATACTAAAAAAGTAAAAAACCCATATTGGGAAATTCATGAGTGCAGAGAAACAGCGAGCAGAAAATATACTGCATCTGAAAGTCGAAGAAGCTGAGCCAGTTGAGAGAGAGAGCATGAGAATAAGAGGGTTGACAGTGCTGCATGTTGGTCTATCCTGTCAGTGGCAGCCCTAAAGAGTAGTTTTCCGTGGGATGATGGAACAGTGGTTTTGGTAGCGCTGACACATACTACTGCTGATGTATTTAGAGGAATATAAAGCAGCAACTGGGCCTTAATCTACTACATCTCTCCTCCACTGTATTACTCTGAAGACAGCACTATTTCTTCTTATCTCTCTGCAAGTCTGCCTTGCACCCCATCGTTTGACAAAACAGACATGGTCCCTGCTCCAGGGTTAGCGTGAGGAACAGAGGGAGGAGAGAGACAGGGGAAAGCGCTGAGATTTATTGCGGCCACCATTTTGAGGCTATACAAATAGGAAGAGGGAAGGTGTGAGGTTCCTGTCGAGCCTCTCCTGATAAATTTGTCATTGTTTTAATAATATGGAAATAGGTCTGTTTTCATAATGCTACACCAAAGGCCAGTAAATCAAAACATTTTCACTGCTGCCCCCCAAAAAACAACCAGCCTTGTCCTCTGGGGCCATTTTTCATCAGCAGATTGTCTGCACAGGCTTTTCACACTGTGTTATTCTATGCTCTGATATAATACAACACATTTTTATAGCAGATAAATGTAAATCCCTGTGTTGTGGTGGGTGCTTATGTCCTGGTTGAGTCACAGAGATGAAGTGAATACACAGGTATTACCTGGCTTTGTGTGTAGGTGGTACAGGTCATGTAAAGCTGAGATGTGGCAGCGTTGAGACCAGTACGCCTACAGTTGAAAGCCGGGCTGTTCTGGGCGATTACTCTCCCATAAAGCCCGGCCAGGTTTGTGAGGAGCAGGGTCACGTCTCCTGACGACAGGTAGAGACGCCTGCTCGTCAAGGGGAATGATTTTCCCGCTTAACGACATGCAGATTAGAGCTCGCGTCAGTATAAATCAGTTTTACTGGCAGGAGGGACCTGAGCTCGATTTTACTGCCCCCCACCCCCCCACCTCTGCGAAGTATCACCCATTTACTGGCCCTGCTCTATCAGTGCATGGAGCCGGGGGAGGTGTCAGCCTGTGGATTTTAGAGAACATGGTTTGGCCCATTGCTCTGGTTCAAGACATGATAAAATGACAGACCTGTAGTGCAAACCTTGGTCTGGAGCTGTGAGGGAGAAAAAAAAATCACATTTCTAGTACAAAAAGAAAACTAGATTGAATTTTTATCAAATTATGATACAATGATCACAGTTTGATTGGACTACTATTTCTGAGAATAGAAGTGCTCCAGAGGTTCAGCAGTAGAAAGTGGCAGTTAGTACAACTGAGAAGTCATTCTGTGATGTGATTTGCTGAGGCAGTGTTCCTTCGCTGAGCCGGAGGAGTTGGAAGCCTCAGTGCTTTGGCTGGCACTGCCTATACTTCATTATCTGCTCTATTCTTTGTGGGAGGATTGGACCCAGTGGAATTGCTGTCTTTCTTTCTTAGAGAAAAAAAAACTCTTAGAAAAGAATTTCAAAGAAAATAGCAAGGGAAGATGGAGGGCTCGAAGTAGTTACAGCCTTGGATTGCAGTCCTTATGCAAGCTTATATTTTATAGAGGTTTTCAATAATCAGAGGGAATTTTACTGCATTAGGAGCGAGAATCTGTTGCAACTTTCACTGTTGAAGATGCAATTTCTTGAAGTCACATCCAGTGGCAGAGAAACCACCTCTGTGAAACATACAGTTAAAGTTGAAGACACTCACTGATGGCGAAGTTGGAAGACTCTTTGAAGAAGATGCCGCTGTCTATCTGAATAAATAAACCATAGTCATGGCACCAAGTCTGAGGTCAAAATTTGAAATGTATTACGTTTCACTGGAAAAATAAAAAGCATCTGCGGGGACCGTACTCTGCAGCTGATGTATGTCGGGTTGTGTTCATGTTAGTCTCTGAAATCAGCCAGCCGCCCTGGATGTCACCCCCCCTTTGTTTTCGTGACCTGATCCTTTAACGTATCCTGCTGCTAACTTTTTGTCGCCCATTGCTCCCTCAACAACCTTTACACTCGCACCTCCCCAGTTCTCTGTTACACCAGCCTGTTCAATCACATCAGTCTTGTGTTCTGTGTGAGTGAGAGATAGTGTGTGTGAGCAGAGCACTTGGGTTCGTGCCACTCCAGCAAAGTCTGCCAAAGCAGTCCCACTGAAAGCTGTCACATTAGCCGACTGCTCTCTGTGTTTTTTGCTGCCAAAGTGCCATATTTTTATTGGCAGACTGATACTTTTATATTTGAAGTGCTGGCCGAGCTTTTTATGCGAAGAAAAAAAATAAATCAAAGCAGGAAAGAAGTACTTAGAGTAGCATATATGCCACGAGTCAAAAGTCGTTCAATATGTACATATCTGCCTTATGTGTGTGCTTTCAGTCACATCAAATACCTATGTTTGTGTTTATACCAGATGAAGAAGGGAAATGGTTTGATCTTCAATTTTCAATCATGTTTAGATTAACATGTGAGCAGACGTGTGCTAGCTCCTAAACCATAGCAGCTAGCAGTGACATATCTGTGTGAGAGTTTGGACTAAAATTCTCTTTGCTTAAAATCACAGCACCTTTGAGACAGTGGTGGCTGGGCTTTTTTAAAGAGGGATACAAAATAAAAAAAACAGTGTGTGCATACCACCAGGTGTTTGATTCAATACACTGTTTTGTGAGATGCTTCATCTGTGTCACCTGAGGCAGTGCTGTAGCTAACTCTGCTCTGCACAGGTGCGCTCATTGTTCCTCATCAAAAGAAGAGCAAAATCAGTTGATGCCGGTCCTGCTGCTCTGCTGTGCACACTCTGGTGTGTCTGTACACCTTTGTGTGTGTGTGTGTGTGTGTGTGTGTGTGTGTATGCAGTGTATGTTCCGTATGTGTTTGTAACAGATGAAAGGGGGTGGGCCAGAACAGAATGACTATACAGAACCACTCACCTGCATGAACAGGAATGCCCTGCAGCAAATGTGAAATGATTAAAGTGTAGGACATTGGTATTATGTCTCTCAATGAATACATTCATCCATCTAAATTTAGAATCACAACACAGATGTGCATTATGGCACATTATATATTCATAAAGGTTATGGCCACTGATCTGAAAAGTATGAACACGATGTGGTTGAATATACAGTAAGTGTTTTGAAATTAAAACAAAGTGCACAAACACAAAAAAACACAGTGCACAAATACAAAAAACTGAAACCTTTGGTGTTCCCCAGGGTCCATGGTGAATGGGTGGGGCTCAGCCTCAGAGGATGACCGTAATTTCTCCAGCCATAGGTCCAGTTTGGGCAGTTCTTCCGATGGCTCCATCTTTACCCATTGCAGCTTTGCGCAGGCCCTGGTGGCCGCTGCTGACAAGGCGGGCTACCGCCTGGAGGGCACTAGCCTCAGCAAGAGAGGTTGGTGTGTGGAGACCAGCTACCCACTGCTGGACTGGAACTTGTACCAGTGGCAGATGATTTGTTCTTTTCTGCTCTAATTGGTCCTCCTGTCATCCATTGGCTGATGTTCCCCTTATAATGTTGGCTTGCGATTTCCTCTCCCTCTACTGCTTTTGGACGCTGAGCCCAGGTTGTGCATGGGGGCTGTTGTATATGGCTCGACTGCCGGTATCTCCCTGTCCTTTACTTTAACCCTGTATAACCCATCTGGCTTTGACTTCGGCTTTCTTGGGTAATCACTGGATGTTGTACTTGCTACCTCTCATAGGCTTCTTCCAGAGCGCTTCCTTTTCTAATGACCTTTACCTTTATTTTCTAATAGGTTTTTGGGTCTTGATTGATAACCTCTACATTTCTTGATGGCAGCTTCAGCTCCACTGTCTAGGTGTTGGTTCCTTAACGTCTTTATTAACATGTTGGCCTCTGGCCCTTTATCCTTCTTGCAGGTAAAGGCTTGTCCCACAGGCCCAGGCCCAGCAGTCCATTCTCAACAGATGGCAGCACAGTCGGCACACACAGCTTGGGCCACCAGAGGGCCACCAGGCCCACACGCAAACCCCGAAGCCAGGGCACAGCACCCCACCGGAGAGATGCTGGTGCAGACGGTGAGGCAGCGACTGAAAATGCATTTTAAACAGTTTGTGTACAAAGTTTTTTTTAAAACATCTGTTGTTGTTTTATAACTGAGGACACAAATTAATAACAGAATACCTGATGTAATTTGGTCTATAAGTGATAAGTTAATATTTTGTTTTAATTTGCCTTCTCTTGACACAGACCTACCTCCTCCCCCTGAGCCTCCACCCTGTCAGGGACAGGGCCGCATCCAGGGGGCCCGCAGTGTAAGCAGCATGGTCCCCGCTACAGATAGAAAAGCGTCCTCTCTGGAGCGTCCACCCATGTCAGGGCCTCTGTCTGGGCCAGATGACATGAAGAGCTCCATTGACAGACAGACACGCACCTCTCTGGATCATCATCGCCAGGCTCAAGAGAGGCTGGGCTCCATGGACCGGGCTGATGATGGGCGCAGGGGACACAAAACAGGTAGAGTCTGTTGCTATGTAAACAGACAAACGGTCCTGTAAAGCTGCATTTGTTACACACCTCATGCTCATCCACAGGGTTATGTTAGCATCTGAGCTAAAACAGTTACAGTGGTAATCTTCCTAAATGCCGTGTCAACATGTCGACATTAGCATCTTAGCATTCAGTCTCAGCATTAAAGATCACAGTAAATTGTATGGGGTTTTCATATGCCAAGCATTTTCTTGAACTCGTGTTGAGCAACTGGAAATTATTTTCTGATTGTGGAGGAGGATGACTTACCAAATTTAATCTGATTTATTCTTTGGCAATCCATCCAACGGCTGTCAAGACACTTTAATCTGTACCAAATGATTGGCTTCTCAAAAGGTTCAGGAAATCCATTCACATCTGTTTAGGGGGTAGTAAGCATTAATAAATACTGAATTATTCATTTATAACACATGAATACTTGTTAGTATGTAGTTTATAAATAAAGTTTGTGCTTATCAATGATGAGTAAACCATTTTTAACTGTGTTTATAAACTACATAACAATGAGTATTCATGTGTTATAAATGATAAATTCAGTATTTAAAGCTTAACTAATGCTAAATAGTGTGTACTTATTATATAGTGTTATAGAGGGTTGCACACTCCAAATGTTTTGCACTTACCTTATTTCTTAAAATGAACGGCCACCAAAATAAAGTTTTGTGTAATATAAAAGCATCACTTCCCAACCAAACAAGATCATTCATTTCACTGAAGAAGACTTGTTTGTCGAAACGCGTCAGTCCCGTTTCAATAAAGGATTTTTATATTCATCCACATCAGAGTGCCTCGGCTGCCTCCTTGACTGTTTTCCCACCAGTCATTGTGCTTCTCCCTCATATATTTCTCTTTCTTGAAACTAATCATTACTAAGGACATAAAACAATAGTGGAATCAAGTGGAAGTGGAAATTTTATTGTTCTTGACTGAAGGATTTATTTTAATGCTTTTTCGATGCCTTATTGCATCATTGCAAGAAAATCAGGACACTGGAGTTTTGTTGCTGCTGCGCCTTGGCAGAGATGGATTTTTCTCTAAGTTCTTGTGTTGAAGTTAGCTTTCATGCTGCGCTGAGACTGGGCTCCCATGAACAGATTGCACTGTCTGCCACTTGCTCTGGTTTCCAGAATGCCCCCCCCCCCACTCAGTCCTCCCTCAGCCGCCCCCCCCAATGCCCTGTAACTGTTGCCAATAATGGTCTGCTCCGCTCCAAGTAAGGCAGGAGGCCCCAGCAACTGAAATGCACACTAATCGCTTCAGCTTCCTTTTTTTCACGCAAACAGCAGCCACTCTACATCCCATCTGTATGCGCCTGTGTGTGCATGTGTGCATGTGTGTTTGTAACCATTAGAGATCTCCATGCTGTGCACCCTGTCCTCTTTGTGCCAGAACTTTCTCAGACAGTTAATCTGAGACTGTGAGACAAAGACAGGTGCCACAATCAGCATCTTTACAAAAAAAAACCCCATAGGTGAATTCCCATATGTGTCAGATTGTTGACTGATTCACAGTAGAATCCACAGAGGTCGGGGCAGGCTCTATTACAGTCATTAGTGGAGCAGCGGGGAGCAGTTTGATGAGATTTCACGCAACGACGGGAACTGCTGTGGGTCAATGTTATGCTGCCCTGCAGCAGGGGGTGCCACAGGAGCCAGGGGTCCCTCTGTTATTGTATTTACCCCCTCATAAGGCTGGTAGCTGCAAGGCCATGTGCGAGGCAGAGCCCTCTCTGCGGCACACCCTGGCAGCGCCTGTTGGCAGTGCAACTCTGCAGATGTCAGGAGGAGAGGAGTTTGCAAAGTGCTCTTTGTTTCCCTGCATCAGACGTTAGATGTGTTTCACTGAGACAATAAAAGTCACGTGTTGTGTCTGTCTTCGGTCTCAAAGTATGCCTTTGGGTCTCTCTGCGTGTGTTTTCAGAGGAAGGGTGCCTGCCATACAGTAAACCATCATTCCCCTCCCCCGGTGGGCACAGCTCCTCTGGTACGGCCTCCTCCAAGGGCTCAACAGGGCCACGCAAGAACGAGGGCCCACGACAGCCACTACAGTGGACCGCCACAGAGCATGCTGATTTCCTGGGGGCCAACGGACAGGAGCAGTACTCGGGGGAGTTATGTGAGTAATTCAGGATTTTGTTGCTTTTGCAGCAGTGCTTCACCACATACAATATTGCATGTATAGTGAATAAAAATACTATATTCACAAATTCCAACTCTTCTAATTGAGCTTCAGATGTGTTGATAGGAACATTAGAGACATAAGGCTAGCTGTATTCCAGTCTTTTAGAAAATCTTTATTTATCTTTGTTAAGCTGTGTGTGTGTCTTGGCCACTGAACTAAGTGAATGAGAGTGGCATCAACTTCTTCCGTTATTTTTCCCAAAAGCTTTTAATATTTCTTGAAATGAAAGTGTCATCTCTCCCATCTGACGCTTTTCTTCTCTCTTGTGTCTCACAGAGTGATCTGCCTGGAACTGGAGAAAACGCAGTCTGTCAATGAAAGAATGACGCCCTCCTTGTCGGGGCAACGAACTTTGTCCTTACCTGTGTGTTCTCAGAGTGAAGGAGGACACTACAGAGAAAAGCAGTGTCACAGAACTGTAAATGTGATGTATAGACACAGACATACTGTACATCTCACTCTGTTTTCGTCCTCAAGAAAATATTTTCCACCTCCTACCTTACTGTAATTTTCTTTTTGTTAGAAAAAGGCAAGTAAAAAAAAAAAAGAAAACATCTATATGAGAACAAATTTTCTGGTAATTGCCCTTGGGGAAAGGGAATTTTGTTTCCTGTAAATATATTCTTTAACTTGTTGTTGCATTGCTATGCAAGCCTGATTCAGTTTGAGCTTTTTATTTACATATACAGGAACAGTTGATTTTATCTGGTTATTTGTATTATATGTGAATTGATTGGCTGTTGTGCCATAAAATAATTGTTTTATAATCCATTTTTTGTTAATAGTTACCATTAATTATTATCATTATTATTAATAATTATTGTTTTTGCACTGCAATTTTTGGTGATAAGCACAAAAACATAGCTCCTGCTGACATGAAGAACCGGAAGAATATGTGAAGAGGAGTTTCTGTACTGTAAAGTAAAGAGAAGAAAATTATATACTAATGTACAGAGAGATATTAAAGAGTAAGGCTTTGCTCAAAGACAGCAACAAATAAGACACCCATTTCCTAGACTAATTGGGTGGTTAAACACACAAGGTTCCTGAGGGTCTGAAGAACAGATACAAGGCTGGGAGAATTGTACGCAGAGGATACTGTATTACTGTAGGTGACCGAGTTCATTATTTAAATCCTAATTAGCTGTTCCACAGTAATAGTTTGTTGTCAGAAACATTTAGTGCTCAATGTGTCGGGCAGCTTCAGGCATTGTTTTGTTTTCAGAAAGGGAGTGTGGGTGTTTTCTTATGTTGTTTTTTTTTTGTTTTGTTTTTTTTTATCTTAATTTCTAGGCAAGAGTCTCCAAGCATTTCAGTTTTATTTTTCCTTCGTGATTTACTGCCTAAATAATTTCACCACGATAAGTTTACGCTCCTCGTTCTGCATTACAACGCACTAACCATAAAACAGTCAAAAGGAGAGAGGAGTCAGTGAAATCTGTCCACATGCTGTAGTTCAGTCAGAGCACTTACAGAGACAGGTTTATGATTCTTTTAAGGCCTTAATAGCTAAGCAAACATCAAACACAGAGGAGTATTTATTGTAATCAGTGGCAATTATACTCCAAAACCTACCTAGAATATCAGTGGAGCAATTTAATTTGTTTACATCTTTTATGTTTTATTTTTGTCTTGTATTTCCATCTGTTTTAATATTGTTTGCTTTTTAGAGCACTTACTGTTTTATGTTTTATTATAGTAAACTGTATATGGTACAGTGTCATCCAAGGAAACAACACATTGACCTGCTTGGTCCAGCTAAAGTGCTGTTAAATTAGGTGACGGATTAATAAAGCAGTTGTTCCTCCAATGCTTGGTGCCTCAGTTACAGTGCACTATGATCAGCACAGTCTGGTGTCGGTAACTTAGAGAAGAAATGCTGTGTGCACGGTTTACGATGTAGCTTTGAGTCAGTGTTTGCTCCCAAACAGTTGAATGGTGACGGAGAAAAGCCTTGTATATTAACTAGCAGGTCCTACTGCTTCGTGTCCACAGCCACAGTGTGGATCAGAACACTTTCTATCTGCCTGACCGCCACAAAACACACACACACAAATACACACACACACTTATCATCTGCCGCTTTCGACTTTTCAGCCTCTGATTCTCGATTTTCGTCTTTCCAGACAATGTTTTTATTGGTTGTCCTTTTTTATTGAAAAGGTTGTTTCTTTGTATGCCTTTTATGGACTCCAAAAACGCTGATTACAACAATGTTTTCAATATTAATGTTCAGGATTTTTGTGGTTCAATGACTGTTTGTTTTGTCTTCTTTTGTACTGCTAATGTTGATAAAAGGGGGTGGAAACTAAAGGCCGTCAGACGCTGTTGTACTGTTGTTGTCACGTCATCGTCATTTTCTATCATCCACCCAGTGGCCAGTGTTCTGGAAATGAGGTGCAAAGAGTATCTCAGGTTATTTTACATTCTGGTGGTGTTTATGTATGTGTATATATGTGTATATATCCATATACATCTCCACTTGATTATGCCATTCCATTTTCATTAACAAAAATATCCCTCTCATGTCCAATTCTTTCGTCCCCACTTTTCTTTTCTGCTGTGGATTTTGATTCTGAGTATAATGTGCTGGTTCATCCACCTAAAGACAAGATGTCAGTAAAAGAACATACCAAATTAAGATTGATATTTCTAATGTCTAATGCGTTTTAGTGTCTCTTTAATACTCATTGTTTTCTTTTAAATCACAGTGTCGTTTTGTATTTATTAAAATGATAATAAAAGTATATTGTGAAATATGCATAAAGATTTGTGAGATATACAATGTGTTTTTTTGTTCCTTGTAAAGTTTGCTGTCAGAGCCGAGCAGCGAGGCCATAAGGAGATGATAGGCACACTGTGCTCAGAGCGTGGTGAAGTGCCGGGTCAGTAGTTGTCTGAGTCACTCTTCGTCCTGCATGTTCACCGCAGTGCTCCTCTCATGTCAAAACTAAAGAAACTTCAAACCTTTTTGGACACAAGGGGCAAAAATGCTCACAATTTGCTTGTCAAGACAATAGAGAAAACGTCTTTTTGGAAGGATGAAAGTACTTTGGCTTTCCCTCTCTTTTGTTCATTTTCTCAATATTGTTGGTTCTTTGTAGCCTATCTGTGTGTTGCCTTTTTGCTATAAAAGAAGATTAAAAATGACAAAAAGAGAAAGTTGTTGGGTGAAGTCTTTCTGTACAGTACGGGCCGAGGTGACACCTCAACCCGATGCCATTTCTACAGTACAGTTCATTCTGCCTTTTTTTTTTTTTTTTCTGTAAACCACCTTCTTTATTCACTTGCATGTCCTTGTCCAAGAAGAGAGTGGAAGAAAATAAACTTTTACAGTCTCATTCCCATTTCCTGTAAGATAAATCCATGTTCTTTTATTTCCTTGTACCTGGATCAATATCAAATAAAAATATTTTTGAAAAATGAAAAATGCCTTAAATGATTTGTCTGTGGGAGAACTACTGCACTGCAGGGGCACTGACTGGATCAAATTGGGTGTAAAACAGTGAATAATGGAGGGAAATGTGACTTGAATGCTGCAGTCCTCCTCTTTTTGTTGACTGCTTTCTGATACTGCAGTTACAACTATATAAAAAATGGCAAATTCGCCTGTTTCTCCAAAACATGCCCCCTCTAATATCTTGATAGTGTTTGACTCAGCAACAACGTGTGTGTAGTTATTTTTGTGATGTGTGTGTGTGTGTGTGCGTGCGCAATAAAGATGTGCAGCCCACTGTGTGTGTTTGTGAGAGAGCTCCTGACTCAGCTGTGCTTTTTATGTCAAAGCAATCCCTACCTTTATCCTTCTGGAGGAGCAGCTTCAAACACAAATCCAAATCTGCTAAATCACTGAGATTGGCAGTTTGCGTTCAAGATCCCTTACACCAGGCTGCAGGTAAAATAACTTGTCAGAGAAATCTGCATTATGTGCAAATGTAATTTAGCATCTCTCCTGTAATTTAGCATCTATTCCAAACTCTTTATGGAATCAGTCCTTCCATATTCCTTATGCATGAGGAACGGGCCCGTGGGAGCTGTTGCCATATGGACAGTATACACCACCTGCAGCGTATTATTCACCATCATAATGATCACACTTGTGAGTTGCTCTGATCTGGCCAGCAGTTGTTGTAAATGTCTGTTGAGTGGTACTCTGGTGTCTTCTGCCAAAGTGAGAAAAACATGAAATAATTAATAAACTACTCTTTGTGTGTAGCTACTTCTTGTACCTCTCTCTCTCTTCCTCTTTCTTCCTCTCAACTCAACCAGCTGAGAGAGATGGCCACCTACCCTGGGGGGGTGACAGGGGTCAAAAGGCGACACTTTTCATGTAGGCCGATGTATTTTGTACACATTCAATTTCTTGTATTAACACAATTGAAAAACTGGGTGAACATATAGGTGATTATATAGGTGAACATATACGTGCACATATAGGTGATTATATAGGTGAACATATAGGTGATTATATAGGTGCACATATAGGTGAACATATATGTGCACATATAGGTGATTATATAGGTGCACATAATCGTTGGTACTTCTTGAAATTTTTGGTACTTCTTGATGATACTTCCCACCATTGACACTGACACCTTGTATCCTTTTCCTTCTTTTTTGGCATTTGCCCTAGCAAGTCTTGCGTTGACATTAAAATGACTGAAATATCCCAAACAAGTCAACTTTTACAGTCAGAAAACTGGTCAAAAAACTCCCAGAAATATTGAAAATAATTGTAAACACTTTAGACCCTTAAAGAGAACGGTTTGTTTGAACATTCTGCCACTTACAAGGAAGTTTTTCTTTGCCACTGTTGCCAGGTGTGCTTGGCTTTGGTGGGATCCTACTATGAGGAGGTCTACACCTTTTCTATTTGTAAAGTGCCTTGCCTTAATTTATATGTTGTGTATTAGTGCTATGATTAGATTTGACTTAACTTAGCTTTCAGGAGCAGTGTTGTTTCATTCATGCAGGGGTAGTGGTAGACAAGAGGCTGGAGATCTGCCTGGTTTGTGATTTGGTCCAATCTGGTGGTCGACATCATTAAAGGTCCTAGTTAACTTTTCCCTGTGAATTTGCACACTCAGCCATTACAGCTGGTTGCTGTGCTTGAAAACAGACCATTGCCACACTGCAGCTCCTTTTCATATTTGTCTGTATATAGAAGGTACTCAAAATATACATTGGAATCACAATGTTATATTTCCTATTTGGAACCCAGGTCAAACCCCAATGTGCAGACTTATCCAAGATAGGCAGCTAAGAAGTTCTGTAATAGTTAGTGTTAAAGTTATTATCAGCCAAATTCAATTCCTGCAGCAATTTTTCCTAAAACACACTGAAGGTGTTTTATCAACCTAGAACTGCCAATCTTCTGTCCCTGGGTTACAGTATGAGCAAATGAGGCCACATTTTTGGCACTGTAGTTTACCTCATGATCACAATACCCAGTGATATTTGTAGTGTATTGAACTTTCTGTGCTCCAAAAGTTGTTGTTTATAGATTTTGTAATTTCCATTATACATATGAAGTGAAGAATAGAAGAAAAAGAGGAAAATAAAACAGAGGGTCTACCTTTGAGTCTGTGAAGTGTGGAAAGATATTTATGACCTTTAAAAAAAATCAAAAATTCAAATAAACATGCCCAGTCAATGTAAAATATATGCTAATCAGTCTGCAGACAATAATAATAAAAATCACCCCATCCAGCACAGGTGTTGAGGAGTCGCCTGTTTTAAGGTAGGACAGTGCACTCTGTTACTGTGTGTTTGCTAATGGCAGCTTTGATGAGAAGAGTCATATTGTGTTGAGAGGTGCTGATGAAAATCCATAGCTTAGTGAGCGCGCTCTGATAAATAGCTGCTGTATTGACAGTTTAGTGCGGCCGAGGGTGAAATATTGCCTGTATAAATGGCAGGGATGTAACATCATGGCTGTTTGGAGGAGACAGTGTGGATGAATGGTCTGTGTGTTAACCTGTTCTGGGCCAAAGGAAACACTGCTGCTGTTTTCCAGTTAGATTCCTGGATATTAGCTGGAATTAAATATGTTATGAAAAATCACTGAGCCAGCTGTCTGTTTCCATATGAAGACACATTACTATTATGAGAAAAAAAACACACACACGCCACGTGTGTGTTTTTTTGTTTGTTTGTTTTATTTACTTTTTCTCATGTTCCTCATCTTTGTGTTGGACATTTATGTAAAATATACTGTATGTTTATTTATTTGTTTATTTGGATCCCCATTAGCTGTTACTACTGCAACAGCTACTCTTCCTGGGGTCCATGTTACGTAATTATGTATTTTGTGGGAACATTCAGTTCATGTAATTTCTCTCTGTGATAACTGATCAAGAGCGTAAAGGTTAGCCGTTCTTTTAACATCCATTAAACAACACAATCTTTTGGCAAAAATGAATAATGACGTGTAAACCAGCTCAGTTTTAACTTTCTTAGCCTGTTCATCGTAAATGTCAACAATTACTCATTGGAGTTTTCTGTTTTTTTCAGCTCAGCTGTACTCTCCGGTGCCCTCCCATCTGAAAAACACATTTTCACAAAAAGAAAACCTCTCAGCAATTTCTTCCAAACCCCTGTCCTCATTTCTGAAGCCAGGCTGGTGTTTTGTATTGGGCTGATGGTGCCGTGGGAGAGAATGCTCAGCAGTCTCCACAGTTGTTCCTAATGTCATGTTCTCAAAAAAAGGGCTTCTGTTCAGACCACCTTATTTACACTTGTTTACTTCTGCAGTTTTTTTTATACTTTGTTTCAGATGCAGCTCATTGTTTCAGATCCAAGGCTGCACTTTTCTTACCTTCCTTTGTGCTGCTATCACAATGGTTAATCCGCTTGAAGTGTGTGTCATAGCTATTCACACATTTAAAGCCCTTTTAGAAACTATATGTGGCCAAGAAATAATTTCTCTTAACCCTCTACCCCAGTTAGAAAAGATTTTATTGTATGACATTTAGGAAATCAGATTACTGCAAAACTGAGATACTTTTTTCTTTTTGAATTGTAGGGCCATTACAGTAATGCATATAATTTAAAACAAGCCCACAGAGAGGCAGAGAATAATGTTGTGTGAATAACTTATTTCCATGATATGTCTTTGGAATGGTTGAGAGGTTCTTTCATTCATATTTATGGTAAAGGTTCACCGATCTATCTTGACCCTTTAAACAAACCCATCAGTTGGGTGTGCAGGATCTACTCCCATTTCACACCTCTTCCTCTGTCTGTGCCGGGGGGGTTGGGGGCAGGACGAGTAATGACTGCTCTGCTCCTTGCCAACAAAGCAACTTTCCCTCCCCGCTCCCATCTTTTATTTCCTACTGTTTACCAGTGTGCACTCTTCCACCTCTTCCTCATTTTTCACCTGCTTCCGAATGCGAAGCAAATATGCACCTGTTTCTCTGCACGCTCCCAGAAGTCTGTGCTTTCATACGGCTGTGTAATTGTTGCATCAGGCCTTGGTGGAGATGGTCTGTGGAGTGAGCGAAAACTGGTTAGCCATGCGGAGGAAGGAAATAAGCTTTGCTCAGCAAATACACACTACAGTAAGATACAAGTTATCAGGGTGTGAGTGAGCGTGCATTTGGATTTGTGTGTGTGTTCTTTGATGTCTGCACCAGTGTGTTTGCACTGGGTGAAGGGAACTACTGTGTATGTGCTTGCTTACATATATCTGTGTATGTGTATGTGTGTGTGTGTGTGTGTGTGTGTGTATTGATGAAAGGAAGCATCTACCACTTGCACTGCATTTTTTTTTCCACTCTTGGTTTTCTCCTCCCCTTTGTCTCTGGACTGGTGACAGGGATTGGAGGTGAGAGGGCAGCAGTACCAATGCAACACCATTCATCACACATGTCAAACAGCTAGACCAGCTGCTGGGGACAAGCGGCAATAATTTGCATTTCATCCCTCTCTCTCTGCCTCTCTCCCTCCCTCTTCTCTCTCTGTCTCGGCCTTACATTTCCATCATAGCTCCACATTTGATAAATGACTCCAGAAGCCACACGATTTTCCACCTGTTTGGATGAAAACATTGCATTATTGACGAACACTTTACATATATTGAGCTTTATGTCATACTTGTCTGGCCGGTTAGATGTAGTTCTTCTGTTTTAGGACTATACTGCCCATGCTGCTGATGCTGCCTCTGAGGACTGGTGGTCCTTAAGGATGGTGTGCTGAAATGATAGAGACCATGTTACTGGTTAATGAGAAGAAGGAGACCCTGGGCCATGATTGACAGCATGTGTCTTTATTATCAATTCACAGTTGTTTTCCTGATGAAACATTTAGTCTATAGGGTTAGGGTTTAGGAGAAACATTGTGAGTTCAGCATCAAAATTCAGTCTATTACTCACTCACTCAGTTGTGTCCATCTATTTTCTGCAACTGAAGTTAGCATGCTAACAAGCCAGCCCCAGCCCAATGCTTCACTTTCAATGGGGCCTCTGTGGCCACCCCTAAGATGCTGCTCGGAGGCTGTATTATAACCTCTTGTAATATAAGACAACGATGGCTCAAGCTACTGTCAAGCCTCTGGCAACCACCTGCTCCTGGCAAAATAAAAACATGTTCGGTGGCAGAGAAAAAAGCTGCTTCACCAATATTTGGTTGAGTACAGAAACAGATGTCTGTTTTATTTTTGCATGTGAAACCCCCATTATAATAAATAATATCCAAAATGAAAACTAAAGGAACAAGAAAAAAAAACTGTTGGTTACTAATCTCTTATTAAAAGCAGGCGGTGGAGTGGTGTCATGTCCATCTTGTTACAGAGCATTTACTGTACATAGAAGAAGACAAAAGTTTATATAGCATCTTTAGTAGACGGTCAGTCACAAGGTGCTGTACAAAGCGCACGCGCAGTCAAAATTTAAGAACACAATGACAGACACAAAACAACAACCAAAAGAGTAAACAGTTTTTGAGTTTTTTTAGCTGCTTTTTAAAATGACATGACGGAGGCAGCAGCTCTCAGTTCAGGAGGCCGGGCATTCTAAAGCCTCGGTGCCACAGATTCAAAAGCATCGTAATTAGTCTAGTGCGGGGGACATGGAGTATAGGCCTTGGTTTGAGGATTGCATTACATATAAAGACAGAGAGACCGAGCCCCACAATCTGGAAATATTAAGGAAATGTAATATTTTCATTTGACTGAGCATATCTGAAGACACATTATACTCTCAAAATCCAAGAGTGTGAACTGTGTCCATCATATCATATCCCGGCTGCTTAATATCAGCTTGTGACTTGCGTCCTTTCATCTGTGTAGCGTGTCTGTGTTTGGCATATGTCATCATGATCTTTAAGACCGTTGCTCTTGATGCATTAAGCCTTGAGATAATTTTGCACCTGCAGTTTAGGCACAGATGATTGAACCTCTTTAGAGGCTTCACATTTTTTTATGTTGATTTCATAACCTCTATGTTAGAAAGCAGGTTACTAAACCTCTTTTAATTGTTGCTAAGGGAATAAGCCTGATGGGAAATCTATAGGAGTATTTGTTATTCTGTTGCAAATACTTTTTTTGTGTTTAAGGTGTTTGGGTTTGTCTTTTTCCTGACATGCCAATATCATTCTTCCCTCACCTGATAGATGCATATATGTCCTTATTGTTTCTGTGAAATGCCAAACTTAAGGTTATCATTATATACTGCTCTTCTAGCTCATTTCCCCTCCCATTCTCTTCTTTCCATATTCACAAACACCCTTGCCTGCCTATACTTTTCCTTTCTCTCCACTTATCTGTTCTCCTTGAGATTTGCAGTTCAGTTGTGTTCGGGGTAGAGTAGGAGGGAGGCGTTACATTTCACCTTGCAGTCTTTTCAATAGGGACTATTCATACAAGCTGAGAGCAGGGATGTTCATGAAAGCTGAGAGATTTTATTCGAGAGAAAAGAAAACTCTCTTGGCAGAAATAAACAGTAATTGATTGTCATGTATTATAATGGCATCGGGGAAGGTGAAAGCTGTAGAAAAAAGAAGCAAGTGTATGCATGATTTTACTTTTCTGATGGGTGTGTATATTTTGTGTGTGTGTGTGTGTGTGTGTGTGTGTGTGTGTGTGTGTGTTGCCACTAGATGTTTGAAACTAAGTACACTTGTCGTACACTGACAGTATACCAGTGTTTCTGAGTTTACGGAGCTTTATGTGGCATCTTTTTCCTGTGAGCTTTTAATGTGCCACTGGCTCCTGGTGGGATGGCTTGATGAACAATCTCTTAATCAAAGCTTAATTGTTTAGCATGATCCTGAGTGACCTACTTAATGGAAACCCCCTCTTGATTAATGATGTGTGTTACTGAACACAGTGGGAGACACCCCAAAACCTTGTCCAACTCTGGTTAATTAAAGCCTGGGTCCAACAGTATCTGAGACTGGATTATAATGTCATGTAAATAGAACCACAAAACCCCATGTGAACTAATGCTTATCATCTTACTGTGTGACACTGCTGTTTTGTTTGTTTTCCTCACAGTATATGTGAGTCTGATTTCTATTGAGATTTTTGGATGTTCCATCAATCAGCATGAACAAAATCTCTTCTTGTTCATATGATTATACTTCATGTTCCACGTTCTGTATCTAAGCAAATGGAAAAACATACAGTAAAAAGATGCATCCAGGCATGCTTTTTTTAATTAAACTGTCCACCTTACCTTTGAAAAAGAGACATTTCTAAGCCCACGATCTGCCTCCTGTTTGAAAACCACACCAAAGAAAAAAAAAAAGAAGAAAAAAAAGGAAGCCGCTTTGCCAAGGCCAGCTTTTGTCTCTTGGTTCAAAACTGTCCTTTCCTGCCTTTCACACACACAGATACACAGATGCCCACACAGATAAAACATAATACCAAAAGTATTTTTTTTAACCATTATGGGCGCTAGCTCATGTTTTTCATGGAGTAACAGTTCAACATGTGTAATGGGCTGAGTGTTGCCGAAAGAAGTATTTGCCAAGGACTCGCAGTGAAAATGTGCCCTTGTCTTTGAATGTTACAAGGCTGTGGCACTGTTTTCATCGACACTGACGGATAATAACTGCAGTTTTATAAAACAAACTTTAAACTTCGAAATAAAAAAAGAAAACTTGTTTAGTGTAATCAGAGCTCTCGAGTGTGCAGCACATTTCTTAAATAGCTGAATAGATGTTGTTTTTATGTGACTCTAACTCTAGCTTTCTGCAGCATTTAAAACACAGCTCATTGTGAATAAAGGCAAAGCATCACTGATAATGGTTCCTCTTCTCCACTTGCTGCATGAAGTTAAGTGTCCAGCAAGGAGGACAAGCATGAATGTCACCACTCATTCAGGCATAAGCAGTTAATCACTCCCAGACGGGCGAGGTCATCGTAGACACACTCTGCCCCATCATTTATCTTCTCCAGCTCGGGCCACACAGGAGACTGGAGATGTGCTGGAAATGAAGAGGAGGACGAGGAGGAGGAAGGGATAATGCAGCAAATTAAGTGAAAAGGATATTCCACAATATCATCCTGCATCAATAACCTGTTTTGCTTTGCTTAATTGCTCAAAAAAGAGTCACATCAGACATATTACTGTATACAGGCTTCAAATCTTCATCGTGGTTTGACACATCTTTGCTGTGGCAGTTTTGCAGGTGTCTCTCTTCTTTGGATGAGGCTGAGGAGGAATCTGCACACTGCCACCTTCTTCTTCTACTCCTTTTTCCACTCATTACTTTGGTCATGGACCATAGCAGATGGTGCATCTGGTGCTTTAATTGTCTTTATTACCGAGGCATCTGCTTTCTGCTTTTTTAATCCAGAAGTGTGGCAGTGTGGCATCACCGAGCCAGTTGAGGCCATGCTTGTGAAATCAGAAAATAAACACACACAAAGAAACAAATATCATTCAGACTGTAGGAACACCAATGTATGTGCATTTATGTTGAGGGAAGAAATGGTGCTGCAACCTTGGCTTTCTCCAATGTACTGTAGCCTATATATAAAACAACTAAAATAATATTAAACCTGATTATTGTTCGGAGTTGTTTTCATCTTGCTGTGTACCTTGCATGTGTTGTGTACACCTGAAAGTCTGTAAATGAGGAAGAATCCCTGTGGCTGTGTTCAGTTATTTTCTTAGCTGCTGGGATGTGTTGTAGTGAGCTGAGGCAGAGGGAGGAAAGGCAGATGTTAGGCACTGACAATCCCTCCCGCCTTAGATCTGCAACAACAAAGCAGCTGAGGGAAAATGTCATCCGCGCATCATCCCAGACGGCCCCGCGTGAATGAATAATTACTCTACCTTGACTCCGGTCAGGAGGAGGAAGGTAAAGAAACCTACTCTAACCCTCTTACCTTGGAAACCTTTCAAATGGGAAGCCCTGCATCATGACATGTGATAGGAGGGTTGACACTGAGGAGGCTGTGACATGCCGAGATGCCTCCAGAAATAAAAAGATTTTTCTTGTGGCAAAACGCTCAGGGAAATGAAATGATTCATCCCAGCAGCTCAGTACGTGCTCTTCTTCAAAAAAAGGATGAGATGGGGACATGGGGTTCATCTGTGAGGGGGAGGGAGGGCGATGGAGAATGTCGGAGGATTGGTTGACTATGTTGAGCTAACCGCAGTCATGTCAGGAAGGAAGCAGGGCTTTAGAAATGCATCATTGTCACCATTATGCTTAATAATTTGAATGACATCTCAGTGCATGACTCAAAGGCACTTGTATGGGGGCTGGCGGGGTTATTAGAAATGACTCCCCCAATGATGCGTGTCACTGAAGCAGCAAATTAACATGAGGAGATGGAGGCACGTTAAAAGCAGAGAGAGAAAGGGAGGGAAACGCTGAGATGGGCGGAAGAGGGAGAGATGTGAAGGAGAACAGGGAGAGATGCGGAGAAAGATGTTGCTATTTTCACACTCTTTGTTAGCTGAGATGCTCTGGTTGTGGTGTACCAGCTCTTGCTCTGTTAAAGCTTTTTTTTATTATTTTCTGAACACCAGGTGCTCCTATTGTGATAAATGATTCTCAACTGTGTTGAACAATGGGAGAGGCACCCAGACATATCCCTCATCAAATAGTTCCACAGCTCCTCTGCCACAAACTACACAATAAACACACTGTATTGTGCCGCTGGTTGTTTGTCTTGCCACCACAGAAGACTGAAGGCTATTTTTGCTTCCTGTTTACCATGTTAGTCTTATGGGAGCTGACAGTCCCCTGGAAGACACTACTGGAGGATTGTTCTGGCTGTTTACTGGACGGTTTCTTGTCCGCAGCCCCTCTCTATCTATATTTCCATTTCTTCTCTTCCTCTGCCACTCATTTTACATCCTGCTTCCTTCTTCCCTCTCTTCACTCAGCTCCTGTGCCTTCCTTTGTTTCCCTGTCTCCTGTCTCTGACAGCAGACAAGGCTTGATACATGTACAGTGCCTTCACCTTTTTCCACCCGGTAATTTATGCTGTCAGGGGTTTTCCTCTGTTTGGATGGCCAGGCTTTCATATGTGTGCACAGTAGTATCTTGGGGTGTTGACACGTTCCTTCGTGTTCAGCATGAAACAGACTGTAGCAGGTAATTGATGGGGGTTTACTGCCACAGGCACGCAGTGCAAACTGGGAGGGAACCCACCGGTTTTTAACCCCACCAATTAGATTAGCAAAAGGTGGGAAGAGAAGAGAAGTGAGCTCAGCAAAGTGTCGATAATAAACAATTCCAAGTGAAGCCGAACCAAAACATCAGCATGGATGACGCTGTCTTTGAAGATACTGTGCATTAAGTTGTGAATTTATGAGGCCCACTGAGTTAAATCTAACAAATCCTCCCTCCACAAAGGGAAAAATCCTCAATTTGTTTATCATCCGCCCCATTTATATCACTGAGACTAAGAATTTATGTCCATGTTTGTGTAGCTACTGTACAAGCTCAGGTTCAGTTTTTCCCTTAGAGAAATGGACTAAAGTAAAAAAAAAAAAAAAAAAGGGCAACTTGTAGCAGCTTTTGCACATTGTATTGTGCCACAGGGTAAGGAAGTCAGATGATGTATAAAGAGCGATAAAGTCTGTGTGAGGAGGAGGTTGGGGTAGATGGAGAAGAAACAATAGAGACTGTTCCACAGGCTTTACTCCAAAATTATTACGGTAACCATGACAACAGAGAAGCCTGTATTTTAATCCAAACCAATGTTTCTTTTTTTCTTAAACTAAATCAAATGAATGTTCCACAACCAAACCGTTTATTGCTGTAACCATGACGACGACGAGGTCCTGTGAATGCGCTGTTCCAGGATAATGGTTGGTATCAGTGGGCAGGGATAAACACCACGCTGCATATGTTTAGGCTGTATTGATTGGCGTCTAATTCCAAACAATTCTGACGTGATGAGTCAATAAATAATTTAGTCTGTTTGAGAAAATTTATTTCAAACTATTTAAATAATTGATCAATCAATTAAGCTGTTAATTAAGCAAAATGCCAAATATTTTCTGCTCCCAGCGGCTCAGTTGTGAAGGGTTGCTGATTTATTCCTTTTTTATATATATAATTGTAATTAATGGTGTTAGGATTTTTTACTGCTCAGACAAAATAAACAATTTAAAGACATCACCTAGCCTACATCACCATCGCCTTGGGAAGATGCTAAATGATTGATCGTAATCACTGGTAATAATAATAAAAATAATTGCGGGATAGGCTACAGCTGATTTCATGCTCCCTGGAACTTGTTGATCTCCGAGGTGTGTTCCTGAGGCTCCTGTGCTTCTGTATCTATATAGGAGCACATATCCATTTTTATGTTGGCACAACATCTATATGCTTCAAATGACATCCGTTCTCCCACACCTCCTTGTGCTTAGAGTAGAACCTCTTCCCATCCGTCCTTCCTCCCCAGCCACACAATAGCTCTGTTCAGTATTCAGTCGGGCACATTGGCCAGGATTCTGCCAAAGTGATAAAACCCCATTTATCAGCAGGGAAGCGTCCGCTGACTGCAGATATATCCAATCTCGATGCCTTTGATGCCAGTGTCACACCAGTATGATTTTGGCTGGCTTACTAAGCCCCCAGTGGTTACCCACTCAAGCTCAAGATCTCATTACCAAGTGGTGTTACTTGCTAATGAATTTGTGTCTAATCATGTTATTTGTAAGTGACTCACACAACTTAGGGTAAAACACGCTACAGTTGTCCCAACAGGAATAGATATAAGTGCCCCGCTGTGGGATCCCCCCCACCACCACCCCACCCCCTAGAAACTCCCCATTCCATATTAGATGTGGTTGACTTGTCAGTTTATTTCAGAGGCATCTAACAGTTGATTGATAAAAACCATTTGAATTTCCTTTTCATTATTTATTTATTTTTATCATTTAAAGCTAGCCATGTTTGTAAACTGAAGGTCTTTCTTTCTTTGCATTTGACGCTGAGCTTCACATACTAGCTCCCACCATCAGGTTAATTACTGGACCTGTTAACATTCGATCATAAATGTTACACGTGTGTAATAAAGCTTTTTGAAAAGGTGCAGCCGCAGCATTGTTGTAATCGCTTTGCAAATATTGCCTCAGAGGAATAAAAATCGCATCACGCTTAGATCCAATTTGTGCTACACTCACCAATTACTTTCACGGTCCACTTCCCGTCTAATACAGAAAGGCCAGATTATCCGTTGGATGTCTGGGTGCTGCACACCCTAATTACAAACACAAATTGGAAAAAACGCAACTTGTGACAAAAAAAAAAAAAAATGTAGCATGTGATTTGTCCTCTTTCCAAGAAAAATATTTGTACTAATTTATTTTGTCTGTGTGTCCTCAGTGAGATAGCTAGTCTCTGAGAAATGGAGGGCCTACTTATGTAAAATGAGGGGAGTTTTTGATCTTTCTATTGGCCTTGTGATCAGATAAAGCTGTAGCATGGATGTACTGTGTCTAATTAGGTTGATGTATAATTAATCTTAACAGTAGTACCAGTGTAGTTCATTACATGACTGATTAAGAGGATATACAGAAGAAGAGACAGAATATTAGGTTATCAAATACAGCATAGTGCTTTGAAGAGCTGTATAAATCTACAAAGACTGAAAGCTGGAGAACTAGTTTGAGCAGACTTTTTATGAGGCACCATAACCCAGAGTAAACTGACTGCTGCACTGCTTGTAAACTCTCACTGCAGTTCAGCTCTTTCTGCTCCGACCTGGCCCGCACAACACTCCTGTAGTGAGGATGTCAGGGCTGCTCTTGGTGGGACTTGGGAGAGTAGCAGCAATGAGTAAAACATTAATGCATGTGAACTCGGAGTCACATCAAATGGGGGCTTCTTACTTAACGCTGAGTGTCGCTGAGGGACAGCTCCCTACAGAAGCTGAAAGTGTGACACAGGAGACTTGATGGGAGGTTTAGTGGGTCAAAGATGAACTAGTTTGATCAGCAAATCAAAGCAAAAAAAGTTTTCAGGTAGATCTTGCTGTCTTTGTAAATCAAACAAAGGGCTTTGGCTGCTGCAACTAACGCCTATTTTCAGTTCACTATTTGAGCATTTTGTTCAGAATGTCATTATAATTTACAGAGCCAATGAGATGTCTTGGAGTTGCATATTGCATCCACCCAACAGTTCAATCCTGAAACAGAAAAGCAACAAATCCTCGCACTGTCGAAGCTGGAGAGAATGCTTGACTTGAAATGAATTAATTAACAAGTTGTCAAGTCAATTTGATGACCTAATTATTTGGCCGGTTGTTTCCAAACCATGCATATTTTTCTTAGAATAAACTTTTCTCCTAATTCCATTCATTCCATTTTAATTGCTCCCGTCTCTGATTAAAACCCACATGATGTTCATTAACAGTGGAACTGACCTGTAGTATGTTTGAGCTCCTCATTTAGCCTTGGCTGAGCTCAGTCCTTCTCCTGCCTGGAACAGCACGGCTCTGCATCATGTCTGTTTGTGTCGCCTTCATGCAAATTTCCCATGTGCATCTGTGCTGTGTGTGTAAGAATGCAAAATGTTCACCAAATGGTGAATTATATTGCTGTAAAGATTTTTCTATTGTAACCCCATATATAGTCCTGTCTTTTATTTTACACAAATGAGTTCACACCTGCAAAGCTCCAAGCAAAGTTACAATGAGGCAAAAAAAATGTTGAGATGAAGTCACATAGAGCCCAGGGCTGCAGGTGCTCGCTCAGAGTCAGGGAGCTGCTAGAGACAGAGAGGCACTCCTCAGCCTTTCAGGAGATAGATGTGTCCTGCCACTGTATAAATTGGCTGTCGGAAACATTGTGCGAGGAAGAGCAGCAATTGCTGGGAAGTTAGAGGTGGAGAGACAATGATGGAGAGATGAAAAAAGGGGAGGATGGGGCCAGGGTCAAAAGGGAGGGAGGTAGGGAGGTGAAAATTGGTGGAGGGCCAAGGTCAGTGTTGAATGAGATTGGGAGACAACTGTTTCAGAATAAAAGAGCTGCAAAAATGGGACAGTAAATGAAGATAAAGATGTGTTTGGATTCTATTATAGACAAAGAAAGCACATAGTGGGGTTATTGGATTTCTGTTACGGAATAAATCTACTGTACAGTCAACACTAAACGGTCACTTATAATGATCTTGTTATTGTTTTTAGTGCCTACATGCTTTACTTTTACAGCAAATCCTCTGTGACCTACATCATAGACACTTCAACAACTTGAGGCGAACACAGGGCTGAACAGTGTGAGTGCTGTGCTCACATTTGTAACTTCAAAGGATGTGTGCAAACTCTCAAATAAACTAAAAGTCTAGCTCATGCAGCCTCTATTTCTTTCTCTAATTAAAAGGACAATGATGATGCGGTAACAGTAAAAATCCACTGGAAAAAACATGCAGTGAGCTAGACAGATAAGTAAAGTTAGCCAAACTAGCAATAGAAAGTAAAGTACAAAGCCTGTTTTGAATGACACAGGAGATTGACAAGGAAGGTGATGAAATTACCTGAAGCACCCGGAGGCAATACCATCTCATTTTTCACCACTGACAACAAATAGAGTTTTAACCTCAGTGCATTTCCTTCTTTTTGCTGATTATACCATCTGTTTATTTGATCTAGTTTGATATCTATAATTACACAAGTTAAATACATACAGTTTGAATGAGAAATTGTACTTTTTGTTTTGTTTTTCCTTGTCAATCTCCTATTGCCCCCTTTGACTGTGAAAAAAAACGTTCCCATTGAAACTATAACGTTTCTGTGCCACTCAACTTAGCATTGCAGGCGCTATGGGACAGTGATTTGCTGAAATTGAGAATAATAAAGGGAAGAGCCACACTGTAGAATAGCAATTATTCAAAGGATGTGGCAGGTCAGATAAAGTGGATGAAACCTTATGACTTGGCACACTAGCTTCATGGTTAATGCAGGACTTCCTGGACGGAGGGAGAAGTTATTGGAGGCCTGTCCCCCCTGTGGGATAGTGGTTGTGATTTGGCCACTCTCTGCATAGTGCTGCCCTGTTGAGGAGGAGAGATAGTAGCTGTCTGCTGCAGGATGGATGAAAAGATGAAATGAGATACAGAGCAGGGATTGACCCATGACTAGGATGGCAATGACAGTATCAAAGGGACAACGGCAAGAAAAGCAAAGGCACAATGGTCTCCATTCCTGTTCCAGTTGCTTCCAGAGGATCACCTAGTATAGACAGAAGATAAATTGGCATCCCTGTAATTGCCTGAACCTTTAACCTGCAGGCAGGAAGTGATCACATGACCCTAGGAGGGCTAACGTTTGGCCTCTATCATACAACAGCATCAGCTATTGACACACTGCAGTAATGGGCTACCTTAGGGCTGGTGGCTTCACACAGAGTAATGATGACCCATGCTCGCCTCCAAGCCACTGCTTTTCTTCTCATCGATGCAATTACTGCACTGAGGTATGACTGGCCCAAAGCCCCCACAGTGAGGAGGAAGATCAGAATTCCCCACTGTTTCACATACCACCAGTCTCGATGCAGAAAACACCACTATCACCAACAGTGATGCCGTGTACAGCCATGACGCTAATTGGTTAATCTGTAACATTATGAAATGGATACAGGGGATGTTGTGTGCACAGGTTGCTGTGATGCATTAATGATTGTTGACGCTCACGCGCATGTTTAGTTACCCACCGGTGAAAAATGAGATGACAAAAGAAGTAATTTCCTCTTTCTCTCAAGATGGTGTGTAATTGTGTGAGCTACAGTACAGTGGGGAGGAGGGGTGGTTTGGAGACTGGCAGGGGAGGTACTATGTGAGGCTTCTCCCTCCCCATTCCTTCTGACAAAGACTTTAATTCACCATAATTATACAGATGGATAGAAATATACAGCAAGACAGGGAATCACTCCAATTATGCAGAGTTGATTAAAACTTGGACCCCATGCCAGGGTGCTGGAGAAGCATGGGAGGAGTCAAGATCTGCACCACAGAAACACTGAACACATTAGACCGGTTAACATCTGCACCACCAAACACCAAAACAGTGTCTCACTATAGGTCAAAGCTGAGAAAGTAGCAGTGCACCATTTGATGGTCTGGTGCAAAAGGAAGAGTTTTGTGCTCCTGACAGAAGGTAAAGTGATTGTGTCAAAATCTCAGCGCCTCCTAATGAAGATGGATCAATGCTATTCATTTACTGACAACCACACACAGCGTACAGCAGAGCCCATCTCCCGCATTGTCGTCGCATATAGCTGCAGCGTTTACGCACAGTGGTGAGGATAAGTCCTTGGCATCTGGAGACCATGGTCAGTGGAGGAGAACGAGGGAAGAGACAAAGGGAGGGAGGAAGAGAAACAGGAGATGGAGAGTTAAAGAGAAACAGACACAGAGACAAAGAGAATGAGAGGGAAAGAGAGAAAGATCACATATAGGGAGGAACAGAGTGAAAAGGGCAAGACATTTGTCACCCTCTCATACAGGACCATAGAAAGAAAGAACAATATCATTAATCTCCTGACATTTCAATATTGTATTAACCTTTCTCGTGGAAATCTCTGGGCTCATTAGTCTTTTTTGAGAGGGAGAAAAATAATAATCGATAGAACAAGCTCTGGACACAATCTAGAAATATACTGCAGTCAAATAACATACAACCTCAAGCCAGTCATACGAAGCTGCCCTGTCGTTAGCAATCACCGCCTTTATCTGCTTTAAATTAATCAGTTAAAACACAAATATATCACATGGTAAGATGAATGGTGGTGAAAGGGTGTAGCTGTTGCTCTCGAGTAGGTCACTGTCATAAAAGAGAAAAATGGTCAGGCTGTAAAACAACAGCTTTAGATGGCAACACAAGCACATCAGCCATCTTATGTGAAGGGGGGGGGAGAGAAAAAAAAAAGGCCCAAGGCCACACAAAGCGTGATGAACCCATGTCTCGTCTCCTCCACTCAGTCAGTCAGCAGCCTGTCAGCAGCACAGGGATAGAAAGAAAAGTGAAGAGAAGAGAGAGGCTGGATGAACCCAAAGGTGCCCACACCCTTTAAACTCCACCGCCATGATCCTCCCTTCCCTGTAACACCGCCGCAGCCCGTTCACCCTTGTCATCACCCTCCATCTATCAATGCCTGAAGAGCACCCGCCATTCAAATCATCAGCACTCCCCGGGTCATTTGACTAAGAAAACACCCTAATTTATCCCTATTATGCTCCTTCGCTGAACATCAAGCACTGCCGGGCCTTTTGTCCGTCGCCATTTGCATGTAGCCTCCGTGATTGTTGGTGTCAGGGTTTTCCTGAGAGTGTTCACTGACGTTGTTATGAAAACATGTCGCTTTTGAATGGTGTGATTGTATGTTTGCATTGGGCATTCCTGACCTTGGGTTGGAGTCACATGGTGTCAAGGGTTATTTCAATACTGTCATTAGAGGTATTCCCAACACCTTGCCTATATGACGAGAACCTTGTGATGGGGTTCTTTGAATTCCCGGGGAAGTGAGTGGGTGGTAGATTCACACGCCCACGCTATGTTTTTCTCTGCGTGATGAGGGCGTTTAATTAGTGTTCTGTTTAGTAATTTAGTAGAAATCAATCATATTTGTAATAGGAGGAATATTGTATTGGACAGAATCCTGATTAAGAATCCACTGGGTGTTGACAAAATAATGTGACTAGAGCGTGATACATTACAAGGTAATGCAAAGCAAACAGTGAACTTTATTATTATTATTTTAGTACGTAATATTAAAGAACAAAAAAGTAATGCATTATGGTGGTTTTTCCATCCTTCCAATGAAATTCCTTGATTTTTTATTCACTGCGTGAACAAATAACATTCCCATCTCTTCCCATTTTTAAATTTTAATTCCAGAAAGATTCATGTGATATGATTAAAGGGGAATTCTGGCCATTTTTGACCTCTAAATCGTTTTCCTGATGGTCACACAGTGTTCGGGGGATCATAAAAATGTGACTTTCAACCACAACAAACACTCAAAAAACAATCAAATATCTATGGTACATGACTCAAATCCTTACGAGACACCACTGAACTCATATAGTGTACTAGCCTGACAAGCCAGACTATATCCTTAACATGTATAGTCTGGAAATGACGCTATAGGGTAGCGCTACGACCAATCAGAGCAAAGAGCAGGATGACGTTAGCCTGACAAGCCAATTAAAATGTATGTCGCCATCGCGTTAAGCCCGCCCATCGACTCTCTAAACAGATAGAGCGCTGTGATTGGTGAACACAATCGGTGTTCGAGACTCAAAAAATTCCTATGGCTCGTTTCTAGACCCACCTACGGAGCAAATATTTTTGCTGCCGCTAGGGTGCGTCTAGATTTCTAGGCTAATAGTGTACAGTATAAACAGTATAAACCTCAGAAAGTCTAATTCTAAAACATCCTGGAAAAGACATTACTATCCGATCGCAGAGTATCTGCTCTCCCCGCCACAGAAACGAACACTTTTTCCTTTTTGTGATGATTTCTTTACAAAAATAAACGGTCGAGCAGTGCAGTGGTAATGTCCATAATATCTCGTTTATCTCTGACCGAATTCCTCGGCTGGAATTCTCCTTTAATGTTGGCTAAATGATAAGCTGATGAAATGATCAATCAAAATCAAGCCAGGACTCTAAATACTTGTTGGTTGGTAAACTGTGACAGGCTTTTTTCACTATTTTCTGAAATTAAATAAATGAGATAATTATCAAAAATAAGAGTGAGGAGAGTAGTTTAAAGCAGAAGTAAGCGATATTTTTGTGTTAATATAAGTCTTAAATAGTTATATCTTCCGACAGCAATCACTTACATCGAGTGTTTGGTCCGAAACACGGGTCTCTCAGTCACTCTGCTCTGCTCTGAGCCGAGGAGAAAACTTTTCTCGTATCCTACAAGTTTTATCCAATGAGGAGAGAGAACGGCATGAAGGGCTGTGTGTGCAGCCAAGGGATGCGCCTGAATGTGGTGACGTAGGGACGAGGACCAATAGATCCATGACGAGGGCGGGGGCTGCTAACTCCATCGGCTGACAAGACGTTATGGTGCGTTCAAGGCGACCCGTAACTCGTGTTTTTCCGACCTGTGAAGTCGTACCAGTTCGATCTGGTGCGAGTTCACGGGTCAGAAGTTACGAGTGGCCGTTATAGTGCACTTTCACAGGTAAAACAGGTCGGAAAAACACGAGTGGGTTGCCTGGAACGCTACAAAGTCGTAAGTCGTGACTTGAAGCTGTAATTTACGGTTTCAAAAGCCTGCCTGGAACGCAGCATTAGCCAAAACGACTGGATCGCTTACTTCTGCTTTAAGTAATACTTATATAAATTATTTTTCCAATACATTATGCTATACAATTGATCCATATTCCTGCTATTTACACTGAAAGACTAAAATCACAAATCACAAATTTGTCTTCAAAAACCACATGCAAGATGGCAGCGAACAGTCTCATGATAAATACTGTATATTCATTAGTGCAGTTTGTCTGTGGCTTGTTTTTCATGTGGATTCATGAAACTTGTATAATTTTGGTCTTTTTAACTGATGCACCTGCAGTCTGGTCTTTAGATTCTGCTCAATGTCTCCTACTGTTGTTATTTTATAAAAACTAGCATATTAAAGTGCCAATTACCAGACTTCTTTTACAGCAGACAAATGCTGCCAGCTGCCATTCAATATGTAACCATATTCATGCCGGTGTTTTGTTTCTGATTGACTTTACTGTTCAAAGTCTTTTGCATGATTTCTGCTCACCGCATACACCATGCTGTGCTAACCAAAGGCCTTATAACGATATTAATAATTACCATAAGTGCTTTGATAAAGACTATGACTCATTGGTAATATTCAGTGCTAGATGGTGAATGTTATGATGGTGAGAGGACAGCCGAGGAAAAAAAAAGCTGAGGCAGGGAAGATTCCAGGAGACGGCGTGAGGAGGCTATATTCCTCTGGGTTAATTGTGCGGACCCCATCGGCACTAAATAAGGATGGTTAGAATGACTGGCTAAGTGACAAATGGATGTACAAATCACCCAGATTACTTCCCAGTTATTAAAAAAACTTGGATTTGGCTGGCTTCCACTCTGCCTCTCTTATTACATCTGGCAGTCTCGCCACTGACGCCTATCTTTTACAATAACTCATCCCGCTTCAATTTTCACAAGTTGAAACAAGCTTAAGTGTTTAACGTTGATTAAAAATAACTTTTTGTAATGATGTGAAATTGTGATGAGTTGGTTGGTGAGATCATTAAACGTAAATGAGTTTTGATTGATCGTCTGAAGAGGTGGCGTTTGACCTGCAGCTGTAGTGTAAATGGCTGTGGAGAGGTGCTGGTAAGCTGTCTAAACACTGTGCACCTGTGATGACGGGTTCCTCGCTGGCGTTTCGCAAAAGGGTAGCGACACTAGGATGAGTTGTCAGACAGTACACAGCTGTTCACTTAATTACCTCCTAGTTTGGGAAGGAGGTTAATGAAGCAGTTTGGCGCTCAGAAATGAGAGACAGCCTGAATGTACACAAAAGAAATTAATTTCAGGCTACTGGGACAGAGTTGAAAGCAACAGCAGTTTAAATTATTGATTGCAAAAGCTGAAACACTGAGGGCATAGAGAAAGAGGAAGCCGAAAGAGCAGGAGAGGTTAGAGTGCCTCACAGATTTCTACATGTTTAGCATATTCCTGTGCAGAGCAATTATGCCTCATACCGACAGTGGCATATTAGTGGGTCGTTTTTTGTCTCTGATTCTACTTCCTTCTGAGAAATTATCCTCATTCATTTACTTGAAGCTTGTAAGACTCATTTGTAAGATACAATGACAGTGAACTTGATTTGTGCAAGTGGTGCTTCAAGTCCTCACAACCTGTGAAATAATATTATTTTTTAGCCTCTGTGGTCCAATGGGACGACTGCTCTCTTTTTAAACTCGTGAAGATTACTGTATGTAACAAGTTTTAACCTCAAACAGTTTCCTGTCATCTTCTTCTGCTGGAGTATTTTTGTTTTGTAGACAAATGGAAGACCAGTTACATTCATTATTAGAGATTATATGATATTGAAGAATTCATTTATATTAGTAATTTAAAATTACAACTGTTTTCCAAACTGTGTAGTTAGTGCAGCAATATAGAATAATATTTACAACTGATGATTAGGCCAATTATCTTCTTGATTAATCAGTTAATTGTTTGCTCATCAAAATGTCACATACGGTAATAGTTAAAAATGTCATCACTATTTATATATTGTCAAGGTGATGTCTGTTTAATCCAAACACCAAAGATATTCTCTTTCCTGTCACATCAGATAAAAAAGCACTACAGTTCATGTAGAGTGTAAATGTGTATATGTTACAGATACAGTGTTGTACAGTGTACAGTATACAGTATTTTTTAACATATGAAAAAGAAACGTTCAAAGCTAGGGAGGGAAAATCTATTGTAATAAATGCACACATCCTCTTTTCATTCCCTTATCTCCAGTTTTCACTGTGCAGACATGCCTCTACAGCTCAGCGCACACAGGTAGAGTGACTGTAATGACCAGACCAAAGAGCATCCAGCCTCATCTTGCATATTCATGCCATTATGGGGTGAATAACCCTGGCAGCCAGTGTATCCGCTTAATGTCCTTAATCACCTGCATCTCATTGAGGGGCCTGGACACACCTTCACTCATTAAAATGATGGATGGAGGCATAAGGGGATGCGCTCCCCTGTTCCAAATTTGTTCTTGTTTAGAAAGGTGCTTATTAGAGAACACCTGGGGGAACGAGGGGGGAAGGGATCTCCGAAAGCTGAGAGAGAGCAGAGGAGGGTTGGGAAGGGGGAGGGAGAGAGGGAGGAAGTGAGCGGGATTCCAAGACTGGAGTTGTCACAGCCAAATCATTATAAAACCATTACTGAATTATACTGATATATTTCTGATTCATCTCTGTAAACATCAAGTTCTTTAAATTCTAAAGATGGCAATTGTACGTGTTTAAAAAAAATGCTCAATCGAAGGTGGTCTGGTTATTTAAACGGTGGTCATAAATGAGTCTAGTGCACATAGGCTCTCTTGTCGCTCTGATGGCTTTAAGCAGAGGACTCTGAGCGCTTATAGTCTCATGAGGCTCCAGCATGTTGAGGTGGGCAGCACTCTTCATTAACTTGTAAAAACAGGACTTCCATTCCAGTTCTTCGAGACTCCTGGAGGGTGTATAAAGGGGAGGAACCGTCTCTTTTTCTTCATCACTGATGTTTGAATAAGCCAGACAGACAGTGGTTGACATTAAAGACTCCCATAGGCCAGGTTATTGCCTCTGTGAGGACAAGCAGTAGGCAGGTTAGATGTAATAAACTGGAACAAATGTATTTCAGTCTCCAATTAGGATAAGTCTCTGTCTAGAGTCGCTCTGGAGATAATGTCATCTTCTGATTTTATGGATATTTTGTTTTGCCGCGTCAGCAGCCATACCACCAGTTCTACCAGCTACTGAGTGCTGAGGAATAAGATGAGTACTGGATTCTCTGTCTTATGTAACCTTATTGAAGCCTCCTTATGCCTAATTGGCAGCAATCTAGGCCTGTCAAAGTGAATAGACTCCCTTCACCGTTGGTTTTAACATCACTCTGTGGCTCCAGATGCCTTTAAGGAATGATATGAGATGCTGATATGAGTAATGGAGAACACTAATGGAATTGGCATTAGGTAATATATTTGAATAGCTACTGTACAGAGCAGAAATGGCTGTTTAGCCTGTGAGCCGAGGATATTGATAGTTCCCTCCTTGATGGTGTTGAAGTACACTGCGTCCTTTCGGGTGAAGCCAACTCCGATGATTTCACATTAACATGCGATAGATGCAATGACATTGAGCTTTATTATGATACTGTTCAATTATAGCTATAATAAATATGTCAGTAAAATTGATTTACTGCTTTTATGAATAATCTTTCCGATCTCCACAAATGTTAGTGGTGTGTACTTTTCACACGGGATTAATAGCAAAACCTAAATCATTATAACTTGAAGTTGTCTTCATCCTGTATTAATACTGCTTTTGTTGTTTGAGGAACTCACCCCAAAGAAGGTGTGTCGAATCAGGCCGTCTGCCTTGACGTTGGTTTTGTCGGTTTCACCGACCAGCCTGCTCTCAGTTGCATTTATTTCAATTCATTAAGTAGGGGTGTAAAGGTAAAAAAAAAATGATGGAAGGTGTCAGGTTTCAGTTTCTTTTCGGGTTCGGCAGTCTGCTCCTCCGGGGTCTCGGCGCATGGCCTCTTCTTCCTTCCTGCTCCCAGCCAAATCAGCCAACTTTCCTTTTGGGAGAAGCTGCCGCCAATTTTAAGCGCCTCAAACACTATACCCATGTGCGTCACTGTCTGTCAACCACTCCAAACTACCTTTACAGATTACCATACTGAATTGTCACAGTCACAACCTGAACAATACATGTGCACTGTACATAAGCTTAATTTTAGTGTGTATATAAACTCATGGGACCTTGTAGGTATTGAGAGAGATCAAGAACAAGCCACTCTTATTCTTTCAGAAAATCTTGACAAATGACTAAAGGGAACATTCATAGTTTGAACTTTTTTATTCATCTTTTTTTTTTAGTTCTTTTTACTTTTTTGCTTTACGAAACAAATGTTTGCAGATGTCCTATGAATAAACAACAGCACCCTTTCTCCTTAAAAACAGGGATCCACCACCCCTGTCTTGTCAAGAAAAGAGACCCTTCTTGTCCAATAACAACCTCTCCAGATTCCCAAAGTGACTCTTATTTCCTGTATTTGAATTTCGTTTAAGTGCATTAGTAGACAACATTACCGTTTCGATTAATGTGCAATAGCTGAGTTTATGGTCAATGCGAAAAAGATATTTACATTGCAGCTATGACTCACATTAACTGTCTGTTTTATCACTTGAGCTAGCATTAGAACTGGAGAGGGAGACAATCACAACGCAAGGAGTCTCCTTTCAAGCACGGCCTTCGTAAACAGCAACCTTTACCTACATCATCATCATCATTATCATCATCATCATCATCACCATCATCAGGATTAACTAGACTCTTTTGTCATACCTGTTTTCCTCCAGTAAGACAAAAAGGTTAATAGATAGAATGGTTTAAAATAAAGTTTAGTGATTGTGCTTTTAAAACCAAAGTAAAACAAATAACAAACATTGACGACAACACGAAACATAACAGTGCATTACAAAAAAACAACATAAATGAAAAAAAAAAAAAGAAATTTTCCCAAAGTGGCACTTTCTTGGGGCAGCTAAATAATATTTCAATTTACAACATGAATGGAAATGATAAAATAATATTTATATTTACTGGCATAATAAAATTAGAATTTGCAAAATAAAACAAGGAAGACAAATTTGAGGTACCACAATGGGTAAAACAAGAGGACATCATGTTTACACGTATATTTACAGTCCACCCCTGCTTGCAGCTATTTCATTACAGTAACATCTGACTGTATGGGCTCTCCAAAGTTCTCGTCAAGGCAAGCCAAGTCATGTCAATGACTGGAGCAAGATTTTCACTCCATATTGCATTGGAATTAAACATAAATATACTACTGCGTATTTTGTTTTGAATGCACCATTCTTTTTTCTTCAGACACGCTTTCCTTTTTTTTGTGTTTTTTTTCCTCTTTTTTTTCAAATGGACATAAAAAATGAATAGTTAGAAAAAAAACATTGGTCTGTTTTCCAGATGTAAAGAAACACTACTGATGTACAGTATGATGGCAGCCAACATGATGGTGAAATACTGAGATATTTAAAATTGTAAGAGAAACAATGGTGCTCCACTCTTGGAAAAATCAGGACAGTTCCTCCTTTGTCTCGTCTCTTCTTCAGCTTTCTACCATCTGGGCAAAGACACAAAAACAAATGTTTTGGTTAGCATCCATCTTTCAGAACTCGAGCTCGACTGCTAAATCAGCCAATGTTAGTTTTTTGTAGAGTGATCAGTATCTGCGTATATGCAAGCTGATAACAAGGAACCGCAGATTGCAGTCTTGTTATGTGTTTATGTAAAAAAAACAAATTGCCAAAATATTGACTTTGTATTTCTCTGAACTTCCAAATGACGTTGGGCTGCTACAGTCAGATCTGTTTAGATGGCTTGTGCACTTGACTGACAGACGGTACCTCTAGCTCTTCATCTCCTGGTTGTAAGGCCCCCGTGGTGATGAGGCCCATGTCTGCAGGGTTTCTGCGGCCTCCTTCTCCTCTCCGCCGCCCCCCTGAGCCCCTAGAGGACATGGAGCTGGAGGAGCTTGGGTCTCGGGGGCTGTTGACTGTGGGGAACTGTGGTCGACTGTAGGGCAAAATGTCCTCTGAACCTTGGGAGAGAAAAGAATTGAAACTTTCAGACAACTGCACATGGCCCAGAGAGACGCCATCACTTTGTATTTGCTGTAGTACCTGCGTGTTGGCGTGCCTTGCTGGCCATGCTACCCTCATGTCTATTCCCTTTCTCTCCCAGACCAGTCTTTTGTCTCTCCTGAGCGTCTTTGCGTTCAGTTGAGCTGGTTCTGGGGTCGGAGCCATCTCTGGTTCTGTAGCCCCCTGCTCCTCCTCTCTTGTCTCGACCGTCACCTGATTTAGGGGAGACCACCCCCCGGCCCTCCAGGGCTGCCTTGGAGGGATGTGTAGGGGACTTAAGCACTGCTGGAGGAGGGATGGGTGGAGGAGGGAGATCTGAAGGATAAACAACGGAAAGTAAGAACACATTAGCTGTTAACATAAAAAAAACTAGGGTTTAGATAATTGCACAAGACTGACAAACAAAAATCTGTGTACTCTTGAAACTTAAATGTGTATCATCTGTCACTCAGGCTGTCTCACACCTTCAAGGTGATACACAAACACAGCTGCAGTGTGTGTACAGACACTCATATCTGTACACACGGCTGTGCTGAGCGGAAACTCCTCCGAAAACAGACAGTAAACAGAACAGATGAGATTAGACAGGCCCAATCTGACCACAGAGTTATGAGATTTGAGCGAGAAGAGGGAAAAAGGGGAGAGTGCTGGTCAGCAGCTGGTTCCCTGACCTGCTCGACTTCCTCTGTTGATGAATCAATGCCGCTTGTCCTTGAGCTATTATTCATATGAGACCAGCAGTGGGCTGCCGAGCCTCGCACACATCACATAGCCATCTAAACAAAACGCTGAGAGAAAAGCCTTGTGTGCCTGCAATCGATGGCTTTTCATCTTCTAATCAGCCTCCGACCTGAAGGATGGTTTTGTCGGCAGCCAGACACATAATCCACGTTGGATTAGAAAGTTAATATAGGTAGCAAGTCACCTTTCTTGCATCCCAATGGCTACTTTTCTCTTTTAAGACTGTACAACACTGGACTGTGTGAAGAATCAAAGCTTTTATTTTGCTTTTTTTTTAATCCATGTAATTTATTTATTTATTTTTACACATGTAAGGCTAATGGGGCAGGTGATGTCTTTGCTGCGTCTTGTTGGTGGAATCAAGCAGCCTCAATACACTTTTTCTGATTATCCTCCACCTCCATCCACTCTTCCTGAATACAAAAGGGGGCCAGTCAATATCACACGGCACAGAGGCGTCTGCAGTTTTTTAATATCTCTCTTGCCTCCTGAGTCCTGCCTCAGTCCAAGTCCGATCAATGCCACAGTCTGTGAGATATAGCTCACTACGAGGGAGGAGCAGAGTGCCTGTTAGATTTATGAGGAAATATCGTTGAGGACGGAGCTCAGGTCTGAAAAGTGGCTGTGGGCTTGCCAAGGAGGGTGTTTTCGAGGGGTGGTTAATTAGGCAGACAGGGCCGAGACAGATCAACAGACAGGAAAGGGTTATGTTCAGAGAGGAGGTAGACAAAGGCATCAGAGTCAAACACAATATGAATCATGTGGGGAATATAAGCTGGCTGTTTCCGCATCCACTGCGCAAACAAGTGAAATGAGTAGGTCAAAGAGGGGAGAGGGGTGGGGATGGAGGGCGGCTCCCTTGCTGATTCACCTGTTATGCTGCCTTAACTGGTGTTTTTCATGTACTTATAGTTGACGCTGCTGCGAGTGCAGATTAGTTGGAGACGTAGTTGGAGACTATGGAAATAGACACTGCAATGCAATGTATGAATAGCAAGCATCAGTGTTTTCCCTTACTCTTCTATCCTCCTTTACATTTCATCAAATCACCTTCCCTCACCTACCACCTTAGCACCAGTCCTGCAGACCACAGACGGGCCATGAAAGGGGTGGGGGGTGGAAAGTGGAATGAGAGGAGGGGGGAGGCAATAACCTCCAAATGAAAAACAATCCATTCAGATCAAATGCAATCAGCAGGAGGACTGATGGACAGACAGAGCTGCAGAGCTGTCAGTCCGCCCCCTCGCTGCTCAAACAAAGACGGAGGAGAGGGGAGCAGGGAGAAGAGGAGAGAGTGGAGAGGGATGGAGATCATTCCAAAGGGAGGGGCAGCGGATGGGGAGGAAGCCAGGATATAAGGATGATGGCAGGGGGTGGAGGTTTGGGGGTGGATTGGGTTGGGTTGGGGGGTGGGTGGGGGGTGGGGGGCGTTGGATTTTCTGCAGTGATATAGCTGGTCTGGCTCCTAGTGAGCTGGATATTAAATCTCCCTGTCAAGTGCTTCCAACACTCAAGGACACCTGACACTAAGAGGAGAGCCAGCTCTGGGACAGCACATATTGTACATAGCAGAGTGAGTGTGTGCACACAACTCACATACAGACACACTTCTTTTTTCTAAAAAAACAAGGTCTATCCACAGGGAATAACGCTGGTAGCATGTGTGTTGTGAACGATGACGCTGTAAGAAGTCAGTTTCTCTTTTACCTAACAAGACTAAAGCTCTTTGTGTACAGCTGCTCAGGTATTTAGCTCCTGTTTGGTTTATGCTAGGTCCCAATCCACTCATACTGTAGGTGGCACTCCAGTATGAGCCTGAGCACCTGGATCAATTTCATTAGTGGCTAGAGTGGAGGCACATCCCAGTGTCAGCATAGCCAAACTGGGCAGAGCTCCCTGGAGACCCCCCCGCCCCACCACCACCACCTCCCTTTCCCTCCTTCCCTCCCCTTCTACCCACCATGGCCTTGGCCCCCAGCCCACCACTAGCCCGATCTGTTCAGCACTGCTGCAGATTAGGACCGATGCCATGTTTGCATGTGCATAAAACACATGAAAGAAGATGATTAAAACTCTGGCTCACGACGCACCCAGAACTCCCGAGTCATTTACGGACACTACATTACAGTGAACTGCACTTTTCACTTCCGTATCTGCAGAGGGAACAGAGGGAGAGCCATTGATACAAACTCGGCCATCTGTGTAGTTGTGGGACACGGCTGACCCACGACTGCTGCTACACGTCTGTCTCTCACTATCACTGTGTTTATGTCTTTCACAGGAAACTACACTCATACCTGACTACTGCGAGTTTCTGAAATAATGTTTCTAGGGGATCTTCTGTACAGAGTAGTGGACAAGAAATGTTTCTACCAGAATAATCACACATGTAAAGTTACTGTACAGGTACGTGATCTGGTATCTACATTTGATTAGATCAGTTCATATTTGCTGCTTGTTTATGTTTGCAATGAAACACATCAACCTCTGAATAACCCGAGCCAGTACTCTTATTAAAAAGTCACATTTAGCCAACTTCATATTCATGTTTTAGGCAGAAATCTACAATACACAACATGCATGTTGAGCTTGATTTTGAAATGCTAACTCAACTGTACAGTATTTTCTGTTAACACTGAGATGTAATCACGTGTGTACCTTCATTATATGCTTCACGTCGCTGGTTTCCTGGATGGGCAGCAGGATGCTGTTTCTGCTTTTTCGGAGGCCTCCTGTGTACAGCTGCCATACTCATGTTACTGTCTGTAGACACCGGGCTGCCAGGACGGTGGCCTGATGGGTTTATTTGGTATTTTCGTGCTAAGAAAGGAAGGAGGAATGAATAGTTTGCTTTTTTTTCCATTTCCTCAGAATCCTTGCAACAACATTTTTTTTGCCGATGTGGTCACCTTTTATAAAACCTACCTGAAGCTCCTCCGACTTCCTGGCCCTGTGTGTTGGGGTACTTGGCCACTCTGAGGCCTGAATACTCTGCAGCTGCAGCAACCGCTTGAGCAAAGTCGGCATCAGTGAAGAAGGAGCCATCTGATGAGCTGACTGCGCTGGATCTCCCCGAAGAGACATTATCTTCTTCAGAGGCCGACCCCCACCCGTTGATCATGGAGCCAGTCACTGAGCTCTCCAGGTCGCCCATGCTGGACGCAGGCGTTTGCTCGAGCCCTCGTAGCAGCAACCTTCGCGGATGCATCTGGGGGTGGTGAGGGTGTGTGTGGGGGTGGGTGTGGTGGTAGTGCATCTTGGCCACCTCTGCATCTGTCTCGTCTCCCTCCTCTTCCTCCTCCAATATATCGTCCTCCTCCATGCCGTCAGTGTCCAAGGCCAATGGGCTGGTCATGTACCCATATGTGTGTGAAGGAGAGTGGGGCCTCGGAGGGGGTGGGGGGCTCACAGCATGACGCCTTCGAAAAGTGAGAAACACATAGTATCAGAACAACATGTAATGTAAAATATTTTGGGACAAATTATACATAAAAAGAAAAGTCATCATAAGGACTTCACGTTAGCCTATAGCCAGTAAACTAGCAGTCGGATGTACAGTACTGTGCATTATGGCTGTTGACTTTCTTAGATACACCAACACAATTATGTTTAAGATTTGAGTTGAGTTTACAACTATTTTATCCTGAAATTGGACCCAGAAATAAGCGATAAGAAAACGGAAATGAAAACAACTATGCAGATTTGATAGCTTAAAAGATTGAACCCTAAATTTGAGATGTTTTCTTGCAACAGCGGGCTCTCATCATCATGCGATGGTAATGGAACTTTGACAAAAACATAATAGACTAAATTCAGACTGTGATGTATTACTTATTTCAAACTACATTCAAATTGGTGGAAGTTGATTTTCATTGCTGTACTGAAATGAACTGAAACAAATGGCTCCCAGGGAGGTACTGTAACAAATCACTCTAAAGGCTAAGATATGCTTTTGAAAAATGTCCTGCAGAATATACAGAATTTGGAATTAATGGACTAAAACATGGAAAATGTTTCTATATTTCAAACAGTTTGGGGATTATTTTTCTATGTAAGGATTTAAAGAATAGATATGTCTCCGAAACATCTTTACACAGGCTGACAATTCTTCATTTTCTACTTGTTTATGCTTATTATCCTAGTAGAGTGTTTAATGGCATGCAGGTGTACCTGCGTTCATGGCTGTCAGGCATGTCCTGGAGCATCGGTTGCATCTCTTCCTGGGGTGAGGGGGTGAGGGTGGCTGTGGACTGGTGACTGTAAGAAACAGCTGCAGGGGAAGACGCTGCCCCTCGGATGGGAGGAGTGGGGCCCCTCTCCATCTCCTCTTCCTCCTCCAGCTCATCAGGCTGCAGGTACATGTGAGAGGGGGGCATGGGGCACTGCATGTCTGGGTCACAGCTGCCAAGAGAAGGAAACAAGCCTTGTTACCTTCACATCACTCACTAAAAAACATGAATGTTTATACTGAAGCTAGAAAAACATGCACTTAATATTCATGCTATCTGTCTATCAAGGTTTGACATGATCCCAGCTCTAAGAGATAGAGAACCCTTAAGGCAAATAGTTGCAATGAATGCGAGAAATGGGAAAAGGCAGGAAGAATCAATGAGTGTTTAAAAACGGTGTTTGCATGCCTGTCAGATTGCCTGAATCTTTTTGTCTGTGCAGACATGTCCCACCTTTCTTCCATTGAAAGAGAGTACTCCTCTGCGCTCCGACTCGGGGGTGGGTTTGCAGGGGGAGGGGGCAGCAGGTCAGCCCAATTCATTGTGCTCTGTTTGGGTAGTTTGGGGGTTCGCATTCCCTTCTTTTGACCCTGACTCCCTGCTTAAAAAAATGGGGAAGAAGGAGCACTCCATCAGCCACAAGACACCTGCAGACACATACTTATATTCTCCATGTCTCTGAAAAACACATCAATTATTAATGTCGGAAGAAATCTCAAGTTAATGAGCAAGGATATGACAGCAGATAAAATGCATTAACTAGGCTGGCTGACAAAGAAAAGATCGTTTTACATGTCAGAGTGGCAAAGCTAATGCAACCCTCCACTTTATGCAAGTGTGCACACATACCTCTGAGTTATTAAATGACGGAAAATACTATAAACCACAGTAATTTCCACACAGCCGTATTAACCAGTACTGAGAAAAAAGGTGGGAAGAAAACAGGCAGAAAAGGATCCAATTAATACCAAACTATTAGAATTGTGAACCAATGAGCTGTGAGGTGCAGCGAGCACTAAAGGCTTCTCCTTAATGGCTTGAACTTCAAACGCAATATCAGAATGGATACATGGCATTAAGGTGGCAGTGTTGCATGCCGTCTGCAATGTGTTTTCATTTGTCCTTGTCCAAAGACAGACATTGAGGCCCTGATGAAATTAGGCTGCTCTGTTCTTGAATTAAAGTAAAGCCAATTAACGGAAGCAATGCAAAAATAAGCAAGGACAAACATGGGAATGAAGTAAAAAGCAGGGAAACAAAACAGACAACAGATTTGATAAACAACAACAACAAAACAAAACAAAACAAAACAAAACAAAACAGGGAAGTTCTTTTTCATCCAATTTGCTTTAAACATCCCTTAGATGACATCGCATCCAGAAAACAAAAGACACCAGAAAATGCCGAGCATGGTGCTCATGCTATTGTTAGGAGGCATTGTTGTCAGTTTCCTCTTCTCTTTTCATTCCGAAATTTCCCACTTTCCGAAGGCATCTCCCTTTCAGTTTCTCTTCAAAATAAGCTGACATGGAAATTAATCAAATTACCATTTTAAAGCAACCATTATTAATGTCTCAAAGTGATTTATTGCTTTTGTGGAAAACTGGGATTTTCAAACGGAGCTGGGGGGATGTATGTGATTATATGGTTCACAACTATAATACGCATTGCCAGTCAAATTAAAAAAGAACAAAAAAAAAAAACAAGAACAAACCTCCTAACAATTTTTGCATATGCTGTTTTTTTTTATATAACCTGTGACTGTCTGTCCTGCAGCTACAGTAGTCTGGCTGTCCTTCAGGACCCAACCCTCTTACCGGAGGTACTGCTGCTGCCTCGGTCAGAGCTGTTATAGGAGCCTCCAGTATGGCTGTCATGGGTCTGGTTGTAGGGGATGGTGGCCGGCATAGGGCTGTCGCCTCCTCTGTAGCGGTCTGAGGATGGGAAGCACGGGAGTGTGAGGTTAGTGTGGCCCCCCGGGCAGACATCTTGGAAACTCAGAAACATTCAAGCAGAGCAAACCTCTTTGTAATGAACAAGGAAATAAAGCACCAGCATTTGATTAGCAGCACAAAACCATTTCACAGTGGAAATATGAAAAGGTGTGTACCATGAAATGACATTACACTGAGCACTGTGTTCAGTATTACACGTGACGAGAGCCGTGCAGTTCATGCTTTATGATTTTCAGGTGAGTATGTGAAACACATGCAAAGTCTGCAGAAAAATCTCAAAAAACCTATCGCACCAGATGTGGTTTTCATTTCTGCAGGTCCAACAAGGTGACGATAGCTTTGTTCAGAACATCTAAAGAGCCAAGAATTATCTTTGTCTTGCCTTTAGAAATCTGACACCAAAGATAAACCTTCACACCTGCCTTCGTCACAAAAAGACAACCCCAGATACTGCGCGGCGACAGCAATTCAAGCATGGCTCACATTTAGCGGCAGAGATTGTACATGATTGCTTGAAGGGTGATGAGGGGGTTACATGAATGCCATACAAACAGGCAGAAAGGAAAGAGTGGTGACGGATATGTTGATTTGAAAGGGAGCGAGACAGAAACCAAGGAAAAATATGAGCATGAAACTCTTCAACAGGCTTCCACGGTGAAGCTGGAAGAGCCGGCAGAGGAGAGAACAGAGAAGGGGGGGGAAAGTGAAGCGGAGGAGGAGGATCATGGCTCGGAGATGACTTCTTTAACCATGGCTGTCGGGTATTCCACACACTCACCCTTGTTCAGCTTGTTTTGCTCCATGATGATGTACTGCAGCTGGGAGCCCATTTCCTGTTTCTGCTGCTGGACCGAGGCGGGCTTCCAGCCGTGTTTTTCATTCACCTCCCCTCCACCCCCGAGTCCACCTCCGCTCCCTCCGGTTCCTCTGTCTGAGTTCATATTGTTGCCCATGATGGCGGACTGGATGAGCTGGGTGGTGGCGTAAGGTGTCGGCTGGCCCCCCGGACCCACAAAGCGTCCGTCTTTAAGGTTGGGGCTGTTGAAGGTCTTCATCTCATTGATCTTGTTGGACAGGTCCACATCTCCATACACTCCCGACTCCGGCACCATGAGGTTGGTCTGCTTGTTTTCCATCTGGTTGTTATAATTGGCAATGCAGTCGGCTGGAGGACATGAGCAGGGTGTTTAGTGAATCTCGTCTGCTGCTGATCAGCTTTGCAGCAGTTTGCCAGTTTTGCTAAAACAATAGGGCATCATATGATCTACAGGGCTGAAAGTGATTTATATAAGTGTAATATTAACATATTTGTGTGGAGCTTTTTTGAGAGATCGCTGCTCCCGCACCACCACCACCACCACCAGAGAGCGAGAGATCTCTATTTCCATTTCAAGACTCTGTTTTGTTTGGGAAATGATGATCTAGTTAAGGTGAGTGACACAAGTGGTATTACACCTTTTCTCGCTCTGTCTCTTCTCGGCCTCACCCGTGACTCAATGTGGGTGTCATCTCTGTGTTTTTTTTTTCTCCATGTGACGGTGGGAACGTCTTTGCTCATTGAGAGGGACAGAGAGACATGTCTGTATCAAAGGCCTGGAATGAAGCACGCAGTAAAAGCACAGCTCCACTGACAGATCCAATTTTCTCTGGCTCATAAAATATTCAAATCCTCCAGCAGATCTGAGAGCCAGCCTTGCGGTAAATACCAAGGACGGCCATAGGTGCACGCTTGCTCGTGCCATGCGCCTCACATTTCAGCTGCGCAGAACAGCTCGACACTTCAATGCTTGATCTGTGAAAGCGCCCCTATGGCTGAGATAAAGGGACATTAACTCCTATTTCTTTGCTCTGTCACCTAGTCAGTGATCCTCTTAATGTTCACAGAGTTTAGGTTTGGCACACACACAAAGCATGCGTCTGGCAAGCTCCTTAGTGTCATACAGCGGGGTGCCATGCGAAGAGTGAGGGTTGCCTTTAGCCTGTTATTCCCTGTTAAACATCTCACACCATGTTAAGGTAGAGTTAAACACTTCAGCCTCAGAAGGGTGATTAGCACAGAAAAAAACTCAACTTGATGACTATAAAGTCTACAAAATGAATTATTAATCCTCATTGGAAAGGGTCTGAGGCAAGGAGAAACTATTGAATGGCTGGATGGATATTAGGCCGAACAGCTGGATAGGAATTATGGCCTGCCCTTAAAGGCATAGTCCCAAAGTGCATAATTTAGAACATAAAGCATTTCATTGCAGTCCAAGTTTCCATGGAAAGATTTTATTTTATTTTATTTTTTTAAGACTTTCATGGCTGAAAAATTAATAACATTAAATCCTGTGTCATCCACAATGAAGTTTTTGGCTGCAAGTTTTGCTCTGTTCTCTTTTCAGATAGGTCACTGTGTGCCTGAGTGTGTGTATATTGTATAGCAGTAGCGTATGTGCTTTGGAGGCCAAATGTGCTCCCTTTTGTTGACATCTGTAGCAGTGCTGAATAAACTAAAAGGCCACCTGGAGGTGTTCCATACTCCTCTAGCCTTTTTTCTCCTCTCCACCTACTTAACTCTATCTCATTCACACTCCCCCCCCTCCATCCATACATCTCTGTGTATGCTTTATACTCGTTCTTCATCACTCCTTTCTTCTCTTCCATCTGGGCTACCAGGTGCACCTCTCTCTATCATTCTCTCTCTGTCCTTCTCTGATTCTGGCCACCGTCTGCAGTCCAGCCTTGACCTCTTCGCCCGCTGCACATTTCTTAAATAACTGAGCACTTAGGGGAAATTACATTACCGGCTATAACAACAGTATGGAAATCAGCAGAGCAATTCGATTAGCAACAGAGTAGGGCCATAAGCCGCTCTCAGTGCGCTCTTTTTATTTCCTGCCTAAAACAGCTCTACTTTAACCTCAGATAAATCAAACACACAAGCACACAGCCACTCTTAATCCTAATATTTCTCCAGGTTTTTCTCGTGGAGACCTACAGAAAGGAGAGATACACAGAACAACTCTCGGGGGAACTAACCCAGATATCAGATTTTACTTCCTTTTGCACCGTGGATTCCCCCAGTGCCTATACTTCTTATCTCTACAGTTATTTTGTCAAGGACTGCATCACTGCCTTTGAGGGGAGTGTTTATTTTTGTTGTTGCCTACGCATGGCAGTGTTTCGGCGCTGCTTACCTGGTCGGCTGTACGTTGCCAAGTTGCTGTCGCTGTTGCCATTGCCTGCAGTGCAGCAGTTGATGCTGCAGTCGTTGTGGTTGGAGCAGGAGTTAGGCCATGTGTCAGCCAGCCAGGGCTGAGTGGCAGATTCCCCAATGTTTAGCAAACCAGGCCTGTAAAAAAAAAATAAGGCCAAATGGTTAACAATTGTGACAGACTAAGCCAACACCACAGTGACATTTATGTGAATGAACTGAAACACCCACAGAAACACAATATTTGAAAGAGAAGATTATGTGGAGTTTATTTATCCAGGAGCTGAGAATAGAAAAACTCGAAATCCGGCTTTAGTTCTTTTTGCCTTTTGGCCACACTCACACACACACACACACACACACAAACATGATGCACATTAGAAAAAAAGCCCAGCTAAATAGATTGTGTGTGCTTGACTTGCCCACAGCCGATGACACTTTCCCTGAGCCCTCGTGAGCATTAGCGATCCGCCTGGATTAGACAGCCAGATAAAATTCACTCCCAATGTTGCGAAATGCGCGTCCTGAACAGGCAGTGAACCAAAAACTCTCCCAGAGTAGATTCCATGGTGTCACACAACATCTCTATCATTTTAAAAAGTTTTTTTTTTTTTTTTTTAGCCCTCTCTCTTTTAGCTCTATAGAAGGAAAGAAGAAAAACTTGTGTGGAAGAAAGACCCATGGGGACCAGTCTTTCACATCGTCATCTGGCCATCCATCTCTATTGTTTCCATGTCTTGCTCCCGTTTCTTCGGCTTTAATCCCAAAACAATACAAAATCACTTGTTCAACAGGATTCTACTGTACAACCTGACCTGGGGCCAAACACTGAGTGTTAAAGGAGCTGAGAATAAATTGCCTCCTATTGCTCATGAAATGAATCAATGTAGCATATAAAGAGAAGGCAGACTACTCTTGCGGTGCCATACATTGTTTTGGTATTCAAATCTCCACAGAATGACTCCAGTTTGCATATCCCAACACTGAATTAGCATTGAATTACGTTTCCTCATTCCCCACTCAAATGACTCATTTCTTGGATTCATTTTGGGTAATGAACACATTTGTCTTATACAGCCAAATACAATCTCACAATAGCTCCTCAATCACCCCTGCAGTTGTATGTTGATATTAAATGGCCATTGTCTTTGTGCAGAGCTGACACAGCCTTGCTGCATGTGGGATTCAATCATAGCACTGGATAATATAATGAATATGGATTTACTGCTGATGGCTTCAAGCTAACTATTCATAAACACTTGAAAAACACACAACCACACACACGTAAACAAACTGTACAGTACAGCAATGTGTGCATTTTTTAAAGGTAAAGAGAGGGCAACGAATGAATATACATTTCCTGTATGACAACAACCTGCCAAACACCATCCAGCAGAAATACAAATGAGTGTTAGGGAGCTGAGGCAGTGTTTGCCCAACGCAAGTCTGTACAGTCTCCATGTTTGTGCACAATGCACCATTCCACACTGTGAGGAGGTGTGTTGTTGTTGCTACTGGTACGTGCACGCATGTATCTCCATCATACGTGAGTTTTACGGTGACGCTATGGCACAGCCTTGTGGCTGGATATGGCTCTCCACTAAATGGGATGGGAATGGGCTCTTGGCAGACTGTAAGGCTTTGTTCCTGTTGGTATCATACTTTATGCACTCCCATACTGCTCCTCAGCTCCCTGCTGCCTTTAGAAAGGCACAGCACTCCCCCTAGTGTTAGTCTAATAAAAGTGCACCTGCCCAACCCTACTCACCTACTCAGAGGATCCCATTGTGTTTGGAATTTCTATACATCATTTAATTTCTCAAAATATGTCAAACATTTCAAACATATTAAATATTTGAACATCTTCAAAAACAAAATATGAACTCTTACCTTCCAGCGCTGCTTACACCTTCCCCACCTCTCTGATACGCCACTGAAAGGAAAGAAAAGAACGAGTTTCACAACATGATTTCACAACAGCCACCAATTTCATCACCTCATCATCTCTGCCATTGTCATTCAAGGTTAACACAAAATTATTCATTTTATTCAGCATTGTCAGGCTGGCGAGCGATGATGGGAATGCTTCTTTTTATCGAGTGTCTGCGTGCGTTATTGTTACTGTTCAAGTGAGCATGTGCACGAATGTGTGTGGCATCATTTCGGCTGAGTCACACAAACAGCAACAGGAGCAGGAGGAGGATATGTAAGAGGCTTATGAAGAACAGAGAGGCAGAGCTCTTTGGTTGTCTGGCTCGGGTTCAGTGCGTTTGAAGCTCCGTGTGCTGCAAGTCGGACTCTTTCAAGGAGCTCTAAGCTGCCGGTGTGTGAAGGGGAGATAAACTTCCAACTTTAATTACAATCTCTTCCCTGAGAGGAGAGATGATGGAAGAGAGGCAGGTAGGGCCTTGGTTATGTCGATTCCTCGTCTCTTTTTCAAAACAGGAAGTGTGTTTTTGGCCTCTGCATGTAGCCAGAGGAGCTCGTAGATTAACTCTCTTTAATGCAAAGCATCACAAACCACTTCTAGATTAAAATCAGCATAATTCCCTTTTACATCCTGGTTTTACTCTAGGTACCAGGGCAAGGATTTTCTTCTTAAAGAGACAGAAACCTAATCACACAAACAAGGAGTGTGTTTCACTGTAAACATTTCCAGCAGGTCATGAAACAAACCTGCAACTGCCAAATTATTCCACCTGATTACCAGCCCCAAGGCAGGCAGAAACAGCACTGCTACTGTTAATGTACAGTCTCACAGCACAGATAGGATCAGTCAGTGTAACCACACACACACATACTGTACAGCATTGTCTCCCTCACTTTTACTTTCCTTCACCCATTCAGCCATCACCAGTGCCCTAAGCCCAGCCAACGCCGCTGACACACCTCCGGGAAACAGAGGATTTTAGATGGATGAAAAGTCCACGAGTGGAAGAAAAAAGGAAGAGAGGACAGCAAATACAAACTTGCAGAGAGAGAGAGAACGACAGAGAGAGGATGACAGAGAGGCGCAGAGAGAGTTTTTCTTTTATCTGTTTTATGCTGTGTCACTTCAGTTCACAGATAACCTTCTTAGCTCTGCTGCCGCTCGCCTATCTAATTGGTGTGTTGGGAGTGCTGGTGGTGTGTCATTCTCTTAAATCCCATCTGAAGTTGCCAGCAGCCCTTTGATCAAGTCACCACTAGTTTTAACAGCTTCTCAGTGCTGTGGTCTGCTTCTCTTTGAGCATAATGTTCTGACACGACACAAACATTTGGTGCAACATTTATTTCTAAACGGTGCCAATGATTGGCTCCTTTTTATTGATACACCTCTTCTGACTTCTCTACAATCAAGAGCCCTTTGTATACAGGCTGTCTAGAGCTGGAATGTGGCGGCTTTATTCCAACTCGCCATCCTGTATAAAAAGGTACAAACATGGAATAGGGGGCCAGCGTTGTTGCAGCAATAAGCTGGCAACAGAACCAAAAAGGGAGAACTGGCATGGCAGGACAGACGCTGATACTCGGGTGTTACATGCCAGCATGCTATCTAGAAATCAGCATTATAGCCGCTTTGTTGGGTTCAGAGTAAACAAACTAAGCTGACATAGTGATTGGTCTTCTTCAGTGTAGCAGGATCACTGTTTAAAAGAGGCTGACCAATCTGTGATGGTGTGTCAGGCCATGATGGGCAGTGTTTCAAACAAACAGGAAGAATGTGATGTGTGTGTTTAGTGGATGAATAAAAACAGATCAATTACAGTATGTAGTGCAAAAATAAAAATAGAAATCAGTGCTTACCTGTTGGTGTGAAAGTAAAGGACGGCACTGTTGGGAAAGAGAGAAAATAAAGTCACTATTGTGCTTCTGTACTGTCTGGAATCAGATCCTGTGAGGTGGCTCTTATGCTTCATTACCACCTAACTTCTGTTAAAGCACATAAATCCATAAAACGCACTGTAGCCGGTATTCTCATGCTCCTTGCTGCCCCTGAGTCTTTGATCCCCTCAGACATCCCTGGACCCTGACTGGGGGAAAGCGAGTGTTGAACCAGCTGCTGGTTCAAATCCCGGCCCAGACTGTCAGAGGCCCCCGCTGTGTGGGGGTCACACACCAGCGAGATGTCTGTTGCTATCTGTAACACTCACATCATCACCCACACAGCTCAATTACTCACACTTTTGGTAACGGACGTAGTCCTTTTGTAAAAACACGGACCCACTCCAGGTTCATTTAGATCTTCTGTGTCTTCTATAAAACGTACTCTGTGTGTTTTTTGACCCCTTTGAAGAAGAGAAGAATGCTTTTTTGCACTTGATGCAACACTGTACCAGGCTGGCAGTCATCCAGCGCACTGTCTAAATGTTGACATCTGCCTTTTAACCTAAAACTACATCTGAGAGAAACATTTGAGAGGACAGACACCGCTGTTGTCACAGTTTCCAGTTCCCCAAACAATTAATTCATGCAGTACCTGTGCCAATAAATATCCTCTAAACGCCACTATCATCTTGCCGTGCTTGAATCGCTCCTCTTGATAGTCAAAGAGGTGTAAAGATTTGAGGGGTTGGATGTCTTTTATCTGTGTGATGAATGCCTTTGAAGAGGAAGCGCTACCACTTGGTAGGCAAAACAGTTTATGAGAAATGTTAACGTGACTAAAATATATAAATCAACTTTTTTTTTCTGTCACAGGCATTCAGTCCCAGGCTGGATGGGGCTGTAACTGAGCTATAACTTCAATGAATAATTATTTGATACAGTTTTGCTTCTTTTTCTTTCTTTTTTTTCAGCTGATTTGTTTGGGCACCATGAGGTTTGTATAACTGAAGTCATTGCTGAAGAAATAAGAAAAAGCTACTTAACTATTTTGAAAAATTGAAATATGTAATCTATTAGGAGACAACACTGTGGCACACACAAGCACGCATTCAGTCCCGATCCAACCTATTTCACCCTGAGTGCAGAGTGTTGCTTCATGTGGTTGCAATTATACTCTTTTCAAAACATTCTCAGTAACCAGTTCCAACAAAGACCGTGGCCTCTTGTGGTCGGCAGACACGAGGAGGAGAAGAAAGGGGGAGCGTGACTGCCTACTGTGCCCCTGAAGAACTCTTTGAGTTTTATATGAGTAAACATCAACACGGAGAATCACACAGGGCCGGAGGGTAATCTCAGCCTACACAGTACTGCTGTGTAGCGCCCGGCCACAGATCATTGCTGCACTAATGAAGCGTTAGAAGTTACTTCTTCTGTCTCAACACATTCCCTCGGAATGACCTCTGTTTTTAAAGAACATGGGCAATGTTTAATTTTGTTTATGAGGGTGTTGCCTTGGAATGAAGATGTCTCAGATTGCATGTGTATCATCGCCTCACATGGCCGCACTGAAATGCTATCTCAACAGTGTTTTCAAAGGTAATCTAAGCCATAATGGGAAAAAAAGCCACCGTTGTGACCATTATAATCCACACACATATTTGTAGAAGACCGCAGAGAGCCTTAGGAAAAGCTAAGCTGAGGTGTCTCTCACTTTCACATTACTCACAGTTCCCACTATTAAGAAGAGTGCAGTGGATTCAGAACATGTAAAACCTCTGTTTTCTGTGTGACAGCCCACAGATTAACAGCAGTTATGTCAGTGTGTATTTCAAGGTTGAAGGTGGATCTCCTCTAACCCTGGTAGTCTGCAGTAAACCTGAGCCCAGAAGCGGGGACGGCGCAGGTAGCACTCACAGGCAGCAGCTGCATGGCCCAAGGCCACGCATTAAGCCAGCCTAAACATAAATGAGACTCAGAAAGAAAGGCTAATAGCTCTCTTTATACTCTAACTATTGTGGGCAGAGGTTGGGCATGCCGTGAACCCTGTCACTTCCACTCAGCTCAGGTACAAACCCACTGAATTACGCTCTGGCGACTCTAGGAGGTTTGCGCTGCAGCCCAGACACCCATGGGTGGGATTTTTTGAGATCAGGGCAAGCAGACACTATGAACAGAATTGCTAAATGTTCAACTCCTTGATATCTAAAGGTCCCTCTCTGATAGGACAGAAAGATTACTTCAAGCACGCGGAAATGTCAGTGTGTCCTTGATGAAGACAGCGAGGCATTCTCTGTTTCCAGTCAGAGGGGAGTTGCTAAAAGGAGAGTTGTTGGTCCTCGAAAATATACTTTACTGGAAACACTCTTCACACGCCCTTGCAGAATCGGCACGACAGAAGTATGAAAAAGAAATAAAAGACGTCTTCATGCAGCACTCTCGGTGGGAGCTCACATCACGTCTTAAAGTACTCTGCTGCAGAGTACTTCACCCAGAGTGCTCTACAAAGACATCCCTGTGTGTGTGTGTGACAGGGATGATGTGAGACAGGGTTGGCAGAATTTCGGATAAAGCAAAAAGAAGAGGACCGGAGTGAAAACACTACTAAATACGGCAGTGCATTTCCTACCACACATTTTGTATTCGACAAAATCGGAATGGGGTTTCTCGATGGTGTCAAATGTTGCTCATGTGTGCTTACCTTTGCGTATGCCTGCATAGCTGCTGGAGAGGCCGCTCCTTTTCTTTCTGTGTCTGTACAGCCAGATACTGAAGACCATGAGGATGATCCAGCAAGCGGCTCCTATGCCTGCTATAAAGGCTGGCTGCTTGACCACATCTGAGATCTGCTGGGACAGGGGGGTCTCAGGGGCCTTGGTGTCTGTTATCCGCCCAGATGCATCTGAGGATGGGAAATATTGGGGAATAGTGAGAGGAGACCGGAGAGACCAGGGTTAAAAATGATTTATTAAAAAAAATAAGGATACAGTTGGTGTGTAGCGCAAGTGAAATAAAGGGAGTAAGGAATGTGACAGCAGGGGATGAGCATATTCAATCTAAAACTCAAACCAAGTGGAAAAGCTGGAAATAGAGACAATTTATCTAAAACAAATGTAATCAGAGCAGTGCATGATTCCGAGCATTCCTCTCTCTACACAAAAAGAGTCTTCATCACAGTGGGCGTGTGTGTGTGTGTGTGTGTGTGTGTGTGTGTGTGTGTGAGTCGTTTCTCTCTATAATTCAAAAGGCTTTCATCGCAGATCTCAGTCAACAATGGCGAGCAGACGAGAGCAACCAAAGACATTCAAATGGAGCATGTGCACCACAACAACAGCCGCCTGTGATGGAAGCCAGATAGCAAAAACGCAGAGAGGCATCGTTTACATGGAGCGATTGCTGGTTTTATAATCATATAAATAAATCCTGCAGAATCATCCTCAAATACAGACACCACTGGTAATTATCAAACTGAGGCGCTTCTGTGAAGAGCTGAGGTGTGAATGCCTTGAAGCCGTTCCTGCTGTGAGATGCAGCGTGTAGGAACCGTCTGCACGGCTCGCTCACAACAACCCGCTCTCGGTCTGTTTTTCTCATCTGTCTATTCTCTCTGTGCTTTTCCCTCATGCGTGATACATGAAAGACTTCTCTAGGACGCCCCACCCCCTCGGCTTACTCCTACCCCACCCCACCCCTCGCCATTCTGAAGTTGCTTCATGTTCGTGTTACTTTGTCTTCGTCTCTTTTTCTCAAGTCTTTCATGTTGTAGCCACTCTCCTCTATCAACTCTCGAAGCCAGAGGCAGAAACACTTCCCCCAAAGAAGCCAGCTAGCTCCATGCCTCCACATCCCTCCCCCTTCCATATCCTTCTGTCTGTCTTTGTCTCAGCCTCTCAAGTCCATGTCTCCATTCTTGGGTTTGCCTCTCCGTTCACTTCAGTGTCTTCTCAATTTGTGGCTCTGTCTGGCCCAGTGAACGGAGTGTGCCAATGTGACTAAGCAGCCCACAAGGGACCGGCACAGGTATCCAGGCTGGGATGACGCATACAAGCTCGGAGTGTGACAAATGCATTTGGGTGAAACGCTGGTCCCCGAGGCACATTGTTCCACTCCAGTGTTGGAACATGGCAACAATCACCACAGGAACTCCTCAAGTGAGAGAAATTGTATCAGTCACAGCCGATGCTTCTTCATGCCCATCCCGGCCCACTCAATCACACATTTAAAACCAGATGGAGCTCTCTCTCTCTCCCTCTTTCTGCCTCATCCTGCTATTCATGTGTTTTCCATCCCTCTCCAGAGCAGTCCAGCTCAGAGCTTTGGGGAATAAAAACTGACAAAATACCTCAAATATCTGTCCGTCTAGACTAAAAGGACAAAATAAATAAATAAAACCACACAAGTGGTCAATTACAACAACTAGCCCCAGTGCTGTCTGCACTGTGATTCTTGGGTATTAATAACATGTCATGCCTGAGTCTAGAGTGCAGGATTCAATATTGCCTTTGTTGTTTGCAGCGAAACAGAGACAGAAACATTGCATCCTTGACTGGAGAATGGAGCAGGGTGGGGCAGCAAGTGCAACAGCTCTGCCACACAAGAGTTAAATTCACCCACAATGATCGCACCATGAGCTACTGAAGCTAAAAGCTATCTAAGAGCACACAGAAACTGTAATAGTCCCCCGCCATTGAAACCCATCATGCTCTTCCATGGTAAGTTTGATGATGTTTGTGTAACAGTAATGACTTCAATTACAGTCCTGAGGTACCGCTGCTGATTATAAAAAGAAAAGCAGGCAGAGGCTTGAAAGTGTCTGTTTCTACAAAGAAAGGAATTACATAATTGCTTATTTACTTGGCAAAAAGTCATATTACTGAAAAACCTCTTAATTTCACTTGACTGGATTAATGCCATAACTATTTGTCAGATGGCTGGTGATTGATGGTTTTGTGTGCAGAGATTGCCGGAGGACAAACACAACGGATCACGGCAAAGATATCCACCGGAGGGAAAACAAAATAATTATATCACCCTCCCTGTGAGAGAGAGCTAAAGGTTGTTTTTACTCACCGAGCTGGAAGACAGTGACATCACTCCTGACCCCTGGACCCACCCCGGTGCCGGCTGCTACCTCCACGCTGTAGCGGATCCCCGGGGTCAGACCGGGAATCAGAACGGATAAGCTGGAGCCGTCCACTGTGCGGTTGATGTGGTACCTGCTCTCATTCCCCCAACACCAAACCTGTCATAACACAGACAAAGAGAAAGCGGAGAATGAGGAGATGTTATGAGCATATTCGGCCTGGTTGCTGCCGCCAATCTACATCCTTATAATTGGCCGGTGCTGCTTTTGCAACATTTTAGTGCACTGTGGGTATTATGTTACATCTCTGAGGTAGCAAAAGATTTTTACAACACGGCTTTATGTTTTACAGGCTGTGCTCAACAGAGGGTCAGTATTAGCTGAAGTAGCCATAACATGTCTCGGTGTAGCCTTAAGCCCATGTAAAACAAATGGGGATCACGCCTATAACCCAATTTCAGCAGAAGCTAAGTGCTGTCAATCACAGGAGGGAGAACAGTCTCCCAGGCCGACTCAAACCCGGGTCAAAGAAGAGTATACATTCAGCTCAGCGTGAGGCCTGGAGACCTCCACATCCTGAACCCCTGACAATCTGCTTTCTTTACCCCCCACCTCCTCCCAGCAGTTAACCAGGTTAATATACACACTTCCCTGGATGTGTACCTTACATGTGTGAATGTGTTTGCGCTTCGTTGACGAACCTACAGAGCCCTGAAATTTCCTGTGTATCTTGAAAATTGTGGCGAGTGGAACCGCCGCTAGGGACTGGGCTTGGTAATGAGCAGGGAACACTCTCAGGCTGGACTTAAAAACCATGAAATTACTCTATCACTCTATCACCAAAAAACATTTACCTGCTAAATTAACAGAGGCTTAACTTTTCCACTGGCTCTGCTTCATCTTTCCCTCCACCACTAACTTATATTCCCTGTGACATAAAAAAGGCTTTCCAATTAAAATACAGGACCTCTACAGCATAATGAATGAGGGGACAGTGCTGCCCAAAGTGAAGCTATTACAAAAAGAGTACAGATTGTCAGGTAAGGAGGAGGAAAGAAGAATTGCTGTGGGTTTAAGAATGCATTAGCCCAGCTCCAGACTGAAGAAATGCCTGGAATTATAATGCACGTCTGTCTGCCTCTTCATTGTTCTCCTTTTGTTCAATTATAGGTTCTTCCTAAATCTACAAAACAGCCTTTTACCTGCCTGTGCACAAATCTATTATATAATATCTATGGTTAAGTTAAGTTTTGAGCAGGTTGTTCTCTCATTCTTTTACTTTACATTTAGTAAAGTAAATTCAGTAAAAAATACATATATATTTCAGCTGTATATTTTTACTTGATGTGTAATTAATTTAACACCATTAATCACACAAGGATCTATACAGTAATCACAATTGAACTAACTGTCATTTCTGCCATTGGTATCACTGATAGGGCTCCTCACTACTCTTCATCCTTAAAACACCACTGGATGTGTGAGCCTGCTCTCTCCACCTGATGGCACTGTTTCCCAACAGTTCCCACCAGCTCTCCTCTTTTGGCTCCTTTCTTCCTCCGTCTCTGAGCCTGTACTGCACACATAGGAGGAGTAGCATAGAGGAAAGGTGTGCCACCACCAGGAATTCATTACCTTTCCATGTCTGTGCATTGTCCCTTTCCATGTTATCTGCTGTATCTGTCTGTATCTCTGTTTGTTTCTCCTTTGTGTCTCTACAGTATGAGTCCTGCTTGCTCAGACCTGAGGGAGCTGCTGGCTGTTTTTTTTTTTTTTTGTTACCTTGTACTCCAGGATCACCCCATTCTGCTCCTCTTCTGGAGGGGGTTGCCAGGAGACCATGACGGCAGTCCCATTGTCCCCACTCTCCGTCACTGTAACCTCACGAGGAGGGGCACCGGGGGCTGAAAGGGGTAGACAAAAGATAAAAAACACACCTTTATGCATGATACAGATTTTTTTTTTTTTTTTGCCATAACTGCATGCAGTCTCGCCCTGCCTCCCCTCATCCCATTCAGCTGTCAGAATTTGCCCTTTATGTCTGTGTGCAACTGAGGTGAGAACAAAAGACTTATTATCAAAAATGATGACACTTTCGTCAGAAAATGGAGTTAGTTCCATACTAATGAACTGTTTCCTTCTAGCAGACAGAGGCTATGATGGTGGGTGTGGATGCCAACCTGTGGTCCAAAGGTAATTACACTGAAATAATTATGAATGCAACATCAATGCAAGAGGTAATCACAGTGTGAGTGATTTTTATAAAAACAAGCATTTTTCTACTTATGGGAGAACAAACATTATGTATAGAACCGAAAACAATTACAACAAAATTGAAAATAAAGGAGAATCCAGAAGAAAGAGATCAAAACACTCCTACATGCGAGACACACCAACACACATGCACACACACTCTAGTAAACCCTCACGCACTCACACTTCTTCTGAGTGTTTGCTACAGATTGAAATTTGCAGTTGGGTTTCAACCAAACCTCATGAGACCTCCACAACCACACCCTGTGAAAAAATTAGTACAACACTTGCACTGGAGTGTTGTATATGAGTTTCCATAGGGCCTTTTAAAAGGGCTGAACATCCAGCCCAGCATGCTTGAATGCACCACATTTGAACATAACATAATCCTGCCCTCACTGCCTGCTGCGAGCAGCTGTTGTATACTCTCACACATACAAGCTGTGCATATAAAAATTGTGTAAACATGAAAACATGCCTGCACACATGCAAGGCGAGCGAGCACCGACGCACACTTGCACACAGTCACACAATCACACAGTCACACACACACATATTCACATCCCCCACCTTCCTCCAGCGTCTTGCCAATTTTGACATCACTGTCTGTTCCCTGGAATTCATTGAAGAAGGGGCGGACTTTGAATTCATATGTGACTCCCTTCCGAAGCTGGGGCACGACGGCGCTGTCTTCCCCGGGGGTGCGCACCTCAAACACGGCCCACTCCGTCCTCTGCAGCCCCTCTGGTGAGGGCCTGTACATCACCTTGTAGCCCTGTATGTACTGAGACTGCTGCTCCACCTAGCGAATGGCACAGGAACAGAGACAAAGACGGTTGTCAGCTTGACTTCATTATGTGCTTCGCAGTTCATAGTGGAAAATGATACAGTAATATAATAGATTGTAGCATCACCGGACAGCTACAGATCTGCGCGAGTGATACATGAGGCGCTGGGAGGAATGGGGTGCTAACTCATCACATCACTCCTCCTGTTTATCCATCCACATCTACATCTCTCTTTTCAGCTGTCTGCCTATGCGCCATTTGGAGCAGCAGCGATTTGTGAAAACCACAGTATGAGGTCATTGGCCAGAGGTTCCTCTATGTCTGGAGCTGGTTAAATAGGACCCAGGCTCCCAGAACAGCCTGTCTCATCCTGTCCTGGTCTCCAGTGTACTGACTGGCTGCTGGAGTCGAGGAAGACAGTGAAAAGTGGATCTGTTATACAAAGCAACAGAAGTTGAGGAAGACAACATGTTAAACAGTGTGTGATGTAGCTAAATAAAGACAATGACTGGAATTGGAAGGGATTTGTCTGATAGTTAAATCCAAGGATAATTAATGTTGCTTTGTTATCCAGCATGGTTGGAGAAAAGAGAAACCGCTAACCGGTATGCTAATATCCCTACAGGTCCCTGTGGAAGGCAAGCAGCACTGGCTTGTAAAGATTTTAGTGATTTCTTTATCCCTCCCCTGTAAAATATGCTGCCGGCTCAGGTGGTCTTCATTAGCCTGAAAACTGTGCAACCATTTACCACGAGACAAAGGAAAATGTAGAACCGTGAAACTCCACACTGGGAATAGATTTAACACCACAAAACCAGGGAACTGTGGTGCTCGACTAGAGCGTCAGTCTCCCTCACGCCGCATGTTTTTTCTGGAACATTCCTGGGTGACAGGGTAACTGGGCAGTAATGTTTTAAATCAGTCTTGACGTGTCACTATCCTATTCACGTTTCCTCTGTCCCATTCATCAATCACTGTGGCACTTCATAATACCTGGGACTGTAAGGGTGGCCTTATGTCAAAAGGTAAAAAGGGAGGTCCTTTGCCCCCAGTGAGCCATAACACAGATTAATATCTAATATGGAAAACAGGCATAAGGAAAAAAACAACAACAAACAATGATACTGTACAATAAACAGATCAATTGTGGTTTGTACCAGCAAAGAAACACCAACATAAGCTCCCAGCTCTACTTGTACTTCCTCCTCTTCCACCTATCCGTTTTAACATCTGTAAGCCATTTCCACTTAAGAGCATGAGTTGGCCGCCTCTTCCTTCTCACTTGTATTATTTTAACAGCCGTCAAGTGTTTTCAATCTGAGAGGGCACAGACTGGCACGCCACACACTGTTATATGCCACTATATGGCTTATTGCAGAAGGCTGGGCTCTGTAGTTAAGCTTCTGGGCGGTTGAGTGGTCCACTGTGGGCAAAGCTGCAGATTTTTGGTCTCTGGCCAGCTGACCAGTTCAGGCTCACGCCAGATGGATACTAAGAACACTTGGATTGCGTTCCAGGCTGCTCACTGCACTGTCCTTCCTCTACAGGGTGCTAGGACGTTAGCACATTAGCTCGGCTGAGTTGTCTGACAAATTGACCATAGGCATATCACTAAACTAACCTTGGAGCCTCGGTGGCCAGTGATACCAATGATCCATATGGCAGTCTGCATGTGGCTGCAGCTGTGTGAGAACGTGACAAGAAAGAGCGGCAATAATGCATTCAGGGAGAAAATGATACTCACTGTCCATTGCACCCTGACAGATGAGGAGGAGAGAATGGTGGGGTTGTGCAGGTGGATTAACACCTCTCCCAGCTCCTTTTGGATCTGACGATGGTCCACACCCTGGCTGGTGGGAGGGATTTCTGTGTGCAGGAGCAAAGACATCAAAAATGAATGACCCGGTGTTAAAAATCAAAGCACCGCTGAGCTGGACAGCATATCAGTAAGAGGGCGATTCTCACCTTGTGTTTTCACAGCATCAGTGATAGGACTGGGATCACTCAGCCCATAGGCATTGGCTGCCCGTACTAAGAAGAGGTAGACTGCACTGGGCTTCAAGCCCTTCAGTACAAATGACTCAGTTTTCACATGTTCTGCCAAGGTCTGCCAGCTGCTCCCTGATGCATGACTGCGGAAGCAACAGAGTGAGAATTAAAATTTAAAAGGTTTCAAGAAAGCCGTGCAATAATTTATTTATTGATGGACAAGCTGATAAGTTTTACCTGAAGGCCTCTATTATATAGGAAGTGGGTGTGGCTCCAGCATTAAGATTAGGCTTCCAGGAGAGGGTGACTGAAGTGCGGGTAACATCTGTGACCTCAGGTTTAGAAGGGGCACTGGGGATCAGGTTTGGGTCAGTAGGTCTGTTAGGTTGGACTGCGACTCCAAACTCTAGATGTAGAGAGAGGGAAACAAATGAGTAATTTACAAAAAAACACAGCCATGCAAATTTGGCTAATTTGTTTTGTTCTTACATCAAATCATAATAAATAATATGAAAACATACAAAGCAAGTGAATAAATACAAAACCAATGGACAAAAACCTGAACACTACTCTATTAGCCTTACCTTGAACCTCTAAATAGGCTTTCCATGAGGCTTCTCCACTGGGTGTGGAGGCAATGCAGGTGTAGGTGCCTCCATCACCAAGCTGGAGGGAAGGAGGACACATGAATAAATAAAAAACCTTTAAATGTGTGTTACAGTACAGTCTCCTCAACTGGTAGTACAATATTTCCCTCTTTCAGCTCTCTGTCTCTCTCTCTCCACTCCCTCCAGTGCACTGCTTATTGACATTCTGGTGGAGTCAGTAGCAGGCAGCTGTCATTGCCTGATAATCTCAGTATCATCTCTTTCATAGTAGAAACTGGGGGAAAGCAGCTGGAAAGGCCAAGTGACAGCCACTCCTAGTCAAATGGAAAAGGTTTTCACAGGATCATAGACTAATTGGAGACCTTTTTCCTTTCTCTACCATCCCCCTGACTACCAAACATGGAAATCACTGCCCCACTCAACAGATGTGGTGACAGTCCATGCTAAAGATATATGTTCAAACCTTAATTATTTATACACTTTGTTGGGAAAAAAGTGGTGGAAAGAAATGTTCAGTTCTACTGTACTGTAGTTACAAGTTGGTTTTGGAACAACACAGGAAAGCACTCAAAGAGCTCATACTTCCCTAATCCTCCAACAAGGCAGAACAATCCTCTAAGTTTGCTATTCTGATAATGGCAAATGTAATCTGCATTAGATCTGGACCCGCATCAAAACACACAATGGGAGACAATCATGTGGTACTTGTGCCAGATTTTCTTCACTCAAAGTGCAGTAGTTCATGAGAAAACCGATTTGGAAAAAAAAAGCTCTTCTTGGATCTTGTACCTGAATGCGAATCCAGACCAAAAACAAATGAGTGTTTCTTGGCTCATGACTGAAGTTTCCTCCAAATTTAGTTGAAATTTGCGACAACTTTCTGAGATATCTGGCTAGCTAACAGGCTAACAAACAAAACACAAAACAGTATCCCGCTGGCAAGGCTACACACAGCATATTTTTATACTGCCACATGTTTGAAAATGTCCGCCCCGACGACTGCACTCAATATGTGTGGGTAAGGCATAATTCTGCTGTGGTTTGCTGGTGATACGTTTCACGCTCAGGGCTACTGTGCTGGTGTGTGTGCAAAACAAAGGGGGGAAAAGCCGAAAGAGATAAATTGAGTGTGAACATGTCCTGCTAATGACCCTCAAGGAGTGTATTTTCCTGTGTGGCAGTAAAGAAAATGTATTAAACTCTATAAATTACCTCAAGCATCAGAAATGTTATGATTAAAATGTTGTCGTGGAGAAATGACAAGTTCATTAATGTACGGTGCCTGTGGAGTTTTACGCGGCTTCAGCGGGAGCGAGGCTCAGACGCATCCCCTCCTGCCTGCCTGCCTCGCACCGGTAACCCAATCACACTGCAATCTTGTCACCACAAGACATGCCAGCATTCATCAGAACGCCGCAAACTGACGTGAACTCTGACCCTGTGACGAGTCCGTCTGGAAGACACGTCAGCACCCCCAGAGTGCGTTCAGCTTGCCATCTCAAAGGCGCACACACACATATGTTCACACACAACATTACTTACAAAACCCACTGTGTTTGCTGACTGACAGGAACTACAGACTGTATAACTTCACAGACTCCATTTCAAACCCGCGACAACTGACTGACAGCCTGCGGAGGGCTGGTTGCTGGCAGGGAACACACGCTTTATTTACCAACCAGCAGGGGTTTGCCCAGCACATTATAGATGTGATATGTACAACTTGAAGCTTATTTTAATAGCTTTGGACATTAAAGGCGGCCATGTAAAACATCTTGATTAAATAAATTCAATTTCTATATAAATAAAAAAAAAAAACGCAAGGTGGTGTTCATAGGTTCATAGTTAAATTACAAATTAACTCTAAAGGTCACAAACAGACTGGGTGCTGTTTATGTTTACTTCACTTGATGTTAAAAAGGGGTTGGAGTATGTTTGTACCTGTGTCCAGGTGTCCTACCTTTGCATAGCGTATCTGCAGCGCACCGGTGTCCAGCTGTTTGACCCTGGAATCATGAGTGGACACCAATACACCATCCTTCCTCCAGAGGATGGTAGGGGTGGGGTTACCCGTTGCCACACAGTTGAGGACCACTGTACCGTCCACAGCCACCGTCTGATTGGTCGGGCCCTGCCGGATAACCGGTGGTGGGCGGTCGGACACGACTGCGGATGGAGGAGGAAGGAGAATGAGTAATTATGTGGAGGGATGGAAGGGGCAGAACTGTGAAGGTGTTCACGTGGTGTAACGGGGACCGAAAGAACAGAGGATTCAGACAATTACATCCAGCTTGTGTGAGAAAACACAAAAAAGGCAGAGAGTAGTGCGAATCTGACAAACAGCATGTAGCAATGTAAGCATGCGAAAACTGCAAGGGTAGTGGGAGAGGAATTAAATCCAATTGTAAGAACTGGAAGCAATTTTCTAATCATTCAGCAGCAGGAGTCAAACTCAGCCAAATAAAAGCAGCATAATTAAAATGAAACAGGCTCAGATACTTCAGTCCTCTCGCTGCAGCTCTACCAGATGCCTGGCACTAAGCATATGAACGCTCGTGGCCAACAAGCCCACGGCCCATCCCCCCAGCCATAAAACGCAAAACAAGGGAGAAAACGCTTAAAAAACATCTAGCCAGAACCGACAATGTTATTAGCATGAGGACGTTTAAACTCCTCCTCCCCGCCTCACAGCCCGTGAACCCTGGCTGTTCAACCAGCAGACACAAACAACAAACAAAGGCATGGAGAGAAAGCCTGTAATTGACAGACAGAGAGGCAGAGGAAACAGGGGGAAGAGGAGGCAAAGGAAGAAGATGTTTTTCATTTTTATTTTGTCTCTACTGAGTGTGATTCATCATGTTCCTGCTATAGGCTGTCTGCCTCCCCCTGATTATTATTATTATTCATAGCACTATTGATGACCATTGCTGTCATCTTCACTGATTTACAAGCAGGTTACATTCACTGAGGAGCAATCAAATTAATACCAAACACAGTGTAAAGGCAACAGATAATGATGTATGTATGTGTGCATGGATCCTCAGAGCCATGCTGTGGTGCAATCTCTGGGCTGCTTTGTCTTTGCTTTTGTGCCGGGGATGGTGCAATTACTAAAACACTGTCAGCATGACCTGTAATTACCAGATCTGCCTGCGGAGAAGTTGTGGCCTCAGAGCGGCCTGCTCACTTTAATAACTGTTATTATTATCCGGAGTGCACGACAGAATGAGAAAGAGAAGAGGAGAGAGACGGAGCATACCGTTGTAGGTTTGAATTGAGTAAGGACATTTGGTGAAATGAAGGGATGAATCTAGGTGTGTCATAGACAAAATAATAGCTGCCAGGATTTCTGTGGGAATGGTGGAAATGAAACCAAGGTTAGTCCACCAGGCTGACAGGGATTCGCTAGCGGAGTAATTAGAGGACCCAATCCAGACCTCACCACACAGCCACAGTCTTCCAACGGTAGACAGCAGCAAGCCAGCCATGGAATACCAAAGGAGACATTAGCCAGTGTGAAGCCGATGAAGCCAAATACTGAGCCATGGTCTGGGTGCACAGGCACCAGAGAGTCTCTACCTCTGACAGGAACACACTGAACAGGCCAGACCAAACCTCACAAGCCTCAATTCGGATATTAATACGCTCTACAGTAGGACCACAGAATTTCAGATGAACGGATTTATCCTCATGAGCCAAAGATGATCTGAAATACCAATATTCATCCACTCAGTGTCCCTCTAATTCTCTCTCAGGCTTTTGCTGTGCGCAGAGACTGTGTTTAAAGTGAGGTTTCTTACCATCAGTGACCTCTAGCAGAGCCTTGGTGATGACACTGCCAGCAATGTTGAGGGCCTGGCAGCTGTAGTAGCCCACGTCTGAGCGTTCGGCATCAGTGATGGTCAGGTCCCCAGTCTGGGATACAGAAAATCGGCTGGAGGGTTGAGGAGGCTGGTAGGAGAAGAGCAGGTTCTGTGGGGGAGGAAAACAGATCCCATATAGTCAGAGAGTCATAGAGTTTTATAAGGCAAGACTGGAGTACACACGCAAACATCTGTCTTAGCCATCTCATGTAACTATGCCTTCAAAATAGCTCTTTTCAAAGCGCTGAATGAGCAGGCTTGAATGTTTTCCAATTTGACAGGGATCATTTTGAAATGAAAGCCTTTATTATAGTTTATTTTGTTTACCTGACTGCCTTCCCGCTGCCAGAAAATGGCTGGCTGTGGGTTTCCAGTGGCTTCGCACTGGAAGGTGACGGTTCTGCCAACGCCAACCACCTGGTTCCTCGGCCTCACCACAAATGCCGGGGGCACTGGAGGACAGTCATGACAATGGTTAGCCATTGAATAGACAAACACACCCGAGTATATTATTATAGTTGTCACAATGTTACAGTTACAAGTGGTCTAGGTTATTTGAATGAAATAAAACAAATTTGACTGCAGCTGATTGTATTCAGATCTAATCTTAAGGTTATACGCTCTGTTTCAAAACTTTGCATGGTGTGTGCACAGGAGATTAAAATAGTGCGCTGATCAAATTTAAAATGCAGGCATATTATAGATGTAATGAATAGAAAAAACAGGGGTTACTCCCATGCCCCCTTATTTGCATGGGCAAGGGCATACACCATTAAAATTTACATGGAAATGGGGAATAAATTTGAGCCATCTGTCCACGCTGACACCCTCCAACAGCACAGACCTCAACCGGTATGTAGTATCTATGCATCTTAATGACAAATTCCATCTCAGGCTAAGTGTGGTGGCATAACCCAATGTCACCCATTCATTTCTGCAGCAGACACAAGATCTTGGTGGTCTAATAGGCCATCTATGTGAGGAGACACACCCTAAATGTCGCTGGCAAGAGGCAGGACAGTTTACATGTTCATTTCTGAAAGACTGTGGATATGTCCTCAAATATATTAAATCTCCTAACATTTTAATCCATTTATATGAGGGCTGTGTTGTACATGAAGAAAAGCAATCTGAAAGCTGTCATTTGAAATACAGACATAATTTGTCCATGAATAAGATGGGGTGTTCGGTAATGCACAAAAGGGGGAAAATAATAGAATGAAATGATGCGGCTTTACCTTGGAGGCCCAAGCTGAGCATATTTTTACCCATTAATGTCCTTTTGTCACTGTTGCCCATGACAACAGAAACATGAGTGCTGATTGGAGGGTGGAGAGGTGATAGGAGGAGGATGAAGGGGGTTGTGACAGCTTCCTGTCTCTGTCAGGGCGGTGAATAGGTGACGGGTGACATTTCAACTTACCAGACACGACTAAAAAGGGAACAAAAACACAACAACAAAAAACCCAAAGATGAATAACTAAATAATAAACAGCATGACAGAGTACAGAGATAAGGGAAATAACAATGTGATGTCCATGAAGCACAAACAATAATGTGTTTATTATTCAGTGAATAAAGGACATGTCATATTTCACCCTCGACTCAACACCTTGGGGACCACATGATGCTCACAACAAAGAGTAATTACCATGACTCTTTAAGAATACATTAAAAATGCACACACACAAGAGAATTAACTGAAGAAGATCTGAATCAACAACAAAAACAAAAAAATGACAAAAATGGCAGACAATATCATGAAACACACACAACAGATGTTTTATGCTGAGCGCCATCATGCTTTGTTTACTTTCCCGCTCTCCCTCTGTTTACTTTCTCTTTCTCTCTCCAGGTGTTGTGTGAAGGTGAACATCTCTGCACCATTAATGAAGTTTAGAGCACCCCGAGGAGCCGCTAGATCGCCGTCCCCCACAAGCGCAGCCTTGCAAATGTACACCCAGTCCATAAAAGCACAAGGTGAATGTTAACTGTCACTCTTTGACCATAAATCTCCCCCAGCCAATCACTCACCTTATCTAATCTGTCTGCTCCAACGGCTCCCTCGGAAACATAAACGCTGTCAGTCAGAGTAATGACCCAACCCTCCCTCCTCCCCCTGCCCATCGCTGGCCTTTAAAATGCAGATAAGACTTACATCAAACAACCCCAGAAGAAGACGCTCACCGCTACCCGCCATGTGTGAGAGGCTCTTGATGCACACAATCGTGAGAATGTACACACCCACAAATACACAACCCACCCTCCTACAACACCTACACACATGCATTCATGTGTGTCTAAGCCTTTAATTAGGTAACCCTACCTCTCCCATGCTGCTGTGATCACAGTTGTGGACCTGGAGGGAGAGGTGAGCCTTAAATCTGACCGGGCTACTTTGTTGTGGGCTTTCTGCTGGCTTACCGCGCAACAGGGAGTCTCTATCAATAAGCTGATCAGAGCGGCTGAGTAAAACACACATGAGGCGTTGTGGCCTCCAGCCCAATAGGAGGCAGGCTATGTACCAAAGACCACAGCAGAGATGTTAATGGGGGATTTGAGCAGTGCTGCTGTTCAGCCTGCCTTACATCAACACTAGACCAGGACTGCATGCGGAGGATTTGGCATGATTAATAGTTACTCCCATTGGGAGGAGCGCAGCGTGCTTTAAATATTCTGACCCACTCTGATGTTTTGTAAACTGTACACCAGCCGAGATGCGTTTCTCACAACTTTGTGTTACAGCCTGACTCAAAGCAGCAGTTTTTTTCTATGTGGCACCCTAACAGGTTTTGGTATTTATCATCAGTGTAACAGCACACACACGCACTGCTGACAAGAAAGTTCCTCTCATTCACTCTTTTGGCAGCAGTTCCAAATCTCCTTCCAGACCCTTTACATGGGTTATTAGCAACGCTGCTCTGGGGACTCACATTGCATTCAAGATCTTTCTACACATAAATCACTGCATGTGGCAAACTTAAGCAGCTGAGAAAAAACAAAACAAAAAACACAACAGACTGACTTTTTTGAATTATGTCCAAAATGGTCTAAATCTATACATCCCTATGGTGGAAATCCACCAATGAGGTTTGATTAAGAAATTCCTGTGTAAACATTATCTTACCGTACCAGACCCCAGATCAACATGCTTTTGTCTGACTCTTGAGCTTTTAAATATACACATACACACATGTACTCGTGCCTAAAGTCGACACAAAACCCATCTCACAACTCTCATGTGGCTTAGATTAATGATTTTACGATGAAACTCTAAATACACCAGGTGACTTTCCAATTATGCCTTTCCTCCATCAATCAATGAAATATTGAACTTGACATATTTATAAGTCCAAAGGAGGTGTAGCAGACTGACGGACACGCGTGTAAGACAATAATTCATTGATTAAGTTAGTAACAAGACCAGAGCACATTGAAAGAAAAATAGCCCAGGGCGCCCACTCCCACAATGCTGACATTGTTCATTGACAGTCTCGCCACGGAAGTTGTGAAAATCGCCCTCTGTCCACACAGAGCTGGATTATTCTCACAAACTGTCCAGCTCTTATAAGGGGTCTGCTTTGAAAGACAATATCTTCAATTCTGTGTGTCTTGCTATAATGTTTCTAATGTTATTTACACACAGTATACTGCTATGATAAGCAAATTGCATAATGACACCGCAGGGAATGGCTTCTATATTTAAATTTTTCTTTTTTAAACATTCAATTTTAATTTTGTTAGTGTTATCGTCCATTTACACATCAGAGCAGATTTAGCAGAAAAACTTGAGTTCAAAGAATATTTACATTAATTCCACTCTGCCCTATTTTACCCATTCTGTGGTGTAGCTCCCTCTGCCAGAAGTTCACCACCGAAATGATTTTATTCAGCAGCTCAGTAATTCTTAAGCAGTAGCTCAGCACTCACACTATTCTCCAACTCCTGATGTAGAGCGACAGCAGCGCCCACTAAACCCACAGACTAAACTCTTGCCCCCCACATTACTGTTGTGTTCACTACGACAGCGACATCTCACTACCTATACATTGCTTCTGCTAGTTTGGCCTGTTTAGACCTACAATTACCAGTCTTTCTTTTCCTTTCCTGTGCCCGCATCTGTAATTAGAAGCATGTCATTTCCGGGCGTGGGACTGTGGCCTGCTTGTCTCTAATTAACTGGACTATTCAGTGCCCACAGCGTCCCTGGCCTCCTCATTCGTGTCCTGGTCTGGATGAAGCTCAGGCATCTGAGGAGTAGATGGAAATGGTTCTTCTAGGAACTTTGAAAACTTAGAGGTTCAGGCATCAGTTGGATTCAATTGTGACAGTTGGATCCTATGATTTATGCTACACAACTGATTTTACACCCTGAGAGTGCATCCTGCATTTGTCCTTTAAGTCTGTGGCGGAGCTTCTTCTTTGCTTAAGTGTAATCAATTTAAGTGCCTCTACTTCACTTTTCACGCCTGTCTAACTCTCATAACATGGGGAGGGGGGGTTGAAAGGCATAATGTATGAAAAGAGGGTCAGTGCCTTGATTCTCGGCCGACAGGGAATTGCCCTGAGGTTAAGACATTTTATTTCCACTGAGGACAAGGGAGGTTTAAGCTTTTCACATATGATTCTAAGCCAGGAAAACAGCTTATTGAACCAGTGCATCAATGCTGTTCCCTTTCATTAACTAAGCTTTCATCAGGGAGGGGGAGAGAGTGAAGAAAAGGCAATAAGAGAAGTAGATATATTGATGGGTGTATTGGCAGGTGCGCCCTAATCTTGCTCCTCCGATCTGAGTATTGCTGTCTTGAGGAGAAAATCAAGAAATAATTGCAGGGTAGCCATGTGAAGATGAAGTATCTGTGTTTGCAGGTGGGGGGTTGGCAGACGAATAGAATTGCCTTGTCTCCTTATGTATCTGCTACACTGACTCCTGTGAGTGACATTAATATGACTGACCTCACCGCAAGAAACCCCTCTACCGCTCTATCTCCTTCACCGCAGTCGCCCGTAGCCCCAATTCCCAGCCCGTTCTGCATCAGTGGCGAGCCGCCACCAAGACCAACACATTCACCGTCCTTCCATCCAATCCCACCCTCCATCGCTGCCAGCCTCCTCCCACCTTTTTCTTGCTTCTTCCCTCACCCGACTCCCAACATTCCCATTAGTTTGGCGTTAAATAGCCCCAGTGTTCTTGTGACTCTCAGGAGGGTTTGGGGGGTGATCCCAGCCCCCCAGTTCCTCTGAATGGCTCCTTTCTGAATGTTCACGCTCTGTGACCGGCTGCTTTATATTCCAACTGTGTTAATAAGACGTCCAATGGAGAGGGCCACAGGAGACACAGAGATATTTCATAGGTTCACAAATGGTGCTGAATGTCTTAAAATGTGAAGGAAGACAGGCCTCCGGAGAAATGCCACTTGTATAGGGCAAATGAAATCGATTGTTGTCGAGATCCCATGTGTGCAGCTCTACAGCTGTTATAGATTTTTGCCTTTCTTTTTATTAGAAATCAATCAGCTAATTGAGAGAGAATAGTTGAAAGTGATGACCATGTAGCACTAAAGCTGAAGGCTATTATTGCAATGTGGCTGGACGAAATTGCATTGGAATCAAGCTGCACAATAAACCAAAATTAATTTATAATGGCCGTCCATGGTGCTGTAAATGAAATACTTTTGGTAACTGCACAGCCTGAACAGTGTGTATTCTGTCTTACCGTGGACGGTGAGCGTTGCCGATGCCTCCGCCTTGCCCACCAGGTTCTCTGCCACGCAGGTGTAGGAGCCTACATCAGCTGAGGTCAGACGACGGATCTTGAGGGTGTGGTCCTCACGAATTTCGTATCTGAATTGAGACATAAATGCGTTTATGTTGTCATAATAAAACTTCACACAAAAACTATGAAGGCAGACTCATTCACACCCACACTCATGCACCAAGCGTCAGCTGACGACACGCACAAAAGCGAGCAGCGGATCAAACAAAGACCAGCAGAGGCTGAGGGAGGGAAGTATTGTGTGATGAAAGTTAACCAACTGGTGAGTCATACCTTCCTTTGGGCAGGTCACCATCGTCTTTCCTCCAGCGTACGGTGGGAACTGGGTCACCGCGGGCCTCACACCTGAACTCTACACTTTGGTCCACTAACACCACCTGGCTGCTAGGGCGACGCACAAAACTAGGACGTTCTGCAAAGATGAGAGCAGCACAAAAGTTACAAGTTACACATCATAAGGCAGTGAATGATGATGCTGGAAACAAAACAAAAAATGTCAGCTTTGAATCCTTTAAAAAGTTTGTGCAAGACTTTAAAGCACAGTTTGAAATTAGATTGAGAAACTGAATAAAACCCAGTGGAAAATGACATCTTGGAGGGCGGCTTAAATTAAATAATTGAATTTAATGTGTGAAATCAGATTAATGAAATCAAATTGTATGCTGCGACATGGCATGACAACACAACATTCCAATTTATGATTAACAACATACATAAGACAAAAATAGAGGCTGAACTATAGAGGGTAGTCAGTACACTTTAGTCATAAGACAAAAGTCATTCCAGGAAACATTAACTACTCTGTGGTACAGTATCTGGCTTTAATTACACATGACACAACATTAAACAAATTGAAGACAGGACGCTGGACAAGTCCCGGACACGCAGCCTAACCCCTTTTGTCATCTTGTTAACCACAGCGACCTAAAGTCCAGCTCCGACTCTAGTATCTGGTCATCAAATCCCGGCGGTACAGGGTCACCGCAGCATCTCCAATGTTTATTTTCTAGATTTTCTACGGCTTAAAAAAATCATAGCTTTTAGTTGCTCTGAAAACATTCCTTCGGTCTCAGGCCCCAAAAGAACTAACCAAGGTGGTTTATGATTAACCAGAGTTTCTTGGTTGCGATACTCACTCATGTGGACAAACACAAAAGCTACGGGCTGGCCTCATTTCAGCCCCTGGCAGAATTATTTCAGTACGATTATTTATCTTTGTGAAACTCCCATTGTTGTTGCTCCCTCTGACAGATTATGAGGTCCCTGAGGAGACGAGGTGGAGGAAGTGAAAGAGCCGGGGATAAAAATCAGGAGTCTGGACTAGTCTGTGTCCGCTCGAGGACACAGGAGAGTATCAGGGTCATAGGTCATTCATGATGAAATAGAGGGCAGCTGGTGGTGAGGAGAGAAGCTGCCGGGGTCAGTGTGGGATTCGCAGCAAGGTGTGAGATTGGAGGTCATTGCACACTGTATCTGATAAAGGTCAGCGACACCATTTACTTCGCTGGGAGACTGAGATTCACAGCTTAACATCTGGATCCTGTTTCTTGCTGCAGAGAAACAGAGTGTGCGTGCACGTGTTGTTGTATGTGGACAGAAAACAAAATAGACAACAGACCGAAGCACTCTAATAGAGAGGAAAAAAAAAAGATTAATTACCAAGTACTGTGAGTTCAGCTATTTCACTTTCCCGCTCTCCAACCATGTTTGTGCCGACACACACATACTTCCCGGCATCACTCTTCCGGGCATTTGTGATCATCAGCTTCCCCCCACGCATCTGCAGGAATAGAAGAAGAGGAGGTGAAAGGTTAGACAAGGAGAGGGAAAAACAGCAATATTAGAATCAGAGGGACACTCGGGGGCCTGTGGTTTGACACACAGAGAAAAAAGAAAACAGCATAGCTCACACTTAGAAAACATTTCCTGATTGCTCACAACAGTGTCTGTGAGCATTTATTTACTAAACGGCCATAACAACACAATGATAAAATGCACTCACAAACATATTTTGCCTTGGTGCTAAAGAGGTTTTTTTATTATTATTATTTCTTTGGGTTTTTGCTCTGAGTTGACCTGACCCCTGAGTTTTGTGCTGTTCCCTCTCAGACTCCACTTGAAGTCTAAATCACTATCAGTGGGCCTCCTCCTCCTCCTCCTCCTCATTGGAGTAAGCTGAGCCAAAGAACACTTTCCCAATCCAACACAACCACAAGTCCCAGAGGGAACACCTGAGGCACCGCAGGACCGCAAGCAGTCGCCTCAAAGAGCATGAGGATACTTTTGTCTATTATTGTCTGAGGAATGTTTTAAAGAATAGCTTTCTTAATTTCTTTCTGTGTGTGCATAGAGCTACAGGTGACAGCAAGTTAACGTACACTCAAGCACCTATGAACAGCGCACACACCCAGCAGTGAATGTGTGTTTGTCCAGGTGAATGTCATGTCTGTTATTTCCCAGGGCTTTGATTACAGGCTAGAGGAGACACTTTGTTCTCAGGCAGTCAGAGAGGCAGCTCAGGCCCCTCAGCCCTTCTCCCAGCTGACAACCATGCCAGTCACAGCAAACACAGACAATAGCATGGTGGACCAGTGATCTCTGTTGCCTTGATGGGGCTTAAGGTTTTAAATGCACACATCACCCCGCAAGACCAGGACCACCACCTGCAAGCGCGTAATGGATACTGTCATTAAAGAGCCACTGACGGGGAACTTGACACACGGTATTGCAAAAAAAAAAAAAAAAAACCCTGCTTTCCCTGTGACTACAATGTTACACGCAAGCCCTCCTACGTCTGTATTCACATGCAAGCTGCACATCACAGAGCATTCCCAAGTCTTCACCACTGGCACATGACGGAAAACCTTCACAGCGTTAATGGATTTTTTTTTTTTTAATAAAGCAGCCGGGGGAAGTCTAAAAAGGACAACCCATGCGACTGGACACATTTTTCTGGTTCAGAGGCATTCCTCAAGTCCTCAGCCTTGTTTAATATTCATGGTAAAAAAAGGCAGGAGGCAAGAAGGAAGTGAAGGGGCTGCGAACGCCGGCTTATTTTAGGGTACCCCGTGGTGCTGGAGGGGTTTGAAGTATCATTATGTTACTGTTTGTTTGAGGAAAGGCTTAACAGCTAAAACACTGTGACACTCACAAAGGCCCAAGGTCAGGGCAGACTGTGCAGCAGAGAAAGAAGGGAGGGGGGGGGTAGGGTTGGGGCACACTGTTGGTACCACAGGGCTTTGACATGAGGATCCACTTAAGGGCCTGTCCACTCTATCCATATTCTTACCTCTGTCTGTGGCAGTTTCCCATTCTCCACAGGCATATTTGGAGTGCCGGAGCAGCAGGGACTCTGAGAGCAGGCTGAAGTAAATGGATGCAGAGACCGTCCTCTTTCTCTCTGCATGCATATCCTCCCCACACAACACAGCGCAACACACAGGGCCGCTGAAAGCCCCCACAATCTGACCATTATCCCTGCATTACAGGGAGATGGCTCTATCCTGTTGCCTTTTGTCTCATGTCATTTGGCAATGCTGATAATGCAAAAGCCCCTATTCAGCATGCACTCGGTTGGTATTCACAGAGCAGTTCATTTTCCAGGCTGATAATTAGCCACAACTATTGCACAAAAGGAGGAGGACAATGTGCAGCATTTTGGCCATTTATAATGCTGCCGACAGATTCTTGCTCCAAAGACAGACAATGGTCTGGGCTTAAATACTGGCATCTTTCCTGTTTTTCTGTTTATTTATCCTTTCCTCGTTGTTCCCGAAAGACTTGTTTGACAAAGTTGAGAGGAATGTGGCCAGCTGCTCCAAGTGGCACAGCGGCATTACAGGGGTAATAGACCTGCCTCGCTTTTTTTTTACGGCTCAGTGGGAAACTTTTCACAAATGCCCCACATGAAGTCATGAATATATATGTGAAGTGGCACACAGCATGTCATTGGTGTTTGCACACGGCTGACTGAAGCAGATAGAAAAACAGGAGGGTTTCCTCTGATGCGTCTGTGTCTGAAGTTCGCCCCCTCGCCTTTGTGCTGCAGCCAGCAACACCAAGCCGACCCATCCCAGCGAAATGCAGCGGCAGGAGAAAATCCCCACTGCAGGTGGTTCGGGACCTCGCTCTGATCACCAGTGATCACCAAGGAGACTGCACGTTCCAGCACGTCGCATGGTGGAAGGAATTGACTGAAGCAAACACAACAATGCAGGCTGCATGAGGAGGCCCTTTGAGGAGCTCAGCTGTTCATCACATTATAAAGATTCCTCCCTCTGCTTCCCTCTCTGTAGTCATGCATTCACTGTACCATAAACAAATTCTTCACATTGCCCCATGATCGGCCTATTTCTAATACAACTTGATCTGTTAACATGGGTGTCCACAGGACAACCTCCAGACTCCCATCTGTCACCACAGCTGATTACACATACTGTACTTAGATGGTCATACGTGACGTCTAGCTCCACTTGAGAAAAAAAAGTGGTCATTTGGGAACAGTCAGTGTGTGAGGTTTTGTGCTTGACAGGAAGTTTGCAGTGAGAAACACCAGCTGTTAAATCCACCAGTGCCTGTTTTCAGTTTCCAACACTGCTGCAGGCAACGAGGACACAACTCTGAGTCATTTAGCCTGTGTTACAGCAGCAGCGTTCACAGCGTTTACTCAGAGGATTTCGCTCATCAGTGCACAAAATCACATATACAGAAGTGAGATAAATCCTCACTTCCACCATGCAGGGGGTGGAAATTATGTTACGGTGGAAATGATTTACAAAAAAAAGAACAGGGAGTGTGGGTTCAGCAAGGATAAAATATAATTAAGGGAAAGGCTGTGTGTGTGTGCAGGAGCCATACAGTGAAGCTTTGTCCTCAATGTACCTCGCCTTAACACTCCAGCATGGGGTAGTCTCTTATTGGATAATGAAGAAATTGCAAATGGTTAATTGACAAAAATGAGTGAATGCACGGAAGATTTAATCTCTACAAGGAATAGTCTTTAATGTCAGTTTAGCGGAGGATGGGATGTTGCATCTTGCTCAAACCAGCTTCTATAATACAACAGTGGGCACAGAGGGGCAGTTTAGCTGAACGGATGGGGGAATGTGTAAACACAAGACAGACAGTGAATTCCTCTGAGGCCACAAGAGTTCATTCTGTGGCAAGGAGAGTGCGTGCTTATCAGTGCCTACTGACTCAACTCAGGAGCAGATATGATTTGATTCTCTGTAAACTAGATTTTGCGCTTGTTTCTTTCAATTATGCTGGTCAGCGACCAGACACGGACTCTTAATCTTTTGCTTGTGCAAAAATAAATAAATAAATAAACAAACAGACTCGCACTGTTCAGGAGGCAGTATAAAAGGATTCAATGTGCCCAAATCCAACAGGCCTTCACTGGGCAAGACTGTATTTAGTCATGTTCGCTCCACTATTGAAGACAGTCAGTGGCAATAAATCACTGTTTTGACTTCGCCAGTAATGAAAATGTATTGAGGACAACAAGCCGAGACTGCACTTCTTACTAAGCTGTGTGCACACACACACAAAGTGGAACATCTTTATTAGGACCTTGTATTTATTATCTGGGGGAGATTTGATTTTCCATGACTGTACAGTAAAGTTAACCATCGTCAGCACTTGGGGGCCAAACTATTTGACTGCTCCACAACTGCACACTGTGCAGTCAGACCTTTGAAACCCTAACAGTCAGATTTTAAAATGGGATCCAGACCCACTGAGAAGTACTCACTACCTGCTTATGTTAGCCGAGTGCTGAGTCAGAGTCTCTATTTCCCTTAAGCACACATCCAATCAGTATAATCAAACACTACTAGAAGTCTCTTCCTGTTTCAGGAGAAATGACTGTGTGGACACCAAGTGTTTGGCTGAAACAGCTGGACCAGGATTATTCAAGACATTTCTTCGGTAAGCAAGCATGTAGAGCTGACGGATACAGTAGTGCTGTTCTGCTAATAGTGTCTTGTTCTAATTAAAGTGAAATAATTGGTGGTCTGGTTGTAAATCAAATGCAAGGAGTTGTTAGGATTCTGCAGGAGCTGCAACCTTCTCCTCCTCCAGCGAGCCACCCCTAATCAGTGCACCACTGCTGACTAACAGAGCAAGACTGATTCTATACCTCTGTCATTAGGTTGCAGCCACAAGAATGGGCCGCTTTTAGTTTGGTAATTGCTTTACATGAATAATGAGGCAGGTAAACCAGACTTTCAACAAACACTGAGGTGTTGGTAATGACTTGACCTCTATCACTGGGTCATTATATCTCTTACATTTAAACACATCATCACATGCAAAGCAGTCTCCAGCCATCAATTCATTCGACTATGTGTTCACCTTAACAATATTTAAGTCACCACAGGTTAAAGAAAAAAAAAAAGTGACTGTACTCACAGTGATCCTCTCGTCTCGGTCGTCAACGTTCGCGCCATCTTTTTTCCATGATATGGTGGGTTCAGGGTGCCCACGAGGAGGTTGGCACTCCAGCACCGCTGGCTCTCCTGCCGCCACGATCACATCTGCAGGGTTTTGTCTGAAGTCATCACGAAGAACTGCAGGGAAACAGAAAAAGGAGCAGAGAAAACGTTAGCAAAATGTTCTTTTTAGGAGTGGCGCTGCAAGGAAACAGTTAAATAATCAGATGAGAACAAACACTTAAAGCGGTTGCTACATTCATGAAGCCAAAGGCAGCTTGTAAAACAGCAGTCAAGGTGTGTAGACACAGATAATTAGCTCTGCACAGATGACAAAATGTTGGGCGGGCATCACTATTGATTTACTGCACACAGTCCACAATGAAAACGGCGGTAAGGCCATCAAAATTTACAGCGTACCGTATTGACTAAATAAAAAACACGTGTATATGGTGGAGCCCACTGTCTACACGAGGCCTATACAGTTACTATTTTTAATGACCTTCTTTTTCTCCCGTGGAACGTTGCTGTCAATAAACTTTACAACAGCAGTGATGAACACATATTTGTGCACATCATCTACTCTAATAGCAATGACCTTCTTCTTTGTTTACCGAAATGAAAAGACCCACATGCAATCAACCACACACACAGACTTCAATACAGGCTGATCATCACCTCTCCATCATCACTTGTTCATCTCTCCCTGATGCTCCATATTTACATCCTCTGCCACCTGAAACCCATGCTGTCCTGACACTGATGAAAATCTACATTATATCCAATCTACCAAATGCTGCCTTGGTAAGAACTTATGCAGGATATGATTCTTATTTGCATTGATTTTCCCCTGGTAAAAGAGATGACACAGCCATGAATTTCCATTATTCGTACATTAGAGGTCCGCAGCTTCTCATTCCCTGATCTCATTTGTTGATACAAATTTGCTACTGAATAGACAGGAAGTTTTAAAGAGATTAACTGAGCCATTCTGATTTTTATTCGGGGGCTGACTGCAAAATTACACCACCTGCCTCACCTAAAATCATTAGTCTTAGCCTGCCTGCCTTATCAGAATATCACATCAATATCGTAATGAACTGGTATTTGCAACAAAGCCGATCAATGGATATCTATTTTCTAGGGGGCAGAGGAACAGCATATCTCTGAACTCCATATCTCTGGTGTTAGAGATAAACTGGCGGTTTATTGAGAGGGAGAGAAAGTAATGAAAAAGCAACAAACTGAACTTCTGCGGACGGCGTGCCAGTAATCATTTTCCCAGATCTGCTGCATATACATATAAAAACATATGAAAACAGTGCTTGTAAATTTCAGGCCATAACTCGGGCCACACACAAAGCATGTGAGGTCAGCGCAGTGTGTGTGCATGTGCATTGTTATCCCCCTGGATTCATGGAAAAGTAATGCGACTGGATGCTTGTGAGTTATTTCGTCTGTGTTTTGGGGATAAAACTGAGCTTTTGCCGTCTATTGTCTCACGCTCCTCAGCTCACTCTAAAGTCACCTCAGTCACAGATCAAAGTCCGACTCACCCCGGGACCACTCACCTACTGACAGCCAACAAATTCCTGACTAAACCCTTTAAGCTGTTTCTGTTAGATACTGCTCTCCGTCTCTTCTAATGGGAAGTGGGAATCCAATCCAACAGTAGGGACCTGGCTTTAGAGGCAGATGGGTGATAATAGCTTCCCCAGTCTTTTGCTGCATAATCAAACCCACATCTTGAACTGAACAGCTGCACCATTACCCCAGCCTCATTTCTTAAGCACAGGGACAGGACAGTATCCATCAGACACAATGCAAAGGGATTTGTCACATATTTTGTGACTTGAATGCCGCAGCCACCGATACATGTACGGACATATTCACTCTGTGCTGTTACACAGATGAATGATGATTATGGCCGTGTATGATTTCTGCACTCGCTCTGATCCGAATCAAACTCGGTAGTGCAGCTGTTTGGCGAGTGAGCTCATTTGTTGCGTCTAAAAGCAGATACAGTCCTCCAGGAATGCAAATGTAAACACCAACCATCCGATCCATTAGAGCACCAGCTCCAACTGAAGAAACACTGTCTCTATTTGTGACAGCAAGGTCAACCTGCTGTGAAGAGCGTTATTGTAGAAGTTAGCCTTGGGAATCAAGGTGAGTCAGACACTGAAGATGCTGCTTGACTCAGAATAAATGCTAAAGTGCATTTTTTTAATGTTCAAACATGTCTCTTCTCTTGTTTTTTTTTAAGTACAAAAGTAGTAACATCCTGGATCACTGATAATGATTGAGCAATATCCAGTTGAGCAAGAGTCTATGCACTTATGAACTTAACAGTGAGGAATGAGTGAGCTAATTCATGTTTTTTACTGCACAGCTAATGCGGGAACGCTTGGGTGAGTGAGCAGGAACTTTAACTGTGACATTAAGTGCACCTCATCTCTTATCTCCCCTGCTGGCCTCACTGTAACTCTGTTGGCTAACATGCAGATGCATCTGTCCCAGTGGAAAATAAACCGCAGGATGTGTGTGAAGGAAAATAGGGGGGAAAAAAGAGAAAAAGGATGCTGTATCGACTAGTTGGAGGCCAGAGGGAGAGCTGGCATCATCCAGTGTTTACACCAACAGCGCAGTGACCTCCACCCCTCCTCTCGCGGCACTCACTCCCCCACCTCGCTGCCCTCTCTGCTCCTCCAAACCAACACCTCTTTGTTATAAACACAGCTGAGTGCGGCCCAGCAGACAGTCCCGAACATCTGTGTAGTGGAAAACAAAATCCTTTGGGATGGAGGCAGAGTGAGCGAGAGGGAAGCAGAGGCAGCCAGACAGTCTGTCAGACAGACAGATGGACCCAGTGCTGGATGGGGTACAAAGCCTCGACTCTTCCGCCAGAAGCCCTGTCAGATCCGGAGCTGTGGTGGAATTGGTTGCCTCTGGCCCCCCTGGTTTAAATAAGGTATCCAGCGTCCCTCCTTCCTGTGTGTGTACTGCACAAGGCCATGCTCGCCTGCCTCCCCCCACTGTTCCTGCTCTGGGACCCAGAATTGGGTGAAAAAATGGGATAGAGAGGCTCTCATGCTGTGTGCTGTCCTGATAGTCTGTGTGTGCGTGTGTGTGTGCGTGTGTGCGGTCTGTGTATGTGTTTTGGATAATGAGCCTACTCTACCATTCTGTCTCTCTAGTGAGCCTGCAGCTGTCCCCTAGCAGATAATATTTCCTTCGCTATTAACAGGCAGGCCAAACTCAATGTGTGTGTGTGTGTGTGTGTGTGTGTGTGTGTGTGTTTGTGTGTGTACAGAGAGATTTTCAGTTTGTGGCTTAATAAGTGGAAATGGGCCAAAGTCACAGGTCCCAGCATGAAGACGCCTCTTTGTCCGTCCTGGATTTACTCAAATATGCCGATGATAGGATGAAACGGAGCGAACATCCGGACCTGGACAGATATCAATACACTTTGTCAAGGTGAACGGATCTCTTCTTCTTCTGCATTGCACTTCCTTTTTTCTTCTCTTCAGTAGGATAAAAAACAAAAACAAATCATCTCTCATCTAGCTGTCTCACAAAACAGACAAAACAGCTGACTGTGCATGGAACAGCCATTTCTATCAAAGCAAAGGTTTAGTTTCCAGTGGCAAACATCTGTTGGGCCCTGCCAAGCTGAGTCTAACCACGCTCTGCTGTACTTTATGATAAATCGTTTCCCAGGATCACAGTAGCAAATTGGAGCTGTGCTGAGGCTAACACAATTAGCTGCCATTATTTTTTACACCCAAGCCCTCCTTTAAAGGTCAGCCGAGATGGCTGCTCTCAGCTCCGAAAACTCCCAGGTTCATCACCCCCACAAACTATCCCCTGTCCACCCACACACTCACACACAGACTCGCACATGCAATCTTCGCCCCAGGAAATTGAAAACAGATGTTTAAATGTCAAATTAAAATGAGATTCCTGTGCTGCCCCTCCAACATTAATGAAAATGAAGACTTAATGCCACACACAAGTCTGGGTGGGAAGATCAGATGAGCTTTGTTCTGAGGAAATTAAACCAAGTACAACAAGCTTCCCCACAAATCTTTGGAGGGATACAAAAACAGCCCCACTGGGGAATTAAAGATTTATCAGAAGGCACCCAGAGTCAATCCTGCAGAGGCACAGAGCACAGCATGGGTCTTGCCTTTGGCTTTGGGTTTTTCCTTGAAACAGAAAAAGACATGGCTAGCACCATGAGGGAAGCAGGGGGAATGATAACAACAGAGATAGGGCAACATAGAATGGAAGAACAGTAGAAGCAAAGGAAAAAAAGAGAATCTGTTTCGCATAATGGAAGATTATCCTCCTCTCTTCCTTTCTGTCAGTCTGTCTTGAAGGTAGTTCTGCTTCTTTTAGACAGGTTTGCTTCATTCGCTTCTCAAGCTGCCATATAATGTCAGGCTATCGGGGGTCAAACATCCTCAAATATTACCTGAGGATATAGAGTATAGGGACGAATGGACAGTGCAACACAATACCAGGAAAATATCAAATGGCTAAGCAGCCCCAGATGTGCTTGGTTATACAGTATGTGACTGCTTCCAGCCCCAGCTGCAGTAGACTTGGTTTTTCTCCTCAATTAATTTTATTTCTGTCTCAACAGTTTGAAGCAGCGAATAGACAAGTAAATGCACAAATAACAGCGGAATACAATTAGAATTAATAAAGAAATGGAGCTTGGATGTTTCAATTATCTTTCATGTGCAAAGAAAAACTGTCACATATTCACAGCAGCTGAATCACATTAAAATCAGCCCCATTCTGGTCAACAATGACAGGTTTATGTGTCTTAAAATAGGGATTACACTGGTTGATCTCCCCTCATGTGAATTTGTGAGCATATCATGATTCCTCTGTGTTGTTTATGGGTCAATGATGTGATGCAACCCACTGTCAAGTGGTGTAACTGGTATTTTTTCATACAAATCTGACTAGGAAAAATAAATCTAGGCTCAAATGTGGATTAAATGTAATTCAATTTTGCAATGAAACACTATGTTTCCTGACAAATTTTACATAATTTGCATGCATTAAAATTAAATAGAGAAATAGGGGAAAAGAACTATTTCAACTTAATGTTTCCAAAATAAAGTTGTTGTTTTTTTGTTTTTTTTACAAGTACACATAAATCCATCTGCAGGTTGATATTACTGTAAACATGTATCATGCTTTTGTGGTTAAACCATTTGATATTTTCTGGGGCATTCAGTCTTACTTTTGTTCAGAAATGGTTCAAATGCCATTTCAAATGACATAAAAACAACATGAATACAACATTTACGTTTTAACAAATCTGATGCTTTTAAAACAACTTTTAAGATATTTCTGAATTGCTCATCTTGCCACCCCATATTTGTCAACTATTTGCTTTATTCACAATGCTGCTGTGTTGTGCCCAGAGCCCATCCATACTGACGCCTTTCACCTGGCCTCCAGCACCATCCCGTGGGATGAACACCTCTCGTTCTCTCCCTCTATGTGCCTCCCACTTTGTCTCTACATTTCTCTCTCCCCTTTCACCATTTGACCCCCTCACTCCCTTATCTTACCTCTCTCTCGACTCTAACCACTAACCCACACACTGAACAGCTTGCATCAAAGACACGCTCATAGCGGTGGCATGTTAACCCGTGCCACTCTATTGCAAAGGCTATAGCAGGTGGATAATTTGCCAGCGGCGTGCGCACACTCTGTGTGTGTGTTTGCTGGTGGGTGTTAAGATACAACAGGACTGCTACAGTACTCTGGAAAATGGCTGCCTCCCCCTCCCTCCCCCTCCCCTTCCCTCTGATTCCCGTATTCCCCCCTGACCCCACCACTGGGGAGATCAGATTGGACATGGCAGACTCTCTCTTTCTCAATCTGGCTCTCGTTCCTCCGCTCTGAGCTCATGCCCTCTCGCCCACCCTGCAGACACTCTATCCTGCAGCACACGAGCTGCACTGAGCATACCAGTAATACTGCCTGGGATAGGTGATTATAGATATAAACTTCACAGTTTATGTGCTCATACACAAATATAGAGATAAAACTGACAAGCAGTAGCAGCAGTGGACATCACAATAAAACCGTCAAACATCTTCCACACCTAAATGTTTTGTCCTTTTGGGATTTAATTTATAGATTTCACATTTATTTTCAAATGCTGCATTGATAAATCATTTTGAAAACAATAGAGGCTCTCTAGACAACCATGACATTCAATATGAGGTCACATCTGTGGAGGCGCATTGGTTAAAAATGCCTGACAGCCTAAGTGCCTGGTTGACCGCACGGTACCTCGTGGACACCCGTAAATATGTCAACAAGAGCAGACAGACTATTACCCAATTGGCCTTTAGGGTTTGCACCTGCACACCTTGAATGCCATGAGGTCACCCCTCACCCTCGGATGTGATGTCACTGAACATGGACAGGATGTCCCGATTAACTATTATAAACATTCAAAGCCTGAATAATAAACTAAATGAGACCGCTGGTAAATAAACAAAACGCAGTCGTACACAATGTGTGCTTGTCAACTTGTCTCACTTGCTGTGGTATAAACACTGGAATGAATGGGAGTTTGAAAATCACTTAAAGACATTGACAGTTGTAGATCAGAAGAGACCGTGACACTTTGTTTTGATCGAAGTCCAGAGAATGAGCAGCAGATGTGCTACTAAACTGTACAGACATACAGATGCAAATGTAAACCACTCCATGTAGGGAAATGAATCACTGGCCTTGCTGCTCTGTGTGCAGAGTAGAGCAGGGGTAAAGGCGAGGAGGGGTAATGGGATTTACACTGTGCTGTGCCAGGTGATTACAGTCCATACCTGGCACTGGCAGCCGGGGCAGATGGCTTTGTGGCCCCTTTCAGTGGCACGGCAGAGGGCACGTCCACACTCACTGTGGCCCCGGCGAGAGCCGAGTGCAGAGGGGTTCAATCTCAGCGCTTCACCCTCCACTATACACACTACGACAAACACATGCGCACCTCATGGGTATTAGTATCCAACAGCGATTATGTCTGTACATAAAGAAACAAAAACATGTGCGCACACACAGGCACACACATACGCCACATAAAGGAAACCCTGCCACACCGCCGCGCGGACAGAGAGACTATTGAGTGCCTGTGTTTGTTTAAACGCTCGTAAGTCTTCTCGTCAGGCTTGGAGAGGGAGATGGCGTTTTGGCGAACACTGTGAAAGAGGGGAGCGCAGGGAAGGCAGGTTTATGTGAGTGACTGAGTGAGTGAGTGACTTGGCACCTCATAGTTCAATAAACAGTCCCTGTTTGATTGGAGTGGTCGAAGAGCAGGAGTCGGACTAAAATAAAGAGTGCTTCGAGCGATGGGGCTGCACAGGCAGGAATGTCAGAGAAAACACAGCTCCATGCAGGACCAATCTCTCTCTCTCTCTCTCTCTCTCTCTGTGTGTGCCCCATAATGTTATAAAAAGCTGAAAAAATCCCACACAAATCCCATAAAGTCCTGATAAGGAACATCCACTGCCACAATGCAAAACTGTGTATAAACATCTGTATGGGATTATCACATTTCAATTTAATGACTGAGAAACATCAACGAGCCATTTGTGGACTTGTCAGCTTCTGAAGGATCAGCCCATACACAGTCTGCATATGAAAGTGATTTCAAGTTATGTTAATTGATTCTTGAGGAGACCCCATTACCTGTTGTGGAAACTCGCCATCAAGCGCTGCAATTACTACATGCACTCACACATATACAGGGATCTAATTAGAAGCTGGGTAAGCTTAATATAGTATTAAACTTACACATCATGGTTTTTTCCATGCTCAGACACAGTTTCAGGAGTTTGGGTATAATAATTGCACGTCTCTTTGCAAGAAAACACAACTTCCTTAAAGAATCATATTTATGATCTGTCCTCTTCTGACAGGCCTGGGTGGAAATCGAATACATGAGTGGAGCCTATCTTCACTGTTACAGGTCTTGTCTATAGGAGATGCTATGCCACCTATTCCCAAGGCAGGATGAAGAACTGAGAACCTCTGACACCTTGCTCCCACCACTCACTGTATAGCCTGGAGCCTGGAGCTCACTGCAAACAGACACAAAAGAGCAGATGTAACACTATCGCACACAAACACGTACACCTGTACAGTATGATCTCTCATTCTCTGTCTCGTTCTCACCTTTCACACACAACACAGAGGCACCAGGATTTGCTCATGGCCTTTGTGCCCTCTGTGTGCAGTATAGAAACCGCTGCCTGCATAGACACATGTAAATGAAACACAAAATGAAACGTGGCCGCGGCATCCAGGCAAATCTGAAGAAGAATTGCGTCAGTCTAGCTTGCAGATAAATAACAGGTGTTTTCCAAATAAGTGCAGCTCTTTAAGGACCTCGCTGCAAACGTTTCCAATGGAACTAATTTGCTCTTAAGAAATGTTTCCTATGGTTCCTCCGGAAAACTGCTGACTCTAAGTTTAGCAGATAAATCCAGAGTAATGGGGACATTGATTCGAGAAGGAGATTTGCTGCTGAATATTTAAATGCTATGAGCACTGTAAATAGAATTCACCTCTTTTGTGTTGAAGTAGCGGCAAAAATCTTGCAGACTGATATCTCAAAAGTCCCTCGCTAAATACTACTTGAGATAAGTGCATATTTTATGGATTTTTTCCCCTTTCTCTGCCTCTAAATTTCTTTTTTTTTTCTTACAGCTGTTCTCTCCTCTGTGCCTCAGCTCCTCTTCACTAGATGGTGTTAGTCAGTCTGAGTCTTCACACCGTAACAGGATTTAAACAACACAGAAGTGGTGAAAATATGCAGATCGCAGAATTGTCACCATAGAATGCTCATTACAGTAAATCCCTTTACCTCTAGAAAAGCAGGCGTAAACACGCCAAGAGCCGTGGAATATCTTAATCCACTCGTGCCTAAATCCTGCTACGTGTGTTACACAGCTCGGTTCACATTGTCTCACTTATGTTTGCTGACAATATCTCACTGTGAGCTGCCCTCCCGCCTGTGTGGCCCCACCGGCTAACCCTCTCCCAGCATCTGCAAAGATGAGGGCCTTATTAAAACAATCTTCCCAATTAACATTCCTTGCCCCTGGAGCCCCCCCCCTCCCCCGGACCTCCTCCGCTGCTCCTCCAGACCTGACCCCTCCTCGGCTCTACGATGACAAAGAAGCTGTGTAGGACTCAGCCGAGCCACGGGACTCCTGTACATGACTATGGTGAGAGGGGGGGGGGCAACTTGTTTCTTCCTGGTGAAACAAAAATCTGTATAGTTGTATAGTTTTACATTTGTATTTGTGTGTGTGGGAAGACAAGAAAGAGTACAGGGGCTGAAGGAAGAAGAGACAGGAATGGATAAATGAGTCAGTTGGGCGGCAAAGTCATCACAAACACTCCTGATTTGATGTGACACACAATGATACGGCTTCATTCGCACAGGGCGGATTGCTCATGATCTTGGGTGGGAAAGGAATATACCGTAGTGTAAGAGGAGCCTGCTGGCTGGATAACTCCCTCCACCAGAGAAATCACATCCATAAACACGACACACTTTCCTGCCATTTGACCGGCCCGTTTACCGCCATCTGAGCATTTTGGGGGACACAAACATCTGCTGTAGATCTTTTCACTTCTCTATTAGCCTGAGATCTCACAACCAGATAACAGGATGCCCCCCCCCCCCCACCCCCAACCGAGCCCACCCCCACTCCAATCTCTCGCTCATCTTCCAAAAACAAAGATATATTACGGGAGACTGACTGGATGTTATTCTGCAGCGGCGCTGTGCCGACAGGGCGAAGGCAGGCGGAACGAGACACTGACTGAGGGTTTTCCTTTGCTCCACGTCAGTGGTAATTTAAATCACAAACATTATACAGCTCCTGCTTGTCCCCCTTTTGCTCAGCCGGACATTTCCAGGGGTGAATGTGCATCAAGTTGTGTGAGGCAGGTGTGTTTGCTTGTGTTTTACTTCTCCCCACTGACTGTGCTGCCAGTCTGTTTGGGCTACACCCTATTAATGCATGCTTAATGAGATCCAGTGGACATGCGGTACACGCATGTCTCTGCAGCACATGTCAAACAAACTAATTCAAAGCAGAGGAAGCTTCTCTTTCATCTTAAATTGGTGTCATGGAAATCTCAGCGTAATGCACTTAGTTTCCAATGAAAGTCTAATTTGATAGTGGTTTAGGAAACGGTAGGAGTGAGCGATTGTTCTGGAGAACAGTGCATCGCGGTCAGGACGGGACCATAAACTTGGATTACATCAGCGGCTGTTGCGGAGGTGACTGGAGAGGAGTAATATGATAGCGGCTGTGTGGAGGGAAACAGGCAGGCAGAGAGGAAAATGGGGAAGGAAAAAACACACTAGGGGATCCAATGTAATGTTACAGCAGATCCCGTAGCCTTTCGTCATGGCCACTTTCATTTCCACCATGCTGATCCCTCTCCAATCGCTTTAGCAGGCATCAGGGGAGACAAGGGAGAGAGGGAAGGAAGGAGGAAGAGGGACAGAAAGGGAAAAAAAGGTTGTACAGGTTAGGTAAAAGTATAGAGGTGGGGGGTCCTCCAGAGATATAGGGCACAGGAATGTTAAAGAGGGTGAGACAAAGCAAATAAGGGTACTGGGATCCAAACATGTGCTGCAGCTCCAGAGGGGCACATCTTTCTCTGATCAGTTGCCGTCCCTATTTCAATGGCTTCCACATGGACCCTAAACTCTCCCAGATGGACCCCAAGAAGATGAAAAGATGTCCATATCCCTATCAGAGAGGGGATCTGTTACAGTGGGAAGAGATACCAAAAGGAGCGGAGCGAGGGAATGCCGTCAGAGATAGTGTGCCAGAAAGAAATGGAGAGCTGAAATTTCATCTGCAGCACTTGTCCACCACGTGAGCGCGTATGCCTACGTGATCGCTGCCAAACACTTTGCTGCTATAGCTTTTCACTACACTTGTCAAGTTGTCCAACATGCAATATCGAGCACGGCCCATGCCAAGGAGAAAGTTTTGTAAGTGTGCCAGAAATTACCCTGATCCCTGTGAAATTGACACTGTGTAAGGTTTCAAGACTGATGTTAAGCCCTGTATTTTCCAACTTTACATTTTCATTAGATGGAGCACAGACAAAAGAAAAAGTGCCTTCATAGTTTTTTCTCCTTTGTTTTATGGGATACTTTGCTACTGTTAACATGGCTGAAACATCCTGCTGAGGTGATTTATGATCCATCTCCCCAGGGTACACAGCCAAGCCCAGCAGCAAGGGAAATTTAAGGCTACTGCACCAACTCTACTCACAGAGGACTCTAAAATATCTGCTAGATTTATAGAAGTGGGGAAGAAATCTGTTCCTCCTCTGAGGTATCCTGCCTGCGTTTTGAGCACAGACTCTGAGAATTCAAGCTTTGGCAGCCAGAGACTATAGGCCTGATGAATACAGAGGAGTGCGTAGGTGCATTTTGTCTAAACATACTTTATGTAGTGATATTGGTTTCTTAACTATATTTCTACTTCAGCGTTGACTCGGTTCGTCCATTCAAGGTCTGTCTGCACGCTCCATCTCTTCTATCCTTGGCAACGCTTTCATGAAACTCATCTTTCAGAAACTGCAGGAGGAGACGTCCCCTGTTATGTTTTCTCAATCCAATCCCCTAGACAAGGGCTTTCTGTCTGATGAAAAACATCTAACTCACACAATCACGTCTGTTAAAGCCATTTAAAAAAACAAAAAAACATTTGCACGATAATGTAATGAAGGTACTGATTTCTATGGAGAGGATGATATAATAAGACATATTAAACATATAGAAAGTACAATTGAAAAATTACATGGAGGTGATGGACGGAGTTCTGGCTGTACTGGATGACATAAAAAGAGAATATTAAATACTGGTCTCATATCTTTTCAGTGTCATCCCCTGCAGGCTCCCTGTGTAATAAAGCTGCTGATGGCTCTTCAAAAACATTGACATCTGAAAAATTAATATAGGAACACCTAATCACATTGAAGAAGCTTCCTCTGGCAGTTAATCCTCTTGGGAAGAAGAGGCGTTCTGATAAGAATGGTATAAAACCAATGCACAATATAATGAAGTTATGAAAGATCAGCTGTCGGCATGTTTAAATTCTCGCTCAATAAGGGCAACTTATCCTACTGGTTCAACTTTCTATTTTATTTTCTCATTTTCATATCTTTGCTGTCCGATATGTTAATGTAAGTGCAGATGTCATTTTAATTTTGATAAAAGACATTTATTCTTATTTTCACTGAAGCCAGACCTTGAGTCTTATCTCTTCCCCTCTCCTCCTCTGCACTGTTTTACTGAGCAGGTGTCTACAGGACCAACCACCGGAAGCAGCAACCTCGAGTTCACCCCTTCATGAAAAAAAAAAAAAAATACAATCCAACTCAACACGGATGCCATTCCCAACATCCAAAAGGCATGTGGTCAGCCCAAAGCCCTTGTGCATCGTAGACAGATTACTCTGAAAGGAACAGAGGAGGCCATCTGGAGCAGAGGAGGGGCGAGGAGCAAGGGGGGGAGAGAGGAAATTTAAGAAATGGAGGAGAAAGAACTGGCTGGATGATTTGGAGGATAAGGGAATGCAGGGCAGAAAGACGGAGGAGTGTAGGGGGTGGCGGGTGGCGGTGGGGGTGGAGTGGGGACAGATGTTTGAGCTTCTATGCCAAAGGGGGATGCAGGGATGCATGAGAGATCTGGACTGCTCGAGCACCAACTTGGGTGTGCGCTACAAATCAGAGTTTGAAAGAGGCTTGACAAGGTAAAATAAGAGCTAATGTGAGGGACGGTTCAAACCTTGGAGGTCTGGATTATTTAAAAACTCTAAGTAAAATATAATCTAATAAAATCTTTATGACACGTTCAGTGTAATGCCAGGGAGGAGTTGGCTGCCGGGTGCTTGGCTGAGATATCAGGGTGTGTTGGCAGACACACACACACAGAGGTTTGAGGGAGTGACGGGTTCCGAGTGTGTTTGAGGTGAGCGGCCGTGTGTACACACACAGCAGTGTGTTAAGAGCCGCTGGGTTGTGTGGTCAGTGGTACATCTCATTAGCACCTACTGACCCGACCTGTTCACTGCACTCACGGAGCAGCGGAGCTGGGGCGTAAAAACAAGCAAGCGTGAAAGCAAACATAAAACACTCTGTGCCAGCAAACAAACTGTGCCCTGGCAGAGAGACAGAGGGGAAGAGTATGAGATCAACGAGCAGGGGTAGAAGCCCCGACGACCATCATCCCCCTCTCCCTCAGTATCTCTCCAACAAACTGAACATCCTCAGCACAGAGAGGACAGATAAACTCTCCCTCCCTCCCTCCTTCCTGGCTCTAAACAGATAAGACATGCCTAACGTGCCTCACACGGGGAGACGGTTTACCACGAAAACGCTGCCACTGCCTCCCTCCACCCCACATCTGAGCAAATCATCAAATAAATCCATGTTTAGTTTCTGCCAGGCCCAAATATGCCAACAAACTCTTGATAAGAGAGCGTGGAGCTAAAAAGCTACATTGTGCTCAACAAAGGGGAAAAAGCAAATCAGGGCTGGGATGTGACAGGGCTTGTTGCTGATGAGGGTGCCGAGTTTGTTGTGGAGAAGAGGGAAAAAAAACAGAGCGGTTCACATCATGCGGGTGAGACCTGCCTAGAAGCCCAGGCCATATGGGTGACATCAATAAAATGTTCCTCCACCATCTCTATTGGAGGGACTGGACATAATATGTGACAAAAACACTGGAAAGTCATGCTTTCTGACATTTATCAAAAAGAGCGCAAAGCTGCAAAAAAGCCAAAGCATTTAGCAGTACCATATTGATGGTAGAGTCAATTACCTGCCACCTACTTTCAAAACACCTACAGGACATCATCAGTTATGAAAGATGGTACGCTATGTTAGAGGCAAACGCATCACTTTATCTCCCAGCTTAATCGAGGTAAGAATTTCTGACCCAGAGAACGACACAAAGAGAGCATCTTGAAAGGGGAAAAGTACCGTGTAGTTTCATTGTTGCAGAGCGCAGATAACCAGACACTCGACAGGCAATTAGAGTCTTCAGTCCACCTGATTTGCATCTATTTGGAATGTGGGATGAAACTGGCACAGCCGGGTCACATTATGTTGGAAGGGAAAACTCTGCCAAACACTCCACATATTTGAACTTGACTAAAAACAAAGTTGAGCACTGATTACAAACACCCCCCCACCTGCAGCGCCAGAATCCACATGCCTTCTATTGTCTGAGTCCCCACCATGTTGTCTCTATCTGGGAGAGATAGCATCTCAGCAAGCCCTCTCTGTGGTTTTCTGAGACCTCCAGAGCCCGTGGGAGGCAGCGCACCTGCACAACAGACAATAGCAAAAAAAACCCTCCTATAGATTCTGCCGGTCTTTGAAGTGGCAGTGGATGTGAGCTCAATACCTCAGGCCCTCTTTTATCGCACGCATCACTCTGTGGTTTCACCGCACCGCCTTTGTGATGAGAGACGGTTCTGAGATGAGCGGAACAGAGCTTTTAAGGACATTCAAGTGCTTTGGTTTGACCAGCCGTTCCACATCAGACAAGATGTTCATCATTAGATGTACACAAAGAGAAAATTACTTGGGTGTCTGAGGGACTTGCTGTGGTACAGCCGCTGTAGTCTGTTCTGCCTCGTACAGTTAATTGGCTTTGGGTTAGGTATCAAAACAGAGACGGTGGGAATATATGTGTACAGTATGGAGGGAGAGATGGCCCAGGGAGGATGACCTGAGAGCTGTAGTGTGTTTGGGCTGCGGAGGGAAAACACCACACAGACGAGATTATCACAGCCTCATCGGATATCCTCAGGACTCCTATAAGCATAAACTAGCTGTGAAATATGACATCATAAAAAAGCTGTGGGTTTTTTTTTATTATGAGGGATCTATGAATTATTCACAGGGAACTCATCACAAAATTTCTCTCTCTATCCAGCTGCTCCTATGCTTGTTTCATATGTAGATCTCCATCTTTGTTGTTTTTCCCCCTCTTTTACTACAGCTCTGTTTAGATGTTTCTCTATATATCACATTTTTTAGTCTTATCTATTCATCCCTCTCTCCTATTTCCTCATTGCCACCCTGTGGGATCAGCAGCACAGCTATGGAGGGAAGATATCGCAGAGGGAAAAAAACTAAAAAAAAGCAGGGGAGTGCGACACTGTGATTGACTGGTGCCCAAGTGGACACCTTCTGTCTTGACAGGGATACGACAAAGTCAAGTGAGTGGAAACCTTGACTACTAAACAGAGACATCCCAAGCATGCCCAGCCCAGCGTCAGTTCTGTCATCATGTGGCTAAAACCCCGACAGTGTTCTCCTTAGAGTGACCCTCTATCTGTCACCATCTATTTTAGCATGGCCCCCTTAACTACACACCATCAGCACAGCACGGCCTTAGCATAAAGACTCTCCTATACTGTACATCAGTACAGTGGTTTACTCTGCTTGCCTGAGCGTGATAGCTCAGCAGCCACGGGGGGAATGAACCAGTCACAGAAGTGCATCTTCTCTCAGTGGTGACAGGCAAGGCCGTACAGTATGTCTCTGCACACTGATGAATAATGATCTCTCTGGGGTTTTTTTTGCCTCATCGCATCTCGTACATAGATACCTTTTTCTGTATGTCCCGCTTTCCAGCCAAATGGAAAGTTACTGATAATAATTCAGCTACGACAATCACTATTGAAATGTCTGTAGCACCTTAAGAGGTTACAAATTCTGCTCACAGTCAAAGGTCAATTTTTTAAGACTGACTGTTGCCCATATTTAGACACTGTTGCATCGTTATCTGTTGTCAACGCTTTGTGTTGGTTATCAGTGGTGATGTGTTGATATCATTGGCAAAATGAATGAGAAAAACATTTTCCATATCCAAATTTGGATGTGTACTCCAATCTAAAATTTTTGTTTCACATGCTCAGATACTGTTGAACAGGATAATGTTTTGCCTCAGACTACTTAAAGAGAAAAATAAATGAGTCAATCTGCACAAACTTTGCCTTTTTTGGCAGCAGCATGCATAACACAAATTCATTTTTGGTCAGTGTGCATTCTAACAAAGCCTACACACTCCGCTTGAGCTCTTCACTGAAATGAGTGAATATTTACTTGGCTCACATTTTGGGTTTAAAGTTAAGTCGCCAGAATGAAAAAAATGTCCATTATACTGTTTGTATAATGTTTTTGTCTTCGCTGTGCAATCCTTTCAAGAATGACTGTTATTATTACCAGTACTACAAAGTTATAAAGAATATACAAATATATGATTCGGTGCGGGTCATTTGACTGGAGATGTTCACCTACACTGTGTTTTCTCTGGTTGTTTTCTCTGATTGTGGTGTACCAGTTCAGTACACTCACATGTACAACAAGGCCAGAGACGGAGGAGGATACAATCCATGAAAACTTAATTTCCTGAACCAAAGCACTTTTTTTTCCTATTCTGTAATAGCTCCAGTAATGAGAAAGAAAATGAAATAACTTTGAGAAATAAATGAAGCATGACATCCATTCACCAGCTAGGCTACATGCTCTGATTCTCCCTCTGTCTCATCCAGGCCCTCATATGCACATGTCAGTATGCTCACCCTCCGTTAGAAATGCCATGCAGGTGTAAGCGGGGCATCGGGTGCACTGTTGCTCTATCTGTCACTAATGTACTCCAAATGATGTTCTTTCAAGGAGTCAGCACTACTCACTAAAGCCTTTGTTTAGAAGGGGGTGCAGTGAGGACCGGCAGTGATCAAGCTGAATGATGTAGTAAGAGCAATCCATGGCCACTCCACATGAGACAGAAGAGCAATGCCCAGGCTGAAGAGGCCCTCCACCTTCTCATCTGTCCACTAAAAGCCCTCTGATGCTGCCTCATGCATGCATCCTCATCCACCCACGCCCCATATAAGCCCATAATGAGCCCTGGGCTAATGCATAGAACAACACAATTAAAGCCAAAATGGACAACTCCCCACTCCAGTCTGTGCACGAGCACCATGAGAGCTCTCGCTCTGCTGAAGTGTTTGCGTGTCCTGCGATGTGAGCTTGACCACTGATGCATGTATATATTGTGTGCGCCTGTGTGTGTGTGTTTGCTCTAAGAAGCAGAACAAAGTTGGCAGCTCCAGCCGGTAGCCCTTTGACCTGTGGCCTGGAGGCCGAGCATAAGACAGCGGTGGCGCTGGTTTGCAGTGAGTTCCTCCCTCTGGCACAGAATCCTTGGCCGGTCACCATGAAACACAGAGGCCACAGGCACATGGACCTGATCCAGGATGCCACGCTTGGTTAGAACTCTCTTGACAAAGAAGAAAAAAAATTCCTCTCCAGAAAATCCTAGAAAAAAGAGAACTGAGGAACAGTCCAACAGCATGCTGTACCGTATTCAAAGAAATCTCACCATCATCCACCCCAGCTCACAGCAATAATTTCACAGAGGCAGTATTTGCTTCAAACTACACTGTGTGCGAGTTAAACTGCCTACACAATGGTACATTTGTTATGGCCCTGATATATTTGTCTTCTTCTGCCTCTTTTTTCTCTGGGCCAAGAAGAAAATCATTCTTGGTTTCTGTGCTGCCTTGCTTTTCCCTGTTTCTGTCACAGCTATTATTTCATGAAATCTGACTCCTGGTATTCTGTTTCTTTTCAATTTCCCTTTCAGCAGGGCCCAAGCATTCCCTCCTCCCATGTCAACCACCCCTTATTGCACAGCACAATGTGCCAAACATATCTCTGTACCAAGAAACAATCTTAAAATCTACATTCAATTTAATTTGCCATTCCTGTGAAGGATAGAAGTAACGAGCTTTGCTTTTCCACAAAAATACTAAACCAGTCACGGTGGGATTTCAGCCTGCCTTTGTTCTTCATCTCTGTCAGTCTGTTTATTTACTCCTCTGAGAGTGTGTGTTTGAGCACTTGTTTTTGGACAGACAGCAATAGTTCAACAGACTACCAAGGAGTCCCTGACAGCCCTCCCGTGATTTCGTTTTTTTCCCAAAGATAATATACACTGTAATGGAGAAGAAGAAAGCAGCTAATTGACCTGGAATCAGAGCTAATTGGCTTCTATTTAGCCACTTCCTGTCCTACAGCAGCACGGACACTGGGGGAATATTCTGTGGCCCACTTCAGAGAGTACCACCAACAAACAGCAGCAATCAGCGGTGGGAAGTGTGATATGGGATTGTATCTGTGTCTGCAGGGTGTGGTGAGCCCCTGGCTGAGCCACTGGCTACAGACAACCTGACCTGTGTTTGCCTGCACGCTGCAGACTTAGCTGATAGATATCTCTGTCTCTGGCAGTTCCCACCATAAAGCCTCATTCAATCTTCCATACTTCATCAGAGGAAGTTACCCTAAGACCTGCCCCCAACTTCCCATTGATCATTTTCTAGATTTCCTTCCGGCATGATGTTGTTCCACTTCATAAGCACATGGCCATGTGTGCATTTGTGGTTACGTGTGACCAAAGGCATAATTTATGCTGGGGAAGAGGGGGATATGCCCCTCACCTCCTCTCACTTTTCCAAATCCTATTTTTGTTCTTTAGCTTTTAAAGGTCTGATCTGACACTGACCCACTAAACTTCCTCTCTTCATAAGAGCGTTGAGATGTTCATCTTCATTGCTTTCAGTTATAAGCGTAACGGCAATAAGCTTTACAAACAGTGGTGAGAGGACTCCAAACTTATTTTTATACTGTGGGTTTTACCTCTCAAACTTTATAAAAGGGTGAGCTAAAAATGTGTCACAATTGAACGTTGTTAAGAGAGCGCACTTATGCAAACGTATGCCCCATTGTGTGACTTTTTGTGAATAATGTGTGCCTGGCCCCGGAGAGAGACGTCAATTTTATTTTATTTAAGCTCCGTGGGTGCAGACAAAGTGGAGCAAAAATACTCAATTTGATCTACGGGTGGCAACTGTCAGAAAATTCACAGTGCACAGTGATGAGTAATAAAACAAATGAAGCAAGACCCAAGTGCTGCTTGCACCATTGTGGCTATGACCTACATCTGTAGAGTGGAGGAATGCTGATTCTTATCTAATGGAGGATATGGCCTGAGGACAAGACAAGTCATCCTGGCACACAAACCTCTGTTTTTCACTGTAATCTTCTCATTCACCGTGTTTTCAGCTACAGCAGGGAGTGTTGGAGACGGTGAGTGTGCCGCTTTAATTGATGCACAGCAGTAGTGTTTGATTCATGTTACATTCTTACAAGGAGAGCCATGAGGTATCCGATGAGAGCCCTGGCAGGCTTATATTAAAGGCATTCTCATGAACCCTCAGCACTTCACAGCGCAAGATCCCAGTCTCTGTTTCCCCCTTCCAGACAGATGCCAAAGTCATTGTTTTTCTGAGCCGGGTTTTCAGAGAGAAAACTTGATCCCACTGGCTGCCGGTGTCACCAGTGGCCCCCCGTCCTCCCCCGTCATTCAATCCCATCTCTCCTCCTTTCAGGAATGCACTTCAGTCATTCTTTCTTCTTCTTCTCTCCCCTCTTTTCTCTGGACCACGGTGCCCTAGGCAGTCTGGGGGAAGTGTGTGTTTGGTTGTCCCAGATCTATTCATCCTCTCTGGTGAAACGGGATACAGTGACCTCCTCTGTGTCCGGTGGTCCCGATCTCAGGCTCCTGTCTGCTAAGTGTCAGAGATCGAGAACTCGTGAGGGGAGGGGGAGGTTACTGGATGGCTGGTCAGGAGACAAGCCTAGAACATGAGCCTGTCAGGCACCGCCGAGAGATGATACTAAATCTGAGTGAATGGGCCAGCAGGAATGTTCTGCAGTGAGTTTATGTGAACTGTGGCTCAACACTGTGGGCTGAAATTCTCAGAGCCATCTGTTGTGCCGTCATCATCTCACTCCCCCAGAACAAAGCAACAGAGCGTATCCAGCATCCAAACTATGACTAATAAACAACACAGTTAAGTAAAATGTGCAATACTGTACCACCGCGGGGGACAGGCACGTAAGTGTGTCGATTTCTATGCTATTTTGATGCCCTGTGACATCACTGCTACAGGCAAACCCCACGCTTCCCATTAATGTACAAAACTAGGGGCAATTAGAGGAAGAGTTCCTCCATTATAAAAGGGGGATATGTATGGCACCCCCTACCTCATGAGACATGACAACCTCTCCGCACCTCACATTAGCATAATCTGCGTTTGCTGTGCGAGCTGCAATTTGTCTGGAAAAATCTTTCCCCCCACAGGTTCATTATTGAGAGCGTGTCCATTAAAAACAACTGAATTACCATCACAATTGGCTCACCATAAGGTATGGTACTGGCACCCTTTGAAAGAGTAATTGGATCTATTAAGGCAGGAAAAAATGCAAGTGACTGTAAGATGCATGTTCCTTTGTGTAGAGGGTGTACATGTTTGTGTGTGTGGGGGTGTGAATATGTCAGTGGATATCTAAGGAAATGCCAGTACATGTCGGCTCCTCTTGACTTTTCCCGTTGAAGCTGCTGAGCAATGGTTAATTGGGACCAATTAAGGCAGAGTTTCATAATTAAATTTAGTATTCTTTAGGCAGTGAGTCATTTTAATTACGATTGTCAGTGAGAAAAGCACTGAGCAGACATCAGTCGCATGAATGTTCTTCGCTTTATGAACTGCCAGACAAGATTTTGAAAAAAAAGAACACCCTCCATCTTTTTTTCCCCCAGACTTTTCTTTATTGTATGGAGCAATGGAGGCCATTGTGCTACTGCAGAGACAGACCTGGGCTTGCGGAGGAAACAGTGGAGCAAAAAAGAACAAACAATCAGAACGATCCATTGGTGGACCGGTCACCTGTGAGAAGCAGCTCAGCGACGTGAACCCATTTACAGTTTAGCCTTAATAACAAAAGCCCCTCTAACTTTGCAGCACCTGCAGCTCTGGACAGCTCATCTTTGCTTATGTTAACAAGCTGAACACGCATTGTGCTCCGTGATAAATCTGACCACAGCCCGAGAAAAGCTCCTCCAAACAGCCCTTCCCTCCTGATGAATGAACAAGCCTGCAAGAGTCCTTGAAGCATGGGGGTTACTAGGAAATGCCACAAACCTATCTGTCTCAATTGTGTTCAATGGCCTGTGATTTCTATGGGTCCATGCAGGAATGTGTGCACCTCTGTGTGTGTGTGTGTATGTCCTAAAAAAAATGAATGCTGTAAAGCCATTACCTGTCTGAAATGGTGGCCCAATTATGACGGTCTCCTTCAGCATGCAGCCTTGCAAAACCAAACCCCATGAAATTGATTACCCACACACCTGGACCTCATTTGTGACTGTTTTTCTCTCTCTCTCCCCCACTGTCACTGACTCTGCTTTGTCCTGTTCATTCCCCACCAAAATAAAACACAAAAATGCTGTTAGGTTACATACATATAGTAAAGTATTCAAATATTAAATCCTAGACACCATGGCAACCATTGTTTTAGGAGAGAAAAAAAAGCAAAGAGAATTAATTTTCGCTGAGACATTAAAAAAATCAGACAAGATATTTTTCACGCCCACTTGAGACACAGAGAGGGTGTGGTAGAGAGACATAGAAAGCAAGAGAGGGCAGGAGATAGATTTATAGATACTGAATAATCACCTGGCTGCCGGCGTTGCCCTCCTTCCTGCTATCATTAGCAACCCTGACTCTTTTATTCCCCCGTTCTATTCTGTATTCCTTCTTTTTAAAGACCCCCCACCCCGCCCTCTGCTTCGGACTGACCTCCCCCATTAGGCCCAAGGTTACCGGTGTGGGCACAAGGACATTCCTTTGAGACAAACAGCAACGCTTGGCTGCCACTAAATAAACAGAGATGTTTTATGGGCGCTGGTGACAGTAAAACTATACGAGACGACAAATCTGCCAGTTGGGCCGTTCTAAACATGCACAGGGGAAATGTGTTTTATCACCAAAGTAAGGATGAATACTGAGAGGTTTTACAACAGTTAATCATCCCTCAGAATATACCTCTGTGATCTATTTTTTATTCATTCTGAGATTTTAGAGTGATTGAATTATCTACCACGGCAGTGCTGGGTGGGTGCGTACATTCAACAGCAGCCAGTCCAAAAACCTGTGATGGCACATCAGTGTCCAGTCTCTTTTCCATCGGGCCTCAGCCTTTTGTCTTAATACTTCCACTGTGCTTCTCTGTGGCCTGTTATAATGAGCTCTCAGTTCTGAGTCTAGGAGGTGGACATATAGCTCCTGGAAAAAAAAAAAAAGAAGCCTATTTGTGTTCTGCTGTTGACCTCCGTCTCTCAGTGGGAAAATCTCTGGAGACTCCCTTCACTCTCCATCCCTCCATCCTTCCGCCTGTCCATTCCTCCCTTCATCGCTGACTGCCCGGTAGCTATGCATATCTGCTGATAATGTTACAGGGCTTTTCCCTCACAGGGATACCTTACGGGGGAAGCGGGATGACAGCACAGTCAAGTCAAATTGCACACAGATGGCTTATATCACTGGCTGTTTGCAAGCAAGCACCAAGGCTTGATCTCAGTGTTTTCTTCACTCAACTCCAGGGACTGTCTGAACTCCCACTCAGTGAACTCAAATATGAGTGGATTTCGGTTACTTGCTGGCTATGCTTATAGAGCATTGACTATGTTAATAGACTGTACCTCAGTAAACAAAAGTGTGTTAGCAACAGAGCAAATAAGCGTTTTATGAGACCGAAATTTTACTAAACTAAAACTAAACAAAAGTGTGTTAGCAACAGAGCAATAACTCAGCATGTGGTAGATACATAAGATAATGGGAAAAAACGAAATAATTTTAACACAAAGCTTACAGTAGGTAGGCAATGTGTATGTGTGTGTGTGTGTGTGTGTGTGTGTGTGTGTGAGGTAATAGATATAGTCACGCGGTGGTGGGTCCCCCACAGCAGTAGCTGGTGAGTATGTCTGGCGTAAGACTGACTGTGAGGCGACCTCTCCTGTCTCTCCTGACTGTTGTTTTGCATTCTTCATAATTAGAAGCGTCCAAGCATGCCAGGCATTCTTAATAGAGGTGTTTTACACTAGCGGCTGACACCATCACTCAATCCAAAGCCAATGGTCCCTTCCCAAAGGTCAACAGCTCAGCCTTCTCCTCCTTTGAGCTGCCTCCTTCCCAGAGATGGGGGGGCCCACTCGTCAGCATGACAAAGCCACACACCTCCTTCTTTTGTTCCCTCCCTCCTGCCCTACCTCTGCAAACCCTGACAACCTACACCAGGGCTCAGCACTAGTTAAACCAAGACTCCCCTCAGTGACGGATGACTCCTCGGCTCCCTATACCAATGAAGATGAATGCTAAGCATGAATTATTAAGGGCCAGAGCAGAGTGGAATATTTTGATATTGAACCCCTTATGAATAATTCCGGCAGGGCTACCCCAAAATGAATTACCTTGTTCTCAATGTATTGCAGAGTGAGATACTCCTCTTTGTCTCCAGAGGTTGAGGTACTGGCAGGAGATGTTGGATGCAATATACTGGAGATATACTGTATATATATATATACAATATATATATATATATATATAACCATGCTATATATTTGTTATCGTGTGCTAGGTGAGTGCAGTCTGGGCTGCAAATTGTTTGGACAGTGCAGGATTGTATATTCCTTTTGATCCAGTGGTCAAAGACGGGTCCATGGAGAGACTCACACTGGGATGAGAAGTGTGGGGAATGCAGAGGGGGCCTGCAGTGATTGGGATGCAAGGGCTGGGGTTGCATGTCCAATTATCTAGCAGGCAAGGAGTGAGGGGAGCTGGCCAATTAGTTGGAAAGGGGAGAGACCTCTGCCACAGACCTCATATACACTCCCACAGAGAGAAAGAGAGATACAGACAGACAGACAGTCAGGCAGAAACAGAGCCTATAGAGACATGGGCAAGGAGAGAACCCAAAAGAAAGACAAAGAAATAAAGACACAACATTTTTCTAATAACTTCCCTGAGAGGTGAAGGAAAGGGAAGGTGAAGACTCTTTTTTCATGTATGGGAGCAATACAGCAAGATCCCAGTCTCACCTGACTCTACTGTATAATCCAGCATATCATTTTGCATGATATCAGCAGATCTTGGTCAAAACATCCATTCAACATCTTTTCATTCTAAAAATTGCAGAACTTTGCTGCTGTGAGAGTTTTTAATGATAGCAGTATACGCTGTATAGTGAACACTGGGGCATAATCTCCATTTAATACACTCGGTCTGTTGACAGTAAAATCAAGAAAAATTATGATTATGACCCTGGAGAATCTGCAGCCAGCCAAATCCTTGACTGAAAACTCTTAATAGGGTTATTACTTAATAAATAATGTCATGTATCCACCACTACAAAGCTCTCTGTGCTGCTGCCAGTGTTCGCGGGGTTTGCTATAATTTACAGTGGAGCTGAATATAATTACTGTTTCTCTTTAAGAAACTTGTCAAAGTGACTGGGGATTAAACCCAGGGGTAAACAAAGAGGAAGACAAAGTCTGCTTTTAACTAACACACAATGCCACTCTGTCTTTCCCTGGATAGTTAATTCTCTGTCAAGTGAAGAGATGCTGTTGCAACAGACCCTCTAGCACATCTGGAGCAGAGATAAATGCAGTGATGAAGAATCATCCATCCTCACTTTCTAATTAAGGAGGTCACTTACTTGTTGACTTTCAAATCATAACTAACTGGTCAGGTTAACAGGACTTAAAGTCTTTAAATGTTTGAGATAATTTGATTTGTTTCTTGTCCTTACAAGAGGTTCAGTGGTTCCAAAAGCTCATTCTGAATAATTGTTGCTTTTAAAGCAACAATTATTAATGTACTGAGGCATACTCGGTTACTGCACAGGCATAAACATGAAATGGAGTTAAGTATTGCTCAACTAACTTAGTCAGTCACCCACAACAAGCTAGATGCAGTTCTAACACCTCAGTTCTCGGAAAATTGCACATTCCAGTAAACACGATCAATATTTGTGGTAACCCATAGATAGAAGTCTGTTAATTATTTGATCATTTTCCTCTATCATTTCCATGACTCTGACAATACAGGGTGATTGCTCACTCACTTCAGGAATGTCTGGTGACTTCTCAATGTCTCATTTAAGTCGAAGCAAATTGAGGGGTTTTGAGTTAAACATCACTGCACTCAGTGGCCAAGTCAAGTCCAAACAGTGGATTCTGTCGTCTCAGACCAAGTGTATAATTTCTGACACCACAGGAATGGAACCACAACTCTAAACTGAGACAATGCTCACTAGCTCTGAAAGACGACTAACGCTGCCCTGCAGTCTTGACTGCCAATCGACTATCAAGCGCTGAGATAACGGGAATTGGTCTTCACCACAATCATGAGCGTGGAATTCTCTTTTGAGGCACCTGCATGGCAGATTATCATCTGCTTCCAAGACTGGAGGACATGCCCAATCATCATCAAAGCAGCAGCCTCCATTTCTGTCTTGCAGGAATGCTCCTCTCTGATACAGAGAAACGTTCAGGGCCTGCAAACAGGATATTAAAGACCTTAGTCCTCTAGTCTTACAGCTGGCTCGCAGTACAAAGGCTCTCGCAGGCCAATAATTAGCCACAGGTCCACTTCACACGCTCGCCTTGACCTCTGACCTTTTTTACTCACCACTACTTCCTGTGAGCATATTTAGGGTCCTGTTGTAAATAGCCCTTTGATCAAGGAGCAGCACAGATGTTTAATACATGCAAAGCCATTAGTAGTCTTTTGTCCTTTAATACATCATAATTTGGAGTTAAGCAGACAAAGGTCAGGAGAGCACTCTGGCCTGACCTGGAAAGGCCCTTGGTGCGTGATTAGTGGTCAGTCTTTAACAAGCCTCTTGGAGGAGAGCTAGTGTGCTGGCTCAGAGAGGGGGTGGCAAGGGGCTGCTTGGCGATGTGCAAAGCAATTCAATGTACTTCACATCAGAACAGAGATTAGAAGTAAATTGGAAAAGGACAGGGTCATCAGTCTTTTAGCCCTCAAGGCCACTCCCCTTTCCTGCGTAGCCACTTCCACAACTGCTCCTGTATAATTATGCTAAATAGAAATCATAGAGAGAATGAGAAGAAATGGAGCACACTGTCAGTCGTTCCATGTTATGAATGAGAGAGGAAAATGTTGAGGCTTGGTGGGAAATGAGTGGTGACAAAACGTGCATTGGTTCAAAGCTTTGTGAATTGTTTGGGGAAGATTCCTCACATGTGAGGCAAGCAGCAGGAAAAAATAAATACAGCCAGTGAATCTTTGCTGGACCATTGCTCATTAGCCATAAACACAGCATTAAAAAATGTTCTTTTGTTTTTTCCATCCTCTCCACATTCAGTATGTCATCTTCCTCTGCTGTATTGGCTGGCCTTCTGCCTCACACTCCACCTATCTCTAATGTCTATGCTGCAGCTCTCAAAAACCACATATGATATTTTACTCACTAAATTCTACAGCATGGAATATATTTCCCTGTAATATACTGTAGGAGCACTGTGATAAAAAGGGCACATAATGGGCCCTTTCCATTTTAGGTCACCCGAATAAGAGTTCAATTATTGCAGGCACACAGATGGGTCCAATGTAAATCATCAGAGGAGCAGCAGTTTGTTCAATGTGCTGATGTGGATGTATAATGAAAACATCAATAAAAATTAGTACAGAGTCTGGAAGCACATTAGGACTATGCTTTTAATAAATCAATCTATCTCTATGCTGTGGCAAAATGGCCCCTTCTTTGTCAGGAATTACAAAGCTGCATAGAACATTCACTCAGTCATTTATCATCAAATACTATGATTTATGCAGAACTAAATAGCTCTAATAATTCCAGCCCATTCCCAGGCACTCAAAAGATACTATAAAAACTTGAGACAGCTAAAACAAGATGTATTAGCAGAGGACATGGGGTGGGAGATGAGGATTGCAGGGTGGCTTCTGGATGGATTAAGATGCAGGAATTTTGCAGCTCAGCATCTGTCTTTTCTGTCCTCGGGCTTAAAGAAGACCTCGGACGGTGCATCTTTCTGATTGTAATCTGCGGGTGACCGCAATCAATGAAGGCCTCTGTTTGCCAAATCAATGGAGGACAACAGTGGGTGATAGGAATTTATCATGCTGGAGTGGTTTTGTGTGTGTGTGTGTGTGTGTGTGTGTGTGTGTTACAGAATTACAATGCAACCTTACACACTATAAGAGCAGAACAATCCCAGCTCCCACTCATCACCACTCATCTGAAAAACTAGAAGACATGAAGGATGATTGTCAATCGGCCCTCCTACTGATCACCCCCCAGGAGCTGCATCAGCAAGGAAGATACAGATTTTTTTTACTTTTTTATTTATTTATCATCTAATTATTTATTAAGTTTTATGACATTTTATGCTATTTGTATTTCATCTGAATTCAAGATGACTAATTGCTAAATTTGAATGTTTAAACATGTGTGGGTATTTACCAATTCTAAAACCCAACCCTAACCTCACACACACCCATTTCCAAACATTCAGAGTTTTTGGGATGTGTAGAAAAATAACCAGAATGATTGCATGCAGATGAAAAAAAAGAAATGCAACGCAATGAAAGAAGGAGTGTCTGTCCATAAAAGGCCATGCTCGAAGAAATGAGAGGAGAGAATGTAGGTTACTAATCCTCCCAAATTAAAGGCATAAAAGAGATTATGTCTGCCAAAGCTCTCACTTCTAGGCCAGTACACTGTTAGACCCTCTGCTCTCAGCTTGACTTACTTCTGTGTAATCAAACATTCTTTTTTCCATTCCACTTTAATTCTTGCAAGCAACGCAAAAAGATAATGAAGATCAGATGTGCATCACAGAAACACAGCAATGAAGAAACAAAAAAACAGTAATGGGAATTTATGTAAACAAAGTCTTAAATCTTGTTCACGTTCTAAACACATAACTTTTACACAAATGCATGACACGTGTGCCAGCGTGTGCGTCTGCACACATTATGCACACTCGTCTCACACTTGTAATTAGCATAATAAAATGTGTGGAGGGAGCCATAGGGAAGACAGTGTTGATGATTTACCAGGGGAATAAAGCCCATGGAATATGGTGGGTGTAAGCATGTAAACACTACTTAGATGCACTTACCTTCCCTTTAACACCTGTCTAAATACAGCACAACATCCAAATAGCTGTTTATGCTCTAGCGTAACGCCACTGACCTTGCTTTTATCCTTGGAAGAATTTCAAAATAGAAAAACCTCATCCAGCTTGTGCATATGTTTAACACACATGCATCGTGACCTAGCTTCAAAGGCAGGCACGTTTTAGAAGTGGCTATTTAAGAGGAGCTTTAGCGGTAAAGCGTGGAAAAGAACACCCCACCGCTGACTGGACTATTTTAAGTTGTGACCTTTCACCTTTAGACAAGGTGATGTCAAACTCCGAATAAAATGCAAACGCAAACCCCAAGCCTCTTTTAACAGCAGGATGCAAAAAATAAAACACTTGGTCCAGCTTGTAATTAATAAACCAGCTGTTAATCACATAGTCTTTCCATCTGATTTAACAGTATGTAGGCTGAGCACACCTGCATCGTATGCACACCACATATTAGTAAGTGAGACAATTCTCTTCCAGTCTGCGGAGCATCGACTGCTTCTTTTCAAGTAATGAGGCTGTGCGATTCAACTGCTCATGCTGAACAGCACAGAGATGAGTGTAAATACCGCTCCCTCCCAGCTGTGTGTGTGTGTGTGTGTGCTCGCCTCACTGAGGGAGCAGTGGAGAGAAAAGAGAACACTAACGCAAGACCAGGGAGCAGATAACTCCGAAGCAGCAGCGCTCCTCTAAGCATGACGGTTGTTTGCATGTGGGCCAAATAGGAGAGGAAGGAAGGGAAACTACAGAGTGCAAAATGCACCACAAACCCACCTCTGTCCCAGGTAATGACAGGGCAGAGCTTCAAAATGAGTAGGTGTGAAGAAGCATGTGGAAAGACAAGCAAGTTTAAGTAGGGGAGCGAGGAGGAAGGAAGAACTCACAGACAGATATGTCGTGATCAGTTGCTTCTTTTTTTGTATGTGTGTCTCTCCAGAGGAAAAAGTTACCCAAAGTTTCCCTTGAAAAAGAAATGTTCAAACGAAGGAAGATATCCTCAAATGTCTCCTGCTTTTTCATTGTAAACCTAATTATCACTAACACATCTGTCAGAGTGAGGCCTCAAAGAAGAGTTTTGTCAGAGAAAATACATAAAAGATGAAAAGAGAGGGGGAATAGACGAAATATTCGCTTTGATGAGAACACATTAATGCTGCTTATGGACATCTCTCCCTGTGTTGTGTTTCCATTGCCCTCCCTCATGTTCAGTGAGAGTTTAAGAGTCTTCTGGAATCTCCCAAATCTCTGTCGGCGGAGGGGCTCCTTTGAGAGCAACCACATCCTAAGAGAAATGCATGCTGGGAATGCTTTCATCCTTCAGAATACTGTCTCTCTGTGTATGAAGTTTATCATAACACCGCCGATACACCGAGATTCCGCCCGTGTAAAGTTCAGACGGTTCGCAACAAATAGCTCGGCTGGTTTTCCAGGAGGTGACTGTTTACAGGTAGGTATAGTAGCGGTGCGGAAAGACATAAATAAAAGGTTTTACCGGTGAAAGTCATTACTTCTGACATTAGCACAGGGCTCGTTAACAGAAACACTATCATCTTGTGTGATAATCTCTGCCTGTCTCATCCCTCACACTCTCCTCCCTGCTTTTGTGAAAGGTTAAGAGGGAGGTGATTTGTTATAAGGAGAGGATTAATCCAGCTGTCTTACTATCACTTGGCTGCAGGACTTTGCTGATAACAGTTGCCTTTTCCCACAAAGTTGACATAGAGGAATTAATAGTATCCATTTATCCGATACACAGGTACTGTAGATTCATGATGGAAAAAAGCAGTGCCACACAGATCCATCTTGAATGAACCCACTTAATAGAATAAATCTGTGTTGAAGACATGTACTTTACAACAGATACACACGACTGTACAAACATGATGTGTCGCAGGTGAACATGAACATGCAACACGTAGAAATAGCCAAATACAACACTGATACCCCGGCCGTGTCACATAGCTCTACACGAGGCTATGCTCACAAACTATGACATGAGATGCGTCGCCTATCTGCCTTTATATGATAATTCGCCACAGTTGACGTGCTGGAAGCCAGATAAGCCAAGTCAGGCTGGGAAGATAAATTTGACAGGGTTCGCCTGGGACCACTGCTAACATATACTGAGTTTATTTGGGGACAGTCTGGCGTGAAAGTGAGGATATGGCCTGGTGATCTTTCTTGTTCCAGGTGAGAGCTTTGGCTATTACATTTAGTTTCATTACAGCAGCAGCAGCAGCAGCTGAAATCCATGTGCAGGGAGCCATAACGAAGAGCAGAAGCACCCTCACACAGGTGATGGGGAGGGAGCTGCACTTGAGACTGTGATTTGAGAACACTTTAACAAGTCAGGAACCTTTTGTTTATCTGGGGAAAGTAGACTGGACAGACACATATGCTCATGTCAGGAAATGCAGTGTTTCAAAAAAATATAAAATATCCCACATCCTGTGTGGAAAAATAACCTGACTGAAAGGGATCAACCTTCACAACCCCCCTGCTATCCTATCAATATAAGTTATGTGACTGAAACTGTAGCAGGTGTGAATTACAACCCATTATGGATAACTGATTCTCATATATTGCTCTAGTAAAGATAGCTTGGGTCACAAGGCCAACCTTGGCAACCGGTTTCACTGCTATATATCAGTAAAAAAACAGTTTACGGATGAAACAGATGATAGGCAGGGATAAAAGGTTAGGCTATTCCTCTGAGTCCATCGGCCTGTATTTACTTCCATCAGCGGAGTCGACCATCAGTGTACAGACTTAGTGATTTGACTGAAGGTAAGACATTACAGTCAGGAATAATAGCGGCAACTACAGGAGAAGCTCAAGGATCTTCTGCTGATAGATGAAGAGACTGACAAGTGCTGCAGAACGCTGCTGATATGCACCTACTGCAACCAAGGGGGACCAATTAGTTATTAGGAAGTACAATCATTCACACTTACCTGAAGATAGTGATTAAGTATCTTTCAGCACTCCTCGTTTTATCTGGGAGTATGAGTGTGTGTGTGCGTGTGTGTGAGAGAGAGGGAGGGGATGCATGTGAGAGAGCGAGAAAGAGAGATAGAAGGAGGGGGAGAGGTTCCACACACATCCCATCAGACTTTGAGGTATGGTGATGAAGTGTGGCAAACAGACCCTATTAACACAGAGTAAAGCTCTGAGGCCGCCCTCGCCCCATCTCCAACTAAACACAACAAAACAAACAGGGTGACCCTGCTTTAACCCTGACTCTGTCCATCCATCACCCAGCAGCACACACACACACACACGACTGAAGCCCATATCTCTGCACTGTTGACATCGGGCCTACCCTGTGGAGAGATTCATTCTGCTTCCCTCCAACAGCTCCAGCTCACACACAGTTCACACCGTGAGCACTCTCGCAGTGTTCCCACATTTGAACAGATTCATATGGTTTCTTCATTTTTTAGAGTACAAAAAAGCTCATAAATTGACAACAAACTGTTCAAATTAAAGAACAGATGTTCCAGACTTTTTGCATTTAATGGCTTTCCACCTGCTCGGTAACAGAGCTGGAATAGTAAATGTGTGCCGTGCTTAAAAAAATATAGTTCCACTAGAATTGTTCTTTATTTCCTGGAACATATTTTTACTGTGAAAATGTTCTTTCCAACTTTTACTCGGAATTTCTCCTAAAGAGGCTGTAATAAGGTCTCTCTCTCTCTTGACAAGCCTGCGTTACTGCCAGTGCTCTCTCTGATCTCTTCCACTTCGTTTGGCCAGCCTCTGTTTGTCCTATTTCTAAACTATATGGTAGAGCAAGGTAGTTAGATGATGCGTCCATTCCTCACCAAACCAGGCAGACAGATAAAAGATAAGGGCTTAGACAGTCAGACGTGGTCAGCAAGGCAGAGGAAATCCCTGTCATTTGTCTAAGGCCCTGCAGACGTATGTTCAAGCTCAAGTCTCGACCCCCCTATCTCTCTCTTTGCTTCTCTCACTAGTTTATGGTTCATGTGGAGGTGAGGGTTCCTACCCTAACCCCCCAACCCCCCCAACCCCCCCGCCCCACACACACGAACACACACACACACACACTCTTTGGTGACCCCTTGCTCCCTGCGTGTCTCAGTGTAGCAACAGACCCCCTCAGGGATTGACCTCTCTCTCCAACAACCTGAAACACACACACACGTACACACACATACATCCACACATGTTGCTTTTACGTGCTCTGCAGGTGTTGCAACATAGCCAAGCAGGAAGAATTCCCAGCACAGACATAAACACACTAAGAACATGAACAAAGGGCCAGAAAGAGAACATGATGATAGTATGGGCATTGTTCCTTTCCCAAGTACAAAAAGAGACAGGGGCCGACATTGCTCCTTCTCCGATGCCTCCACTCCACTTGACAATACCTTTGCTAAGCCCAGCTGAAGAATGAAGCAATAGGCGAGGTTTTTTTTTTTTTGCTTCAAATGGCAGGTAAGGTCTGTGCCCTATTGTTCATGAGTGGATTTAGAGGATTTAGACAGTGCTTGGTGTGCCAGAAACTTTCAGAGGAGGTAATTATTGTAATGTGATCTTGAATGGCGCAACAACAGAGGAGAAACTAGTATTACTGCTTGGTGGGAGGGCGTTTCGGGACAAGAGGGCAAAAGAGACCTGGGATGACCCGGGGATGCATAGCGGGGACGATCAGTCAAAAGTAGAAGAAAAAAAAAACATTTCTCTGCTCCGCCTGTCTCCTAACACATGTGATGAAGGATGCTTCACAGTGTGACGTGTTATCCAGGTCATGCGTGTATTCCCACTTACAGCTGGCCCATAACTCCGCTGCAAATGTCTCCTGTTTCTTCTGGTGTTCCCATCACTTTCTACCAAGTAGCTCCAGCAAATAAAATAAAAAAAGCTCTATAAACCGATATAACTGCCTAAACCACCACTGATGCACCGAGACAAGTTGATCGTGACCAACCGGTCATGAAATACGAGTACGCACTGTGAAGCTATACAGCGACACACGATTGTAGTTTCCTTGTGCATCCACACAGATGTCACTTTGCAAGTCAAAGCAGCTAAATCAATTTTTCATCATCTATAATCAATAGTGGAGAGAATATTAAGTTCGCTCACCCATGAAAATGTAATGCATGGTTTTTAAACACATACCTGGGTGTCATCATGGACAGAAACAGCATTGTGCCCTGACCCCAGCTGCTTCACCTCTCTGTGGCCTGGCAGCACCCCTGGGTGTGCGATGGTAATGAGAGGGCAAGGGGACAGGCAGCAAGGTTCACCCACAGAGTAGGGGGCAAGGGGGCAGGCAAGAGAGGCCAAAGGATATGCAAGGGGGAGGCCAAAAGATATGCAGGTCTGAGGTGCATACTAAAAAGGCTTCAATTACAAATAAAATTGGCAGCAATCTTTGTCAGTCCCATCACAGCTAATAAAACTGCCCTGTGATCCAAAAACCCTGCTGAGCTCAGAGGATCTAGGAGGAGAGCTCTGCATATCTTAATCCCCCCCTCGTCAAAGGCAGCATATCTTGACATTAACTGTTCTTGTCACCTTTAGAGGGGGAGGTTGGTGGGAGGAGGGATTCTCTTTCCATTACGACGGCAAATGAGACACGAGCAGGAGAATAATACCACTCCTTTGAATGTTAAGAAAATACAATGAATCTGTTTATTGATATTTAACACTAGCGTATAGATGAGGAGGAGAAGGAGAGTCTATGTTATGTCCTTTACTTCTTCCACAGCAGTTCATACCCACAGGACTGTGGGTTAAGTGACAGCTTGGGTCCATCACTAAGATGAATGGTTCTGTCTTACCCAAGGCCTTTTAATTAGCTCCACAAGCTGCCTTTTATAAAGAGCACACACATGCACACACACACACACAAAGACACCCCTGCACACATGTGGTGTTATGCACATGTGTTCACAAACATGTGCCCACAAGCAAAAGCAAAGACGTATGAAAATAAAAATGTTTGGTTTAGGGGAGGTTTGAGAGGATGAATATTTTTGTGATTTTCATTTATTTTTTGTCTCAGCACACACACACACACACACACACAGTACACTGCAACAAAAACGACAAACACAACAAACACATTTGATAAATGCTAACCCTTGTTCATGTACAATGAAAAACTGTGGGTGTTAGAAGTCATTTCCGCTGGTTGAGATCAATCCATCATCATGTTAGTGGCAGAGAAAGGGGAGGGGGGTAGCAGTTGGTGGACTGGGAGAGGCACTGGAGGGGTTAGCAGCCTGGTAACCAGACGGGTGCCATCAAGATGGGGACAGGAAGCAAGAGATCACTCTCCTCCTCCTCTGGCTCCTTTCCATTCTCTCTATTTTTCCTCCTCCTCCTCCTCCAAGAATCTTCCTCCGCACATGGTCGGGAGTGAGGAGTCCCATCCACCATTAGAGCGTGGGTGGGGTTGTAACAGGGCCTGGGAAGGTTTCGACGAACCACCAGGGCTGTTCCAATTACAGAGTGACTGATACCAGATGATGAAGCTTGCGGCATCTCACATTAACATCCACCATATCCGCAGCATCTGCCCAGATGAAGGGCTATGGAGGGACACTGCTCTCCACACAGATCCAGCACCATCCAATTAGTGGGGCTGCCAGCTACCAAGCATTATGGTTGGTAGGTGAAAAAAAAAAAAAAAGAAGACTTTCTGAGTAGCTCTCTGTCAAACCTGAGCCACCGAGCGAAGAAGCTGTTGTAATTGTGTGGCATGCTTTCATTAGCAAAAGGTCCTTCGCCGGGCTGCAGTACACTGGCTTAGCTCCGTGTGAGATAGGAGGAGAAAAGAAAAGAGAAAGGAAGAGTCATAAGAAGAAATAGTGAGAGAGAGAGAGAGAGAGAGAGAGAGAGAGAGAGAGAGAGACTTTTTTTCATTTGATACAGCCATAGACAGTCAGTGAAGTGCACATAATGGCTTGATCTGCCAAGCTCGTCCTCTGGAATGTTCCCCCTTTTCATCCTCCTTACCCTACTCGTTCAACCACTCAGACACACACACACACACAAAACACATAGACAATAAAAACAGCAAAGGGGCTTACAGTACATCTGTCACACTGCTGGAGCAAACACTGTAGCCTCGCAAGACATCACCAGCTGTTCTCGAGCCCTGACTCAAGGTTTGTTTATGGCCCATTGTTTTCTCTGCCCTGTCTTTCGCTCCTCAATTTCAATTTACTCAGATACACGCTAACACAAAGGAGGGCAGTGTGTCAACGCCCACAGGCCTTTGAAGTGCAGACTGAATGTTAGTTTAGACATCTGAGAGCAGCTTTGGAGTGAGTGTGCTCTCCTCTCCCCTCTTCTCTGCTCTGTGCCCATTCATTGCACATATTTGGCAAGATATAGGACCCAGAGTACATGAGGAAGGAGATGGAAAACACTCTGCCACCCGCTGCACAATTTGACCCTCAGCTGACCCAGGTTGTATCACTCCTGAAGATATGGAGGTGCAACAGGAGCAACTGAATGAGAACAAAAAAACTAAGCATGAAAATATTATCTGCACTGAACGCCTCGGAGTGGTATCTGTTCTTAAAACATTATTTCCAAGTCAGCTCCCCATGGAAATAAAAATAATTCTTTATCAGAGCTTTTTTAAATACTGACAACTATATCCCATAAATCTGTCAGGTGCACTGTGAGTAACTGCATTCCCTGTCTGCGTGGAAAATGGTCATAGCTGCCGGGCAAGTCAAACAGATTTGATTTCAGTTATATCTAGTAACAGTACGTTTTTCTTCCTCCTGCGCTGGCTGTAACAGAATATGCCTTGTTCCCCTTGGCCTCAGGAGAAATATTCTGCCTAGCAGAGCTAGAGATGGACACAGAGACCCCTGCCTGACTGTGGCTGGCGGCAGGTCTGTGGGGAGTGGGCTCATCAGCACTCTGTTGGAGGGGGGAGAGAAGGATGGATGGATGGAGTGGAGGGGTGGGGAAGGTATGGAAGGGGGAAATCAATGAACTAGCCAAGTAAATCCTCTCTCTGGTCCAAATTTCCCTTTTCTCTATTTTGGATAAAGGGATGGTCCACAGTACTCAAATTACAGAATCACCCAGGAAAATACATCCATGGACAGATGTGAAAGAGTACCATGGCAGGACACACCCAATCACGCACAGCACTGACAACTTTTCCTAGTTTTGCAACATCCAACCCAAACTTATTCTAGTGAGAAGGTTAAAGTGCTTGATATATCTACAAATGCAGATGAACACCAAAACCAATATTACTGAAACAGCCACAGGGTGCCTCTTCAGACACATCCAGATACAGTATTCTCCTAAGGGGGCTTCATTCACTTCATTAAACACACAGACTCTCTCTATTTTCTTTTGTTTCCTTGCATCGGTGTGTCTTGCCACGATGTCTCAGTATGCGTCTAATCCTTCTGTCTGTGAACTGTCAGTATGTCGAATATATAAAGTCCTGACTGTGATGAAACATGAAGAAGCTGGACTCCTGAGGATGACGGTAAAAGACAGCATCCCCTGACAGGTGTCCTGACACCTCTTCGAAGACAGCTCAGGAAAACAGACACGGGAAACAAAAGCTCTGTCTCCGACTGAAGAAGTTATCCTGCATTTGATGCTGGAGGGGAAAATACATCATGGAACAATACACCCACTGCACGGATAAATTCAAGATTGTAATCCCACCTGTTGGTCATGTGTTCAAAGGCATTTTCATTACCGGCGTCCTTGAGAGAGAACGCTTTAGTTAGTTAGTCAACCTGCCGTTAGGACACTTAACCTCTGTCTATGGAGCCATCAAATGACCTAATCGATCCCTTCAGATCAGTAAAGAACAGCAAACAATGGCCAACAATCATGGTGAGCTCAGGGCTGAGGGCAAGGCCCAGAGCCTCTCCCACAAGGTCAATATGGGAGCCACTCTACCTTGATAAGAGAGCAATGGGACATAAAGAGAAGGCAGAGACTGCGGCACTTTACAGTCAGCCTGAATCATAAAGATGACCTCATATGTTTGTCCATCCAGCTACATCGAGAATCGAGGGCAGAGGAAAAGATGGTTCGAGTCAGGCTTTGACTTCTATTTGATAGGACATAGAAAAGACCCCGAATCCGCCTCATGCAGCCTCGAGCTCCGAAGTGGCAGCTAAAATCATTGATCCTGACTCCTGTCAACAAAGCCATGTCACTGTTATTCAGACTTCATCTATCTAAAAGGACCATGTTTGATGAAAGGACAGCTGTCATAGTGGGGGACCTGCATAAGTAGTATGATGACAGAGTGATGCTGAGAAAAAAGGAGGTCATGTAGCTGAGAGGCACTTAGGAGTCCTGGACCGAGGGGGCCAGGATATTGTTCGTCAACACGACTAACCCCATGGGGCTCACAGAAAACAGTCTGGCTCTCATTTAGCCTGTCCCTGTCTCTCCAATTGGAACCACAGTACAACAAACACACTAGCACTTAAAAATGGATATTGAAAATAGAGATTCACTGATAGGCTGCTTGTTTTTCATTCCATGTTGTATAGGTCCTTAGGTCGAGAGATTGTAATCATGATTCAAATATTACTGAATAAATATTTTAGATTAGATGGATCTCCAATGGTCTCTACAGAGGAAATTGGTATTACATGCATATTTTTTACTTAATACTGTTTATACAGACCAAGGAATTATATAAAATCTGAATTTGGAATTTGTTAAAAAGCAACATCTGCATTGAGATGTACCTGAGTGTGAGTCTAAGTCAGAGAATTACACTGTACTAGGAAATTCAGGCTCTGGTAACCTAGTATGTTAGTGTGATTATAATTCATGTACTGTATGAACTCTCTGCCTGCAGGAAGTGACTGACAGAAAAATAACCTGTTTTTCTATTAAACACGGGCATTGAGTCCTACATCCAAAGAGAGCTACTACTCAACAGATCCTGACACAGTACGGCACCACAGACTGGCCAAGTTGTCGAACATAAGCATGCTATCTGCAGTTCACATTTTCCTGGCGGTATTTCTTGGAATATATGTTTCAGTTTTTCAGTTTTCTCTTGCCACCATTTGAAGCCACCAACGTGTGACTTGGCGAGCGTATAACCTGAGGTCTAAAAATAAAAGGAAACGGCGAACAAGCCAAGGCATTAAAATTAAACCTAGACAGTAGCAGAAGAAAACACAGCAAGCACTGGCATGTGTCTTGTCGTTTTAGTGTAACATGCAATCAACTTGTTTTCTCATTTTCATCCTTTTTTCCTGACAAGGGCTTACAAAAAAGCAAGAGAAAAAAAAACCCTCATTGGAACAATAGAGTTATGATTGTTGTGGGCACAACGTGAAACTTATCTGTCATGTATCCTCTTCCAGTCTGCGGCACTGAAGCCTTCAGAATGAGAAGAAAAGCCAAGAAATGTCCCTCTGGTACAATGGCGGCCTTTGTCAAGCTGCCGGCTGATACATAGCAAACAAAATGGTAAATGTTTGAGCAATGAAACTGAATATGTGCTCATTGCTCAAAGCAAGGCCCGACCTGCTCAGTTGTTTGGCAGCCTTACTAAGCGCCTGGGGAGAGGAGAGGAAAGTAAAGGAAAGAGATGGATGGTATAAAAAGCTTTTTCAATGCTGTACAAAATACCTAGCTATTATCAATTTAAACGCTTGCTCCCTCCTTTTAGCGATCTGCCTTCTCATTTGGTCTGAGGGATAGCTTGTAGTATGTGTTTTTTTTTTCATTGCTAACCAGATGAGTGTGCAGTATTTCCACATTTGGGCCTCTGGTGACAAACCTATGTTTGACTTTTGTGCTCTGTTTGGATTTGGGCCCCTGATCTTGTTCTGCCAACACATACAGTACAAGTCCATAAGTCACTCAGCTGGCTTGTTGAAGGAACCAAGGCACTGAGTGTTTCTTTAGTCCAAGTGAAGAAAAAGCTGAGATGATGGAGGCTTTGCACAGAACAGATAATGACTACTTTCTTCGGTTGCTGACTCTATCTTAAGGTCCCCTAGATCTGGATGAGGGCCCTGCAACACAAATGGACTTTGAAATTTACATGAGGGAAACCAGAGCACGCCTCCGATCTCAAGGGACAATGATTTGGTACCAGGCTTTGACATACTTGTCCAGATTCAGAGCCACGGTCATGTTCACTCACCCACTGAGAATATCCAGATTTATCCTCCTTCACAAACTTTCAAGGCAGGAATACAAATTGCATGTGACATCACGTTGTAAAGACACTGAGCAGAACTGCAGCATGAAAGAAGGTATGGACAGGAGGAAGGAGAAGATGAAAGGAGGCACCAGGATGTCACAGTGAGTCTATTGTGGATTTTTTTCAAGACCCAACGTGCCCTTTGTGGGGAGAAATCAACCATGTCTTCCTGTGCATGTCTGGTAATGAGGGTGTCCAACCAAGCTAACAACTCCCAACAAGCCAACACACACACACACACACACACACACACACACACACACACACACACACACACACACACATATGACTTAAAAAACAAAGCATTGTCAAAACATTTTTACTACTTAAAGTGGCTTTGCTTAGTCTACCTACTCACATTGTGTAGTCCTGGTCCATAAATAGACGCAGCCAAATGGTACAACATAAACTTAAGACCGAGTTGTGTCCCTCAGCAGCATCTGCCACAGAGTAAATCTGCCCACAGCCTGCAGCTGTCAACAGGAAGCCCAGAATGACCTCTATACACACACACACATGCTCAAAGAGTCAAACACACACTCGGGCTTACACACACACACACACGTCTTTCATCCATCCATGATTGGCCCAAGTCCAGCACTACACCACATATCAGCTCAACTGCCTTATAATACAAGTTGATATTCAGTCTTGTTTTGGCAGAGCTCTGGGTTATTATTACAGCAGAGTGGAATTAGTCAAATAAATTCCATCAGCACGCTGCTAGAAATAAGCAAATTAAAAAAGTGCTATTGGACATTTTGTAAACACATGCTATATTTAACTGCAGTGCCAGTCCAGATACCCTGTAGCAGAGTGTCGACAAATGCCCGTTCTCGAAGGAGAGAAACGTTTCTGTTTTTTGTCAGTGCAATAGCTCCAAAGCACCTCGAGTCGAGTGCTGCGCCTCAATTGTCAGTTTGCTCATATTTTCCCCCAGCCTGTTTGTGGAAAATTTACAATGAGCATTTTAACAGTTTGTTATTTCATGGGCTGGCAGAGTCAGTTTGCTGAGAGCCTTGTAAATGTGTTTTAGGACCTCCAATAATCAGTAGGGCTAAAGGCACTTGAGAGAGGTGAGGACATGAAAGTAGCAGTTTCCAATAATCTATCACGGAGTGACAGAGGGAAAAGGAGTAAAGTAATTGGTGTGTGTACATGTGTGTTTGTGACTGTCTCTTCTTCAGTCTGTATCAGAAGGCATCACGTCATGTTTCATAATTTTCCATTTCTGAGTGCATATCCTGAGGACGAGATGGGAGGCTGCAGGATTTAGAAAACAGCTTCTACCATGTACAAATCATGTTATCATCAGCCTTCATTAAATATACAACTGAAATGAGTCAACAGCCTTGATGAAACAAGATGCACACACACACACACGGCTTCATGTGCACTCTCAACACACACGGGCAAAGGAGGACAGACCAGGAGCGATCCATTAACAGTAATGAGCGTATAGCAGTCAGGGGGATCTCTGGGCCTGACAGCGGTAGAAAGACAGGGGGTGTGCACCCTGTTTCAGTGCCAACCTGCCATCTGCGCCCAATACCGGCTGAGTTAATGAGGGGATTAGGCCCACATGCACAGCCCTGGGACAGGGCCCCTACCTTGCCACCAGCAGGAGTCCACCACACCGGTACTTTAATATGGAAAACATGACACAGGCAAGGTGGACCACTGTGCACATGCTGAGCAGAAACCCCACCGACTGTCATCGTGCAAGGACATGCGGCTTGTCTGTTTGGTCATTCCTTTATAGATGAGGTGTGTATGCGTGCGCATTTCTGTGACTATGTCTCGTTGACGTATTAATAAAGAACTATGAATCTGAACATGAAGCGAGTACAACTAAGCACACAGGGAACACTGGGGATCACAGGGACTCTCTCCTCATTTGGCACAGACAAAGGAGCTGCTTGATTAAAGAAAAAAACCACGGGGCAAAACAAATCTGTTCACCTAGAAAAGATTCATATTAGGAGAAAGGGACAATCTGTTGAACAAGTGTGTTAGCAGCTCTGTTGAGCAGTGACCCCTGCCAGCGCTGGGAGCAGACCACTGTTTACACCCAACACGCCATCAGCACCCCTAAACCACCTCTCCAGACCGCACCACCTGAGGCAGTCAACCACTTCACACTGGGGCTACGAGGAGCAAGAGGGCCCTCAGGCCTTCCCAGCTCATAGTGACATCTTTATGTGTCATTGGCTCCTCACTGCCATCACCACCTCATTCTCAACACTGAGGATGTGCTCTATTGCAGAAGAGGTGAAGAGAGGAAGGCTACAGCCGAGGACTCCAATGGCGAAGAGTCACAGACACAAATTAGAATTTAAAAAAAAGCTGATTATAAAATAAATGACCAGATAAATGAATAAATCCAGTGACCTTGGGTGCAATTAGCCCTTAATTACTACACACAATCTGCCCTGGGAGATAGATTAATTAAAAAAGGATAATGGAAGGTAACAAGGGAGGCTTTCTGTGGAAATACCTGCCAGAAAAAAAGATCCACCACAAGCATCCAGCGTGATGATTTCAACGTGAAGAATGCTCTGTATCTATAATGCAAGTCATAGTGTAGAGTTGTTGAGCAGGAAGGGAAAAAACAAAAAGCAAAAGTATAGAGAAAAAAACAGTGGCTGGCATTGTAATCTAACACTCAAACCTCATGAAGCTCAGAATTTATTATTATGGCTTTGGGAAGTAATGAAACATGAAATCGCAAAAAAAAAATACTACTGGTAATATGCCATTGAGAATGCTGAACATTATAGTTATTATCCATGCACATCTACCGACATTCATGCTGGACATTTTAATTTAGACCTTTCATGCCCAATATTGCCTCCTGACCACAGCAAGGAAACTTTAACAACTAGTCAAATTGGGTTTTGGCAAAAATTTGAATTTCGTCCTGTCCCCCTTTTTTACTCTGTCTGTGTCTGAGCTTGTTTTAATCCACAAACTGCGGCTGGTCCTGCTCCTGAAACTGAGATGGACGTTGTTTCCTACTTCTTTCCTTTATGTCTGTTGAATCCATCATTTTCTTGCCCACTACCCATGCTGCAGCGCAGCTCTCTGGATTAGAGCGGAGACAAAGCCCAGTTCGTATATGCAGCCAAAGGTCAAATGTGACCATGAGCTTTATGATTTGGAACGGAATATTTCTTTTTTTCTCCGTGCCATGTGAGTCCAGCACTCTTAAGGATTAACTACCAGTCTTCTTACGAGTCCAAAGGACAATTATGTTTATGTAATGACCGTCCCTTTTCTCTGCCCCCTGCCCCCTCCGGTCTGCCTGTCTCTCCACACTGGCTGATCAAGGCCCTGGGAGCCCTGTAATAACAGTCTTGTTTAGACACTCATCACTGATTGTCAATTAGAGCTTCTGTCTCCTGTGACCCCCAACACAGAGACTTTAAGGAGCTGTTGACAGACTCAGTCGTCTCTACCTGGTTAGTCATGGTACTATTTAAAAGACTGTGTCACCTCAAAACATCCAGAAAAGAAGAGCCGAGCATCTCCACAGTTTCAAACAATATTAGCAGACAACCAAGAAAAAGGAATGCAAAAAAGCTGGAGCCTAATGGCTGAATGCAGTATGCGTTAAAAAAATAATCAAATAAAACTGCTGGCGCTCTCATGGATTGAGTCATCACTGTTTCACCAAAGCCTAATAAAGAAAAACAGGCCCTAGAATAGAGTCAAGTGGAATGAATGGCATGGCTTTTCTGGGACTCATATACAGCCTATCAGACCACTGGTTGAGCAGACGGGACATTGTCCAGTGGTAGTTTTTATTGGAAGCTTGTATTTGTTAATGTGTCTGGGCTCCTGCACTGTTGAGAGAGAAAAAGTTGAACAGAGAGGCTGTTGTGCATGGGCCTGGCTGAGCTCCACTGTCCCCTCCAGCCAAACTACCATATTCACACTTTTTTTTTTTTTTTTTACAAAGCCTTATGAACTGGGGGCACTCTGTGTGGGTGAATAGTCACTTTGGCTCCTCACACATAGAGTACTTCTTTAGAGTTCACAGTGTCAGCTGGGCTGAGAGCAATTGTTCCAATGAGAGTGCTTTTACTTTACTTTCATCACTTTTACTTGTCCAGCCTGCCTCTGTGTCTTTCCGGGCTGCTGAATGGCTGCCTACACCCTCTCTTTCATGGTGCCCTCTCTGTTGCTGGAGTAGTGACGCCTAGGCAGGGCCTGGGTCTTAAATAAGGGCTTGAGGCCTGACACATGTGGCCTGCGAGCTGACAGCAGCTTTGTGGCAGAGGCAAGCGGGGTGGGAGTTGGGGGCCAGGGGCCAGGGACACTCAGGGAGGAGAGACAAGCTGAAGGAGCCCCTTGAGAAACAGCCTGGCCTGGCAACCACAACAACACCTCAACAAGGGCTCCAGTCATGCAGCCGAGCTGGGCTGGAAGGAACGGTACCGCTGCTGGATGCCAACAGGAATCAAGACAGCCTACGTCAGAGAGGGAATTGGAACATTACAACTGAGGGAAACCTAAAAGAGTGAGCAGAGAGCTGATGGACAGAGGGTTGGAGAAAAGAAGAGAGGAGGGAAATAAGGTGAGGGAAGCCTGAGAGCAAAGCAGACACTCTTGGTGGGCTAATAGCTCCAAAGAAACTCTCTTTTCGGTTTGTCTCAGAGAGGAAGCAGGAATAAATTCTGAGCAAAGCAAGCCGGTAAAGGCTGAGTAAAAGGGATGTTGTGAAGAAACAGAAGCAGACAGGTGAGAGGGGAGAGGAGAGTGTGCTGTGTGTCACAACACATTGCTGCATGTATCATGGTACCTGTGAAAAGGCCAGCAAGGAGATAAACAACTCCAGAAGACACAAGAAAAAAACAAAAAACAGCCAGAAATAATTCAATGTGACAATGGGGAGAGAATATAATAACAAAGATAACAACAAATTAAAATGAAAATGCATACTGTAAGAGAGTCAAGTTTTATCGATTTCGATAGGGATCAACAAAACTGTCTCTGCATCAAAACAGCATTAAAGATTCATATTATTGGTTATCACCAATAGAATTTCAGCAAAAATGCTACAAAGCTGAAAACATTTCAATGGGAGGGAGAAAAGGCGAGGAGGAGGAGGTGGAGGAGGAGGAGTGGGTGGATTTCCAGGACAGCAGACAAAGAGAACGACAATTACAGAGGCTCTAAAATCTATTCAGTGCATTTTGCTGGGAACCGTTTCTCCTCCTCCATCTCTTTCTCCCTCCCCGTCTCCCTGAGTCACTGTACAGTCCTCTGGCCTGATCCCAGCCTAATCCTCCACTTTACCTCCATCTCAGATGATTTCACAGTTGTCAGTGAACACTGAATTTCCTCTTTCTTCCCACAAATGCTAACTGGGGGACATGCCAACATGGCACAGAGATAGTAAAGTAGCTTGTGGACGGGAAATGTGTCTCCCAAAAAACTGGCAAATGTTTCCCTCACGGTTGTTAGCATTCTTCACGAGACCAAGTCGAAGCTCTTGGCGAACAGTTTCATTTAGCAGGTGAAAACATCCAGACGGGAGCGGCTGTCCTTCAGAAAGCCAGAAGAGCGGTCACACCACATAACGTCCTTCCTTTAACTTTGGAACCGTCAACATTTCAGTAACGAGACAAGAGCTCCTCTGTGAAGCTCCATCCAAGTCAAAGGACACCTCTGAGAGAAGCGCACACACTCGCATATAGGCACACAAGTGCACTGAAGGTCATGATGACATCCCCACCTGTTCCCAACCGATCAACTGATGTCCACACATTGTAATGGAAGTAGTGTCTGCGAATGGTATTGAAGGGGCTGACCAGGAGCAGACTCTCTGTCTAATTACAGTTGCAGAGGTCACTGTCCTCCATGCAGATAATGTGGATTTACCGACACTAAATCCTGCCATAACAAGCCGTGGAATCTATCTGACACAAAGAAAAGAAGAAGAAGAAAAAAAAAACATACAGCTGTGTAATATGGACAGTTTGGACTACAAGACAAGAGACGGTAGCTAATGGTTTAAAATGCCGCTGGACAGTAAATCCCCTCTGTCATGTCAACAATTGTGCCCATTGATTCCCTTCTACAGCTGCTGCACTGTTTTGTTTTCTACACTTCACATCTCCTGAGCTTCATGCCATGAAGCTATGCCACTGGTATGTGACCACTGCGAGCGGCGCTGGAGTGAATCGGGTTTAGAAAAAAAAAAAAAAAGGGGGTCAGAATAACCGCGTCGGGGTAGTGTTCTTGGCATAGACGGCACCATGTGTTACCCGGCTGGTTACCACTACGCACACACAGGAGTGAGGTGTGGTAACAGTAAACAGCCCAGACGTAGGAATGCACAGGGCAGTAAAACACTATACAGCACCATTCATCACAGCATCCACAGCTCAGCGGGGGCACAAATATCAACCTTTACCCTCCCACACACCCTGTTCCACAAACAGATTTCAACATACTTCAGTCTATAATTCCCCCCCATGTGCTTTACTCTCCATAACCGACTGTCATTGATGTGCTTCTTTTTCTTCTTTTTTCTAATATTATTAATAGCTCTGTGAGTAAACCATTTGAGGTTTAGCGTAATGCCACATAGGCCGTGGCGGTGGATGCCATAGGGGTCACCTCTGGGACAGAACCTCAGAAAATGGCTCCAGAGTGGAAGGCTCCAGCAGCTGAGGATTGAGAGGATAATACACAAGGCTGGGTAACACAAATGTTTTCAGGAAGGTGCTGAAGGACAAGAGATGTCCCTGTGAATGACACAGCCGTGAACTGTACTGCACTTACAGGCGATGATAATGATGATAATATATGTATGGACTAACCTGGTAGATTCAATAAAAGCAAGTGTCTGTGACCAATGAGAGGAGGTGCGCTCCATATACAACGCTATGGATCATTTAGTCCACTGTCAACAGGAGAAGTGAAAGCGTGTGTGACGTTCAGCAGTCGCAGGCGTCTGTGTGTGTGTGTGTGTGTTTGAGCGTGTTCAGCAACTGAACAAGCGAGCCCCTCCGACGCATTTTGGCGACAAATCCAAACATTTCCGAGTAACTTCAAACACAACACAGAATCTGTCCTCGGAGGCAGTCGGCAACAAACAGCCTCAGGGGCAGATGTGTAGAGAAAAGGGGGAAAAAAACATCAATCTATTCTCCTCAGTGTGTCCTTCCTTGTGGCGAACAGTCACCGTTTATCTCACAAAAGCTTTTCGACTTTTTCAGAACTCACCTTCTCTGGTTTCCTGTATGTCAAAGTATGTGCCAAAAAAATATCCAGAGAGTGCAACATCCAGATACTTGTAATGTGCAGCTATGTGTGTGCTGTGTGCTCTTTCTATTCTTTGCGAGATTCCCAGGGATATTGGATAGGCAAATGATTGAACAAAGAGTTGGGATTAGAACAGCGTGGAACAAGGTGCTTGAAGCGAAAACAAAAAAAGGAAACAATGAGCGATAAGGAAGACTGTGCGGGGAAGATAATTAATGAATAGCGGCGTCAAATAATACAAGCTGTAACAGTGGGACCTCTTGTCCTAGTTCTGCTGTGTATTCCACACACACACACACACACATGCACACACAAATATGGCGGAGAGGGAAGAATTAATAAGCCATTCCAAAAGGAATTTAATAGTGATTTAACAACAGACTTTCCCATGAAAATGTCTTAAGGACATAAAATATGAAACAGCATTGGTTGTCGGGAAACAATGAGAACAGAGGGAAGTTGGCACATAACGACATTCTCATAATAATGTTGGTGAGGCCACACTGCATTTGGTCAAACAGTGGTAAAACCCAAAACTGGAAGTGATGTGGGGGTCACGGAGGGGTTCAGGGATTTTGTCCTGCAGACGGGTTTTTCGGCAATCAACATTTCTTTGTTAGGCTGTGTCGGCCAGTCACGGCCACAAGGGAAACTGACATGCCCCAAAACACACTGGTCAGAGCCAAATGGACTGAGAACTATTTTATATGGAAATCATGAAGAGACGTTTTGCATTAAAAATGCAACTCGGACCAGAAAGGGAAAAAAAGTCAACTGGGCAGATAATGAAACCAGTTTCCAGAGATGCATATTTACTATATGATGTGGTTTGTAAATTAATATTCAAATAGATTCACTTCATGGGTCCTGCCTTGAATTATGTGAGGTAATTTTGCCAGTGTCAAGAAAGTGCCTTATTTCTGTGGCAGGTAATTGAGAGCAGTGATGTGAATAGAGTGTCGGATATGGTAAAAGCCTGAGTCTCCCCTCAGCGTCAATGTCTTTCTGAGGCCCAGGAAAAGAACCATTGTTCCATCAAGGGACACAAAAAAGGGATTAATTTGAATTTGGTTTACAATGCCATGCCTTTCAAGTTAATCCATCTGGCCTGTGCCCTGGAGTTGCCAGCTACTCCCTCCATTCCCCATTCATTCTGCCAGTGTTCTTTGTCTACAGGAGGGGTAAATGTCAACTCAACCGCTGCTTGGACTGACAAAGTCCTGAGAGATACTGAGACAGAACGAGAAAATGAAGACAGAGAGAAAACAGCCCGCGTTTACATAGAAATTTAATCCTTACAGTTGATCTTACGCGCCAGTCACTCTCAGTCTCTCGTTTTGCGCTACATTGCAGTCTTCACACACTCCGATGTATCTGATGATAATCTCTCTGAATGCAGAGGAATTACCCACAGTGATGCTGAAGTTCTGCCTTAACAGATAGAGATCTGGCACTCAGATTTCATTAACAACAGGCTTTGTGGAAAAACAAAATAGTCATGTCCCTTCCTTCCTGTGAAGTTACTAAGTGGCCCGCATTATTTGGCACCCCCGCTGAGAGCGTTAAGATGAGTCTCTGCATACATCCATCATGTCCGTTTCCTTCCCTTCCCCCAGAAATCTACCAAATGACTATAATGGCATGCTGAGGCACACTTTAGCTGCCGTTTGTTTACTTCTTTTAGTCAAATTATTTCTTTAAAAAAATGTAGCTCCTGTCATCTAAACCCTCTCCATCTCTCACATTTGCCAGACTCGGCAGCATTAAAAATTAAAAACATGGATGTGGTAAATTGAGCCTCGGAAGAGAAGAACAAAAAAGACTGCAGTCCTTGATGCCGTCTCTTCGTAACTTACTGCTCATACACTGTGGTGGTTTCAAGTCAAGTATCCAGAACTTTAATATTATTATTACATATCATTACAGGATGAGTGTGAGGCTGCAGTGGTAGGAACATCTGAAGGGAAAACTTATTCACTACCATCATCACTGGCCAAGATCGAAGTACAGCCTCTCCTTCACTCGCTCTCCTGTATCCTGTGTGTGCTGCCAGAGGGACGCTGGGACCACTGACCTGTGTTTTTCCTGCACAATTCCCAGCTCGCCCTTGAAGGACGCGTGCACCTCGGCTGCTGAACAGAGGACAAAAACCGAGCAGTTGCAGCAGACATCTGCATGGCGCGTGCGATTCGGCGAAACAACAGAGGGATACAGATGGGGTTTTTGAAGTCTCTTGGCTGTTACCTACTTAACAAGCCTTTCAATTAGCAGGCACAGCAATCTACGGCAACAAATATCACTAAACACAGAAAAACGGTTCGTTCGGAGCTGAACTTAATTAATGCAATTTATCTAGCTCCCAAGAGAACTAAGTAAAATACAGATAATATATACAAAGAACAACGGAGAGGAAACACAGATTTTAATTAGAGATGTTTTATCAAACAACTCTACCGTCTCAACTGATGTCCTCCTGGCGCCACTTAAATACTTCCCTGCATTAATCAGGCAGCTCACAGTGGAGAAGATTATGCACGGAGGATGTCAGTATAACTCTCCACAGTGTCTAAAACATGGCGGACTCTTTACTTTTTCTTCAATTAGCTTCACTTCCAATAACAGGACCTCTTTCTTTGTCCTTATTACAGTGAGGATATTTCAGAAGAAGGAGCAGAGCAGACAGGCCACAGTGAGACAAAGTCCAGATTAACAAAGACTGCTTTGATATTTTATTTATACACAGTTGTTATATGCTCTGCACGGAGCTTTTCAAAGGCTATAGTTCTCACACAGTTTTCAGACTCATCCTCCAACTTTACCGTAAGAGGTCTTAAGAAATGGACTGTGTGTACTGTAAATAATTCCATACATGTAGAACAAACACACATCTGTATGGCTCTTCCTAGAGCAAAACTTAATATGACAATGGAAGAGAATGGAAATAAAATGTCCATAATATAATTAGATTAGGATAAAACAATAGTAAGACCAACCAAAAAGACCAAATATGACACCATAGGGGGGGTACTGTACTCCAATATCAGATTTAGGTTTTTTCTTTTTAGGTCAAATCTCACTAGTATGGTGAGGATTTAACTAATATTCAATTACACAGTGGCTTAGTTCTGATATAAGCCAGCAGATTTAGCTGTCACTCAGTGCTTGACAGCATGCAGCACATAAAACTGGAATAAATGGACATAGTGTTGTGGCCATGCCAGATGTGTTTAACCTACAAAGATCCTGCATCCTGCTCACACTTCCTGGTACACAAGCATGCTGTCAGCTTTGTTTATCAGAGGTCTTTTTCTTCACAGGCTGAAAAATGCCACAATTCTGGCCAGTGTCAAAAAGTCAAGGTTCATGCATAAAATGCACTGTGATTTCTTCAATGCTGCCATTCTTCAGTAGTACATTTGAAACCTTATAAATTAGCCAGAGGTACAAAACATTGTGAAGCTGAGGACTGGTGCACAGCCCCCCACACAGTATAGAGGTGTATTGAGGTAGACAGCTCATACCACCCCACTCTCATACCCCATTAGTCCTGGCTCTGTGTTGCACATTCCAGCCCCCCTGAGTGTGTCAGGGAAGTGGGGCCCCTCCACTGTGGATCCATCTATAGAGTGCTAATCCACCGCTGGGCCATGCAAAACAGGGGACGACCAAACATAAATAAATAAGAATGAGTTGAATCCCTGTCTACTTTTCCCATTTCAATCAAGTGCAGGGATGGAAACCAGACGGCACGGTCACATTCAGGGGTCAGTCCAGGCTCAATAAGAAAGGTTCTCACTGAAAACAGTGTGCGATTATTTTTAAGCCCTTAAAGTGTCTCTGCCTGCTGACTGGGAAGTGGGGAAGTGAGGCCTGAGAAGATAAAAAAAAGAAGAAAAAGTGCCTTTCCCCCACAGACCCGCCTTTCTCTCCACACCGTCTGTCAAAATGTATAAAGTTTGTAAAAAAGAGACAGACAGGATTAAAGGTGCAAGGAGGGAGGTCACAGAGAAGGGGAGGGGAGATTGAGGACCCCCAACTCGCTCACTGACAGATACCAGTTCCTGGCAAATAGGCAAACTGAGCCTGATCACCAAGACCACACTGCTGTGGAAAAAAAATAATAATACTGAAGACTGTAGGACCAGTAATGTCTGGAAACTGAAAACCCACTCTATTTATTCTTATCACTCGTTTAGCATTCAGTTGTGGGCCAGTGTATGCGGTATAATGATAGGCAGAGGCACCAGGCTGAGGGGGAAACGAGCGGAAAGAGTGGAATACATGGTAGTGTTACTGGTTTATACTCCCAGGGAGCATTATCATGTAAATGGTAGTTACTGTACAGTAAAAACCACACTTTTACAAGTGACAGCAGCTGAGCCTCAGAGAGGGAGGGATGTATCCTGTGCATAAGTGCTCTTCAGGGACACTATCCCTGCTTTTTGTCTCCTACATCAAAGAGATGCAGCTGAAGAGCCTCCATTTCCATTGCCGAACGCTATGTACTTTGGCTATAAAACTTCCCATATCGCTCTTTATCCCCAACAGTAACCATGTGCATGTGCAGGTTATAATGATAATCTATGATCCTATACCCGGCGATGTAATGTTTCCTATTATTTCAGAGAAACCCTCCTCAGCACACATTTGGCCTCCGTGAATAGCTGAAGAGTCTTGTAAAGCATTGCTTTATTTGCGAACCGGGGATCACTTTGAGTATTTCATTAAAACTCTGCTTGATAGCGCAGTTCATTTGATTACCTTCATGACATCCAGCTAGTTTTACGCTCTGCAGCTGAACACTATTAACGCGCTACCTCGTACCACATTTCACTTGTCCCTCAAAGAGTAATTCCACCTTGAACATTACACATCTCACAACAACGTTTCATTGCTTTAACACCAATCCCTGTAGCATTTCTCGGCAAACACAGCAGTGAAGCCTTTTTTCATCAAGAACAAAGGAATGAAAAAAGGACACCTGAGGGCATTATTGTACCTCAGAGATGCAGAGTGCATGGTGATCATTTTCATTGCTTACTGTGTTTTATAAGGGCACTGGTCAAGTCCAGAGTCACGTAACCCCTTTTAGCCAATCACAGGCCAGTGCTGTTAGCAGGGCAGAGTGATGCTGGACCCCCGATGATGAATACATGTTGAAGATATAAATCGGTTTCACATGGAGTCTACCCATACATCCTAAGTGTGCATACAAGTATGCACATACTGTATGCACACATTCACACCCACCCACACACACACACACACACACACACATTCCTGCTGAAAGATTTTCCCTTGGGTCTCATCTGTCTCACTTTGTTTCCCAAACTCACTTGTGATCGTTTGCAGAAAAAACCTTAGTGAGCATCTGTTTAACTTAGTTCTACAAGAGGACGGCCCAATAGCCTTTTAACTTGACATCAAAGCTGACTGATGAATATAGTCCCAAAAGTACTTAGCAACTATACAAACTTGCTACAGATCAAGTACACATATGCCACTAAGATGAGCTATGATTACTATACTCTATCCTGTTTATCACGGTTGCACCTGAAAGGAAAAAAAATAGTCTCATTCTGTTACATCCATTCCAGACTCAAGAAACTCTGCTGCAACTTGTGTGAAGAATATAGGAGAGACACTTACTGACTTACTGATGTATTCAATTAAAATAACTTATTGAAGAATGACTCAATAATCCTTGACTTGACCGTGAAATTTATCAGTTCCCCTGACACTCCCTATCTCTTGCAAAATATTGCCAAAACCTCAAGACAAATGGGAAACCTGTTAAGATAAAATACTTTCCTATTATTTCACCAAATTCCTCAGATAGTTAAGGTAATGCCGGTATGTATTTAATGCCCAGTCTACCATTTCCCTCCAGCAAATCTTTTGTCTACCAGCTGGATGGATGCTCATTCTCCATCTGTGGATGAGGGTATTAACAGACGGGCTGAGGGAGAGTCTTATCTCACCTTGCAGAGATAAATCAGACGGGAACACACGGCACCGCTCACACACACTGCTCGGCGGAACACCACAGAGCGAGACAGAAGCATTTGAACAGAAAAGCCACACACAGCTTCCCCACCAGACTGTTTGTTTAAAATCTGCTTTAAGGGGTTTATGCTCTGTTCTGCCCGCCCTGAGGAAAGAGCAGCCAGTGGCTGTGGGCTGCAAGGTTGTTTGGAATGGGCAGGATAGTCACCTTGATCTCCTCTCCTGTGACAGCTTCCAGACAACCTGAGACAAAAAGGCTGTCTGCCCGACAACTTGGCCTAGTTTTCCTTTTACCTCTGACCACCCTCTGATTTTTCACCTTTCTTGAAATATCCTGACATGTACTCACACACACTCTTGGTGTTATAAATATAATTAGAACGCTTGCTGTTTTAACCAAGCAGGAAAACAACAATCTCAGGTTTGAACCTCAGGAGTCAAATTCACACATAAAACAACACTGTGACACCGACATCCACACCGTGACACACGCACACCGCACAGACTTAAATGTACAGTTCTGCATCACAAAAAAGTGAATGCCGACATTTCCCTTCTCCTGCCTGCCAAAGTGAATGTTATAGGACAAGTTTATTGTCAAGATGAATAACAGTTGATGGTCAAAATGAATATATTTATAGTTATATGAGGACAGCTATAATAACATCTGTGAGTCTGGAGGACAAAGCTGGCTTTATGTGGCTTTGCCTCGGGGGAAATAGCCTGAATGTCATGAGGGATGAAAAGAAACCATATTTTCTGATACAATTCAAGTTTGAAAGCGCTGCAGCAGAAATTCTTTTTGTGGCAAAGGAAATCTGAAAAAATGACCATGCCTGTGCAAGCAGTGTGTGATCTAGTCGGTGCAAAGCATTTCTTCTTGCAGGACAGACTATGCTAAAATTTGTCACTGCTGCTATTTGTCGGCAAAGTTTGTAGATTACCAGGGTTGGTCACAGTTCTGAACGCTTTGCACAGTCACTAAATTTAAATTAAATATTTCATGTTCCATTGTATTGTTGAATGAGCAATTTTTATAACATATGGCTACACAGCCAATGTTTCCATTAACAACTTCTTACTTACAAGTTCTGCCAAGAGCTTCAGCCATTGTTGCATTTACAATCCAAGAGTTTATAATAAACTACGCAGCACTCTTTCTACAGGGCAGACTGGATGTTTGTGCGATTCAGTAACAGAAAGTGAAGAGAAGAAGACAAACAACCCCTGGTGAGCGAAGGAATGAGGTTCTACAATGTTTCTTCTAGATAAATAAGTAAACACCTGTTAATGCTAATACTGGATATGTAGCAACGGCAAAATGTATTAATAACTTCCTCAAGAATTTCCCTTTTTACTGGTACCTCATAGTCAGTAACATGATACTACTCAAGAAGGTGGTAGAAATTCACAGAAAATCTGTTTTAAAGCAAAGAAGAGCATGTTACAGCTAAGCCCTGGTACTTGGGTGAAAATGAGCTGCACCTCCAATTATCTTCAAGGAATGGTTGGCTAGTTCCTAGTCAGTACCGAATAGTATTTTGGGCTGAAAAACTCGATTCCTGAGAGAGACAAAATATTGAATAGGTGTGAAAATTTTAAGTTACACTGTTATCTTTGCAGAAAACAACTTATTTGTATGTGCAACTTCTATTATTAAGTGTGTGTGAGTGTGTGTGTGTGTGTGTCTGTGTGTGTGTAAAACACCTAAAGCAATTAGAAATTATTGATCTGAACCGTCTCAACAATTGGTAATTACGAAGAGCTTCAGTCTAAATGATTACCTGATGAGATGCACATTTCAGAGAGAATAAGCTAACGGGAATCCTGATAGAGTCAATGTGCATAAATGATGAACTATTCGTGCCCAATGGACTGGAGGCAAGTGTAATTATGGTCTTGAAGGGATGTTCAATGTCATTATGGGACTACTTTAACAGCTGATTAGATCAGGAATATACCCCCCATCGCTGTGATTCATATGTGGCGGAGGCCATAGTTTATAATCAAGACAGATAGGGAAGAATATATTTAGAGATAGGTGGAGAATAGTCACAGATGGTGCTGGTGAAGAGGGTTCTTTGATCTTAAAACACTATCATTAATTTTTACATATGAAAAAGTTCCCTGCCACAAAGAGGGTACCCTTGTCAAGGTGACCTCTGGGGCGTGAAACATCAATGGATCAGGTGCAGGCCAACTGCTCTATTGAAGGTGGGAAGCTGAAAGGAATCATGGCAACTTCAAAGGAGCCACTGGAAAAACAGAAAAAAAGAGGACACTTACAACAGTTGACATCAATCAGTAATGGTCTAGGAAATAGATTCCCATTCTGTTGACCAAGAGCACCACTCTTTATTTTGAGCCTCCACCATCCGAGCGATGGCCATGAAGCATTTAAAGAGCATGAATAACAATTAGGAACGACTTGCAGTTCGAACAAACTCCGCAGCGCCGAGGGATAAAAGCCAGCTGTCAGGCCGCAGTGGTAACGGACTGCTTCACCGCACTGAGGACAGTGTCTGTTTGCCAACAGCAAATAACCGCCTCTGGCCCATTTAGTACCATCTCTTTTTCTTTTCTGCAAACAAAAGCAGTCTGCCACTGAGATGACACGAGCCCTTCTTGGTGACCACCACTACACTGCCCGATCAAACACAGAGCCGCATGTGGAGCAAGCCCAAAGCCAACACAGTAAAGAAGTATAAACTAACCAGAGTACATGAGCACTACATACTGCCAGGCCAACACAGAAGAATGTCAAGTCTCTTCTGTCTTGGCTCTATTGTGATCCTGGCGTACTACTTTGCATGGAAAAGTGGCCATTAGTCATGAAATCAAGTTTATATACGAAAGGCAAACCAGACAAGAAAAATGCACAAAATTTTATTTGTCTGTTTCAAAGTGATAAAATACTAGTCACACAACTCATGACAGAAATATTAACAGCAGGCTTTAACAGTGTGGCACAGACAAAGTCCAAAGTAACATAATAAAAAGGCAGGGAGGTACTGTATAGGTATCTGGGAATGGAAAATAAACATTCGATGAAGTAACATGAACAGACCACTCCTTAGGTTTGACAACAGGAGTCAACCTGCTAGGCTTCCACACATTATTGCTCCACACAGAAGCCCAGACGCAGGAAGAAAAAAATATTCTAGTAGGCTGGTATAAAATGGCCCGATGCCATGGGGCTGCCAGTGAGTACGAAACAAAACGAAAAAAATAGCCAATAGGTATAAGAGTTGAGACATGACTCTGGGGAGATATCTCAGCTGGCAAGTGCTCAAAGAACCAGCAAATGCAGGCATATGTACCTATGAACACACACACGCACTTGCAAGAAATAAATGTCACACAAACACGGATCTACAAACCCAGGGACACGCACACATATATTCTGTGGCGGCGTGCTTATAGCAAGAGAGTTGCCAGCTGTCGGAGATCTCTGAGAGAACAGAACACCACCTGTCCCCTTATCTTCCCCTCACAAGCCAAGAGAGACTCTCCGTCCAACTGCAGCCACCTCCTTCTACTCTCTCATCCTGCGCCTAAGTGCAGCTTGTCCTGCTATTTTCTAGTCTGCAGTTTATCCCCGTCTTTGTTGTTCTTTCCCATCTCTGCTCCGAGCGCTTGTGATCTCAAAGCACCAGATTCCATGTCATTATTTTAGATCACATCAAGGCTTTTTTTTTTCTGATGAGAGAGAGTCATCTTATACCTGTAGTCCTGGTAGTGATGAGACCTGATGATGTCGGACACTTTTGCCAGATGCTCCTCCTGTTGTTGCCAGAGATAGGAATTTGGCCATCAGGTCAGTGACAGTGTGTACACCACGGGGGTACGAGGTCAACATTTCTCTGTCTCCGTGTTTACATTACCCCCTCCTCTCACCTCTCTCCTCTCGGTGCCATTGTTTTGCTTTTGGGTTTCTGAATGTTTGGGTGCAGACAGGTTGACAGAAGCCAGGCTCAGGCATGGGCAAAGTCCACCCGCAGCTAAACCCTGGTTTTGCTGGTTTCTATGTAAACATGAGCTAATGTGTTACGTGCATGGTAGGCAATAGATTTTTTTTAGTCATAAATGATAGCGCGATCAGTCCTGGCCGGTTAGTGCAGGGTTAAAACAGTTACATGGCTCAGTGTTAATGCCAGTCGCTGCTGAAGCTGTTAATATCGGGGAGTAGTTTCTCAGCCTGCTGGCAGCTAGACGGCCATCAGTCACATAACAGCAGCATGTGCAGTTTCCAGGTAACCAGGCGTATAGTGAGAATATGTATATGATGGCTGTGCTAATGAGCCAGAGTTCCTCTGAGTAACACACACAGACCTCCCTGTTCATACTGTACAGTACACACATGTACACACCGCACAGGAGCACTGCAGCCTGGGAGAGAGACGAGTGGAAGAAATGAGTGATGGTCCCAGCAGCTGTCTGCGAGTTACAGTCTGAACTGTGGAGGCCTGCCCTGGGCTGATGTTTTTCAAACAACCTGAGCAGCGCTACAGCAGATGGAGGTCACCACTGGGTAGCATAGCTAAAATTAACCCAACAGCTTAGCATGAATTAAGCTGGGCCCCTGGGCGCCGAGCCTGCGTCCTAGAGGATTGAGGCGGGAGCCGGGTGTGGGGAGTACCAGGCCAGCGGGGACCAGACCGCAGCTGAGTTAAGGTTTCATGAAATCAGCAGGGTCCCCTCTTTTTTTCTCACAGCAGTCCCACCAACTCCTCTGAGGTAGAGCGTGAATTTACATGGCAGTGGTGAACCTTGGGTAATGTGATTAAATCCCGGCAACACACTGGGCGATGATTAACTTATTCTCTCCCCTCCCTGTGCCCTTCCATGCCGCTTCTTGCATCTCTGTCAGGCAATCAATAAGCTATTATAGCTCCAAACAGTAGGCTAAATTAACTTAGGGCTCCACCTGCAGAGTCGGCACTCTCCACTAATCCCATCGGCAGGGGAAAAACGAGACCGGACGCAAAAGGCCAGATCTCTGAGATCATCTGCTACCACAACCATGATTATCGGCGTGATGCTTGGAGAGGAAGCAACACAGGAGCTCCCAATATGGTACTCCTGCTTTAGGCTGGAGTGAAGTGTGTGCCTCTTCAAGCACATGAATGGGACACTGGTTAATCAAGTGTTGGAAACTGGCAGTGGTGAGTGTCAAAACCTAAGATATCTTTAGGGAAGTGAAGAACTCTGGGAAAAGGACGAGATATATCCCGCCCCATCACTGAAGGGCTTTCTGTGCCATCCATCAGTCTGGAGCCAATCAGCTAAATGGAGCTGAGGCACCACTGACAGATTAGAATCTGATACGAGTGCAAGGCGGAGAAAGAGAGAGGGAGGGAAGAATAGAAATGTCACCCTGGAGCCTAACAGCAGCACTATGGTCACACAATACCGGGCCTCACTGAGTCAGATGTCAGCTATTTCAAACTAACCCACAGCAACACTGACTACTGTTTGAATTTTGAATGGATCCTCTCAACTTTTCTCCTTTTACACATGACGTCCCCCTGTCTGTCTTTTATCCAGCTCTTTGCGGTATATGGTTACATGGGAGATCCTTTTGTGTCCTTGCCACACCCTGTTCAGAAAGGTCAAGCCGGCACAAAGAAGAGGTGAGGGTGTATCTGTTCTATTCACCACTTAGTCGAGCTGCCCTTCTCCTCACGCTCCTAATTAGACTATTGTATATGTTTACATACACTCCATTGAGGATGATTATGTTCACCACACATGCAGCTAAGCCTGAGGTGTGTAAACAACATTATCTACGTTAATACGATGAGACAGATGTTGAAACAAGCCCTGCCAAGATATGACCTACATACTTTCAATTGTGTTCAGTGTTAGCTTGTTGCTGCACTTTGTCTCGTTCATTTCTTTTTATGTCCTTTGTTATTAGCACTACATTACTGTGGTAATGAAGTCAAGGCCTTCATTTGTAACGTGAGACCCTGCGTGCTGAAATCTGGGGCTTGGAAATGAACCGCTAGCATTACAGAAAGGTCAGGGTAACAGAGAGCTTGCATAAGAGCTACACCGTGATAATGAGCAACAACTCTCCCTCACACCGGACCTATTTCAGGACACACTCTTGCACCCGTGACGCGACAAGGGGAAACTCATTTTCTGCCTATTGTGGCTTTAATGATCAGATTAGCTACCACAACAACCAAGGACAATTAGATGACAATTGAATGCCATCATGTATTCCGCGTTTGCATGTGTCATTGACAGATGGAAGGGCTGTGACTATCCGCAGTCGGCAGCAAAGTCGACTGCATTTCATCTATAGGCAGATAGCGCAAAGCAGATCATTATCACTGTTTGGGTCTATTGCTTACCTCACCAGCTCTTCCTGCCTGTCACGCTCCAGGCTCAGCAACATGCTACAACTCTGATAAAATTTCAAACGTCTTTTTTTTCCCCTCGCAGTCCCCCTTCTCCTTCACAGAGGTCTCGGAGATACATCTCGTCTCTTTCTCTCTCTCTCTCTCTCTCTCTCTCTCTGTCTCTCTCTCGCCTCAGCCTCCCTCTATCTATCAATTCGCAGGAGACAGAGTGAGGGAAAAGCAAAATAGCAGGGGGGGAAAAAGCAGAAGGGGAAAATAGAGAGGAGAGAACAGAAGAGATAGCCAGTTGAAAGGAAAGATGTATCAGATAAAGGCCGATACAGCGTGAGCGCAGCGCAGAGACTGTTTCCTGTGTTATCAGTCCATTGAAGCTGGAGAGAAACAACCTGACTGTCAGTTGGCTACTAGGGCAGCCCAAACTTTCCTTGTCAACACCGGTGCAGTAAAAAAAAAAAAAACATCACACTAGATGCATCTCTATCAGGGCTAAAACAAACTGCAATCAAATACAGATAAACCAGTTAAGTTTTAATTTACAAAAACAGCCGAGACTCATCACTAATTTTGAGGCAAGCTTGTCTACTATGTGCCAGATATTTCACTGCTCTTGTTTTGTACTTCACTGCACTTCAACGAAGCGTTCACAGCTACATGTTTGCATTCGGCTGAGAGTTGGAGGGCAGCTGAAAAACTATCAATAGGTGGTGAACTGGCGGTATGTCTCCTGGGAGTAAATAGTTAGAACAAAGGGGGAAAAAACTGCCATCACAAGGTTTGTCCAGGCTCACCTTAAGTTGACTGAATGTGCCTCTTGAGCACATTTTTCTAACTTTGCCAAAATGTTGGCTGAAAATCCCTGAAGTTCCAGTCTCCAAACCCCCCTAATCCTCCCTAACTCCATCGTCTCGGATCGAGGAGCATGATAGAAGGTTTCAAGTAAGGGCTTAACCCAGGTTTAATAACCAGAGCATGTCCTCTGAGCAGAACGCCCTCGTCATATGACCAGACACCAGCACGCAGGCACGTACGTGAGCGCACACACAAACCTCGCGGACACATAAACACGAACACACTCTCTGGCCACAGGAGAGGCTCAGACCAAGAGGAGATTACACCTCACAACAAGAGTAATACCCAGGTCTGCGCAGAAGAAGTGGAGATTAGAGTCAGCTGCGTACATTCATCTGCTTCTCACAAGCACTGACACACGACTTACCACCAAGAACATTTATCGCACAGATGGATCAGAGCCAAACACACACACCTCAAACAAATATGGAAACATGTTGATAAAAGATGCACATAAAAAAAAAAACACTGAAACATACACACACACACACACACACACACACACACACACGTAACATGGATAGTTTTAAGAGGAGAGGAAGTGAATGTACTCTGCTATCAGTAGTCCTCCAGAGTGCTAGTAGAGGACTACTGCACTCAAGAGCTCACATACTGTATCTTATCTCCTCTAGACAAGCACTTCATAATGTTAATATCATACTTCACTGTCCTGGGATCCAGCTCCCATCCTAACCCATGTGTTCTGTAATATAGCCAGAGGCAAGGATTACACAGAGATGAATAAGCAGCAGTCACTGTGGCGACAAGGCAAAAAAAAAAAAACAACAACTCTGACGCAAAGGAGTTCATGGGAGTGTCCAGACACCCAGAATGTGAGCTGCGCAGTAGCGCTAGTTTCTCAAAGACATCCCGGGATATCTGGGACATGTCAGCCCGTGTAAATGGATGGACTGCACAAACCTCCACAGAAACAGAGGAAAGTGCTTAAAGTGGACTCCATAAGTCAGCATCCCCTCCCTTGTTAACAGAGACAAGCCATTTCCTACGTGACTGCACACAGGTGATCTGAGAGGAGAGAGGAAGCGAGTGTGAAACAGCTGGGTTTAGCACTTCTAATACATTTTATTCTCTATTTTTATAGTTGGGGGAGATCAAACAGGCAAAATGTCTATCACGCTAAAGGAACCAACCAAAGTTCCGCCCTGCAGAAAAGTATTTGAAGTTGCCGTTAAAAAGCACCTTATTCACTCAGGCTCTTTGTACCCTGCCACTTCCTCATAAATTCCACTGGTGACAAACTGAAAACCTGCGTTATGAAGAGACAGAGTGAGAAATCACATTAAATATTTTCTCTCACTCTGTTTACTTGGGATTGAAATCTCAAACAGTGCCCTGTATTGTTGTTACTGAAAGAGACAAGTGTCCTCTTTAAGGACATGTCTTTCCTGTCTTCCCTGGCTTAGAGACGGGTGGAGTTTAGCATGATTGATGGGACAGGTTGTCTGTACACCTGTGCCTTTAGCTCATGTACAGACTCCTTCACACAATCCTCTTCTAGACATTGTTCACTAGACCAGTGTACACATGCTGACATGCACGCTGATTGATGGAATCAAACGTTCACACAGACACATACAGAAAGCCTTGCTTGATCCAATCCTCTTCTATCCACAGCTTCATTCTTACACCAATCCATTCGTACTACTTCCCCTCCCCGTGCAAGGATGTGTGATCTCTTTAGGCATGGTGCCAGCGTTTTGCTGTAAAACAACACCAAGCACCTAAAACTCTGTTGAAAAGCTGCCCTGCTTTTCTGCTCGGCTCTTATCCACCAAACCACCACCCTTCTCCCTCTGTGAGCATTTCCAGCGCTTGGCCTGGCATCTCAGTCAGCAGTATTAGTTTTGGTAAGGGAGTGCTATGTGTGGGCGAGGTTGAGCTTGTGTGTTTTTGCACAAAAAACAAAAAAAAAGCACACTCTAAAAATACCAGAAACGAGTGTGACATTTGACAGATTTGTAAATGACTGAAAGAGACGTGAGCGATCTTCTTCTCCTTCACTCCGGGATGTTGTCACTGCAGGGACTGACGACTGCATCTTATGGGTTAGTGATGTCTTCCAATATCTGTCAGCCAGGATGTGTCTTATGCATATGAAGTCACCACGGTCAAAGTCTGAGGATCTGTATGCAGGTCACTAACAAGAACATCGTGCTAACAGAAGCATCACACATTTCCCTAATGCCTGCCTTGCTGCATATCACAGAACTGCTCTGCCATGCTCAACATGGCATTTTGATATTGACCAAACACAGCAAATAGATACTCTGGGTTTAATTAGATGCACCACATTGATTTATTCTAACACCCTGAAGCGCTAAAATATGCTAGGTTAAACAGACCACACACATCATGCATGATAAAAACCCCTCTTTGCATATATGGATTAATAGAAAAATTACTTGACATGCATGTGCTGAACATGTTGTCTCAGCAGAGAATTGTTTCCCATGTACTCTAGTGTCAAGATTAAAAGCATTGGACAAAAATAGCCTTGACCAGTGGCCCACACCCAACAAAACTTTTTTTCTTACAAATATACCACAACATTTGTTTTAAATCCCACAGCTTGTATACACAAGTTTTTTTAAACACTTGTACAAAACAAAGAGTTTTCTTAGCAAGCAGGGTTCAGCGTCGACAGCCGCACACACCACTGGGCCCTGAGATTGTGGAAAGGGGGTCTTGCATTCCAACATGAAACAGACTGGAGTGGAGGCCAAGGAGAGTCTGTGGTGTGGAGCCCACGCCTCAGCTGCGTGTTGACTCATGAAGCAGACCCTGGCTGTGCCGTTTGCACCAATTTGCTCTGAACCTCCCTGAGACAAATAACTGCCACAGAGCAGTAACACACTCTGCCTCCAGTCTCCTGGCAGCTTGCCAACACGCTCACTGCTGATGCTGCTGTGTTTTAGCCGTCCTGATTTTTTTTTTTATCAGCCAGCTCCGGCTCTCTCGCTTTTCTGCTGCTTCTATTTCTCTACCTCACTCACTTTCTCGCTTTCCTTCTCTTTACACCATAGTCTCATTTGGAACTTATTAATATTTGCCCATCAGGAAGATGAAGTTATAAATAATTGACAAAAAAAAAAAGTCTGAAAAGTCAGAGGACTTTAAAAACAGAGAGATGCTGCACTATAGTTCCACTCTTGTAATACGTTAATGAAAGGCAAAGACCATGACAAATTAATTACTCTGCCACTAGGTTTTAGTGGAAGAAGCCGTTTTGGTCACAGGACTTGTTTTGTTTTAGTGGAAAAATAATGAAAAGTTAGTAGAAGAGACAGGTGAGGGCAGAGGAAAAGAGAAATGCAAGATAAAACAAACTCAGATGTTATGTGTCAAGAGGAGGGATTTAGTTTGGGAGGGGTGGAGCCGCATCATAAAGGCCCCTGCGTCTTTGAGAGCCAGCAGATGTAGTACAAGGGATTTCCTGACAGAGACAGGCGGATCCTAAGATCAGTGGGAGGTGGCCACGCTGCCTTTAGACCAGGCGCATGCCAGCCAACTGTCCTCCTCGCTCAGCAGATGACCCTTAAGGTATGGCCCCCAAAATCTGTCAGGGCGGATCCTGCCTCCTTCAACACATCCAACACCCCCAACCTTCCCCCTACTAATCAGAGTCAGAGAGGCCAGCTGGCTGCACATGCTGACAGGGATTTTACAGAAGCATCCAGATCAATGAGAATTTGAGATAAACTTGGCAGAATAGACTAAAACGCAATGGACCCAATTCAAGTCAACATCCTTTTGCTTCTGTTGTTAGTGGCTGTAAAAAGTAAACCCAGCCTGTGGAGAGAGAGGAGTCTGGATGTGTATACGAGGACTGCAGCCAACCCTGTGCGGTCAGCGCTGTGCAGTGGGCCAGGCCACCAGACAGCAGGCCCTGAGGTTATCGCCCTGCTCGAGTGAAGCAGTGTGCCGTCCATTACCTCACTTTACTATCTCTGTATCCAGGAAAAAGGAAACAAGCTATTCATAGAGCCTCTCAGAACCTCCTGCAGAGCACTGGGCATAGGAGACAACTGTGACATATCGCAGAGCACATACAGTACACTGTGCACATACTGCATGCATCTCTTAGTAATATATAAACAGGAGTGGGCACATTTATTGCTCCCTGATGATTTGTATGTGTTATATGCAGAACGGATAAATATTAATGAATGAAGACTGTTCTTATTTTCTCCTTAGTGGAATAGTGATAAAAGATTTTAATCACTGAGCAGTATTTTTTATCACAATCATTAATTTTCAAGGCATTAAACAATTTTCTGTCACAAATACATCCTTTGTATCTTTTTCTAATTACTTGTTAATTCTCTTGGTGATATTTAGCGTCTTTGTTCAGTGATTGGGAAAAATATGTCACAGTGTTTCAAATCCCTTTTATTCCAAATATGGGTTTACTCTTTGCTCTTTATCAGCTGGTGGTTGTTAAGCACACAGGAAGTTCATTATTTGAAGTTGAAATCTCATATACAAAGACAACAATTACACAATCGGAAAATAATCATATCTACATCTTATTTGAATTCACAGAGCAAACAGGATTCATGGTAAATGCATTAGCACGGGGTTAGTAGGCTGAGATAGAGAGATCACGGGCTGTACTGTACATGTGGTTAATGATAAGACAAACAAACTGGGTTAGCTCCCCTAGTCTGGCAAAACAGCATTTGTTGAAACTTGGATTATGTTAACAATCACTGGTGAGTAAGAGAAACTGTAAAAGCCAGGCTCTTAAAATAACATTTCCAAAAAAGCTGTGTTTTTAGCTTTTAAAGTGAAAACGTTAGAGGGGGAGAGCTAGGCAAAGTAAACACAATTAAAACCGCCACTTCCTGCTTGGAAGTTTCATTGGAAATTAAACGCTTGGTTGTACCCTCCACTCACTTTGAGTAAAACGCACTTGTCTATGATGCTCAGCTCGTAACAGTATTGATGCGACAAGCACCTTTAACAGCAACAAAGAATCCAAAATGCTTTAAAACTTTCTTATATACCCTCATGAGTCAGGTCTACAGCTTCTAGTTCCTTTACTCTGCCTTCTAAAGAAATCTCTGTATTTCTGGCCTCCCCCCCCCCTTCTCCATCTCCGGCCCCCCTTTTTTTTTCTGCAGCGGGCTTCCATCCTGGTTTCTCCGACAACATAATTATATGTAGTTAAGCATGAGTTGCAGAGAGGGGAGCGAGAGACACCAAGTAAGTGAGAGGGGGAGAGAGAGAGAGAGAAAAAGAGAGAGAGGGGGCCGGAGCACAGTGGCTTGTCATTATGGGTCTGTTTGAACCTTATACAGAATAAGCAGCCCAAAACCTGAGCCTGAGCCAATGCTGCTCTGCACTCTCGTATGTCTCGCCAGCATCTTGTTTTTCTTCTTGAAAAACCCATCTCTGAAATAAACACTGTATATAATCTACTATAAAGAAGAGTATTCTTGCACTAAGATCTATGGAAACCTGTATTTATGTCATTTATTCCTCATATATTTCATTTTCCTTTGAATAGTTTGGATAATAACATTTAAACTGTGAGGGGATGTAATATTTATCTGGCGTTGACCACCGCTCAGCACTGGATTTCTGCACTTTCTCTCCTGTCTGATCGTCTGCAGTGATATTTCTGCCCTGGATTCAAAAAGCAGAGCTCGGGAAATACAGAAAAAACAAGTTTATGATCAGGAAGCACCTAAAGGTCTCTGATCTGATGCTTCTCACGTTTCATCTCACTGACATTGATATCGAAAACGGCCCTCGCTGCAGAGCAGTTTTGTGTCATCTTCATTCTCCAGAGATCCCACTTGTATAGCTTGAATCCCAAAATACACAGCGGGACAGCCATACACTTTCTCATACCTCATACCCAAGACCTCACTAACCCAGCAGCACATGCCCTGCCCCACAACACCCAAACTCCACATTCACTCACACGCGTACTCATTCAAACACACACATACACACACACTGGTCTTTCTTTCCCCATCTTGATTAGATTACAGTGAGCGGGCTGGTGACAGCCTCTGGGCATGCTAGAGGAGTGGTTGATATCTGAGCTTTCCTCCTCAGCCTTCACTCTCCAGTCGAGAGAGCAAAGAGATAATATATCTGAAGAGATGACCTCACCAACGAAAGCAGCCTTTAAAGAATCATGGGAACAAATTTGTCAACACAGATCACCTCTCACTAAAAGACCAAAGATTGTTTACTCTTCCTACATGGCATACCTTCTAACTGCCAAATACTCTCCTCACGAATATGTCTCCAGTCCTGCTTGTTGACCCTACAGATGCTTGAGTCTGCTCCTTATCAAAGCTAGCCTGATGGTGAGTCAGTGTAGCAGACGGTTAAGATGAATCTCTGATACTTCATTGAAATAAGTAGTAAAGCTCTTCATTAAAAGATGACTAAACACGGATGCAACGATTGCGCTCCTTTCAGTATATAGCCTTCTATTTATATCTCTCTCTCTGACAAAAATCACAAGCAGGGCCAAAACAGAAAAGGCTTTGTACTCATTGTAGCTCCTGACCACCTACCAAGGGCCCTTTAGAGGAGCACTCACCCTGGAATGATCAGGCCACTTCTCCCCCAAGGCTCTGCAGGCCTGCAGAGGCCGCTGGGCCAAACACATCCTGCCCATCTCCTGAGAGATTATCCAACTCAATGAACACATTGAATACAGAAACACTGGGAGAAACTGGAGCCCGCTATTCAACTGCATCTAAACCCAAACTCATGCATTCACGCCCTCACTCGAGGCCAAGGAAGAAACAGGGAGACATGCTGCACTTACTGGCTACTTCCAGTGAGGCATTGTGGCTCACTGCCTCTCCCAGGTAGTTGCGGGCAACGCAGACGTAGGAACCTTCGTCCGGCTTGCTCCGTCGTCCATGGAGAATGCGTAAGAAGAAGAGGGAGCCGCTTGGCAGCAGCATGCGCGACGAACGGGGATTGTCCTTGTCTGTTTCCACCCGCTCTCCATCCTTGTACCACTCCACTGTCGGGGTTGGCCGTCCCTCTGCTTTACAGTTGAGAGTGCCAGGCTCCCCTTTGGATACTATCAGGTCAGAGGGGTGCTCCACAATCCGGGGTGGGGTGTCCTCTTGGCGCAGACGGGATCCTGAAAAGAAAACAAAGATAAAAGTTTACATCTGCCAGCATTTATACCTTTCAGTGGATTGAACTCAATAAGACAGACCTGGGGACAGCTATAGTTATGGAATTAGTCAATAATTAATTATTGACATGTCATCTACTATTATGGTGCATTTTACACCTTTTGAGCAGCTCATTAGATGACTAATATACTGTAAATATTTACTCATGAATAATGATGCTCTCCAAGCCTTCACACTATCTGAACATGCATACAGAATACAGAAAAAATAATATACAGAAAATATAATTTAAAAGATGTGGGATGTATTCTTTAAGCAACAATAACAGGTGATGCTGATGGAAAAGCAGTAGTAAAGACCAAATAAACTACCAATCTGTGTGAAGTCACCCTTTAATTACTCTAAAAGCTGCTTTAGTGAAGCTTAGCTCAGCTCCAGTACGTGACTCTGTCATTTTTTTTTCAGATCAAAGGACCGAGAAGAAGAGGAAGAAGGCAATGGTAAACAAAAATGTGACACACCTTAAAGGTAGCAGGAAATGAAGAGATAAAAAGATAGAGATGCAGTGGATCTCTTAGCCATGGCAAAGGAAGGCAGAGGAGCCATCAGCAGTGCCAACAGCAGTGCCAAGGGGGTTGATACCCCGGTGCTATCTCAGGTCATTACTATTGCTCTCTGACTAGCCAGCTGTGTCTATCAAACCTGCTTTACATGCAAATTAGCTTCCTGTTGTTAATTCCTGAAGGGTGGGACTTGCGAGTGTATTGTGTGCCTACAGACAATAGTGTGTGTGTTTGTGAGTGTGTGTGTGTGTGTGTGTGTGTGTGTGAGAGAGGGAGAGTTCTTCCCTCCGTGCCATATCTCCCAGCATAGGCCTTTGGAGCTCGTTCAGCACCAATTAAAGAGAGCCAGGTCTAATTGGAGGCACAGGCCCGCAATTAATTTACCCAGCATCCCGTGAACTTGCCACACTGCCTCATTTCTGTGCCCTCCACCCCACCCCTCCCCTCCACCATTACCCTAGAAGTATGGTGCTGAGAGGGCATCTTCCTATGGTCGCCACATATTTTAGGTAAAGTCAGCATAATTAGTGACAGCTCCGTGGGAAGATTAATCACTTCAACGCAACTGTGTAGTGTGGTCAGTGAAATATAATTAATCTAGTAGCCCAATGAAGGGCATCATGATTATGAGTCTTTTCAAGTCGTTCCTAAACTCCGGTTCATTAAAGGCTGGGGCTGAGCGGACTCTCTGAAAACGACTTGATCGATGGTGATCGTCAGAAATGGCTCAATTGTGATCAGGGAGGGAGTTTGTGTCCAGTGATGCACCCTCTACACTTGTGGTTCTTGCACACACACAAAAAATGCTCCATTCCCTCGAGACTTGCCTCCTCCTCCCTTGGGATGTAGTTTCATGTTTACATGCTGCACATGTTTTCTCTGCTGATGGTGGAAACATTTATATTTCTCACTGGTTATTTCAGATAAGAGAACTGAGATCATGTTTGCAGTGCAATGGAGTTCATGCCATAGAACCCTGTCTTCAAAAACTGCCATCAGATTTAACAGGTACATCATTTGGAGCAATTAGAGCAAAGCCAGCCAGCTGATGTTTCATGTTTTAGCTGCATGACAAATACGAAAAAGCATCCCTGTTTTCACTCCTGCATTTCATATTATAGATCGTCTATGGGTATGAAAACATATATTTGGAGATTAAAGCATTTTGCTGAGATACAGACACGAAACAAGAAGAGAGAGCGGCACATCAAGCTGTTAGCAAGCATGAATTAATCTGCTATCTGATGCTGAATTAGGTTTATGAAAAATACATATCAGTGCTTCCTTGCTGTTGAAGTTGTCTGAAGCGCAACTAGACTAATTAACCCCCCATTTGTAACCTGCTCCCGTCACACGGCTTTTGAACCTACAGAACGTATGCTGATGACGCCCCACCCTTTTTGGATGGGCAGCACACAGGCGCTAACACCCCTCGCTATTGCTAGCGTGCGCGGCCCCATTAATACCAGTGCAAATGCAGCACTACCAGCAGCCCTTCACCAGACAAGGCAGGCTAATATGTTTTATTAAAGAGGACTTTGAAGAGCTCTGCCACTATCTGCTCTGCCCATTCCCTTCCTGATTTAGATAGCTCCTCTCTAATTTGAAATGGTCTGAAGTTTGGGGTTTTATGGGGGAATCATTAACTATTTAGATGTGGCCCACTGTGAGGAGAGCCGTGCAGCAGGCAGTGCTGGTGTTTGATCAGTGGCTGTTTACTGTAGGTGATTACACGGGATCTGCATGATTAAGATGCAGACTAAGAACACAATATACAATGGGTAACTGTGTATCGTGTTACAGGGGAGCTGGGTAAAGTATATGCTGGCAGATTAATATTCAGCATTTCATATAGAAGTCTAATAAGTGTTTTGTGTCCGATTCCTGGGAGATTGTGTGTGTTTTGAGCGGCGAGCGGGTGCGAGCATGTATCAGTTACATAATGCTTTTATGCCTTCTTTTAGTCCCTGACTGAATTTGCTGTGTGCACGCTGTATGTGTGTATGTTTGTGCGCACGCCTCGCCCCGCCGTGCTGATCCCCGCAGACACTCTGAGTGACCTCGGTTACTTCAGCTCCATTACCCCTCGTCAAGGGGAAAAAGACCCAGGCGGTGTAAAGGATTATTCTGTCATGGTGCAAACACTCCCATGCCCACCCCACCCCATCCACCCTCTACAGGTGCATGCTTTTAGAAGATGGCCAATGAGCCAAACTCACAGCCTTTACCCAACATGCTCACAGAAGCACTGAGTCTTGAGACAGAAACGAGAGCGGAGCAGAGTCGCACACTTCGCTGCCAAACCAAGCTGCTGAGCGTCTCTTTCTCGCTTCGCTTTGAGTCGTCTAACGCTCCCTTTATTTCAAAGCGCTGCCCTTCCTTCTCCTCTGCTGCTTTCAACCGCCCTCTCTCCTACTTTCTATCCCCCTCTTCCCCCCTTCTTTGCTTCCAGACAGAGAATGTGAGATGAGCTAATGCAATACACAGCCTCACCAAAGGGAAGCTGGGACTTCTACAGCAAGGATCTGATCGATTGGTGCCTGAGGCTAGATTCTCCTTCTCCCTTAGCCCTCTCACTTGCTGGAGCGCTCTGTGTTCCTTTTTTTTTCTCATTTACTCATTCACACACACACGCACACACACACACAAAGTTAAACTATGCTTGAGGGAGCCTTTGCTCACTGTGGAGGTAATTAAAAAAACCTACAATTCTCTGCGACTTTTCTCTCACTGCTAAAAGCAATCTCAGTAATGAACAACAAACCACAAGAACCCAACAGCAACAAGCAGCACACTGAATGGAAAAACCTCAGACCCATCTATACAGCCACCACAAGGGTCCAGCCCCAGACACTGACCCATATATGCTCAGTATCCAAGGATTCATGAACACCTCAGGGTATTTGCCCTTTCTGCAATCCTTTCCTAAGACTCGTTGATAGACAGGGCGTGATCATGGGATTTGCGATGGTTCTCAAGAAGCCAAGGTCATCCTGTTGGCCATTAGATCACCAGGCATACATTGTATATTAATATTATGGCTACAAGCTTCATATCGATTAATCTGTGTCTTGAGGCTAAACATGATTTTCACCCTGCAACATGAGTGGATGATAATACTGTGAATCTATATTCCCTCCTCAATCTGATCTTCATGCAAATACACCATAACACAATGCAGCACTGGATGCTGAGCTAAACTACATACACTATTGCTATTACAGGAGCAGCACCATTGATTGTGTATAATTATATAATGCCTCTCCAAGTTAGTTTTAGAATTGCTTTGAGAAAATCTACTGTCAGTATAAATAGCTGTGATTTCAACTGCGTATACAAATCTGCAGCTCTGTGGAGAAACAAATATTATGTGTCTTAAAGGCAGCGATCGATCAAGCTATTCGAACTGAAACCACAGAAGGAAGAAGAACACCCAGGAACTCCGGCCGAGACTCTGAGCAGCCTCAGGACAGGCAAAATCCAGGCAGGGTCAGCTCCGTCGAAGCCAGGGTCATTCCTCAAACACAGCACATTGCCCTTTGCAATTAAAAGCTCACATACCCCCACAGGCAACATCATGTGTACTGCATTTTTATTACTAATGACTCTCTGCTGAATTAATCCATATGTGAAGGACAGGCGGAAGCAGAAGCAGAAAGGTAGGCCAGGAGAAAGACACAAATAATCAGCTAGCTGCGGTAATAAGTTCAGGTCCAGTGGTTTCCCCTGGACTTACAAACTAAATGTGCCTCTGTCTCTCTCAACTCTTCTCCATGGCTACTATCTTGGCAGAGTGTGAGGAAGAGGAAGGGCGCCAAGCACCTGCCCTTTACCCCAGAGAACTCACATGGGAGCGGGACAGTCAGGCAATTTAGATCTGTTGTCACAGTGGCCCTCTGAGGCAGGGAGACGGGATAATGTGTACTTTCTTGAATGATAAAACAACTTCACTGTGCTGGGTCATTCAGTTCAATTCCTGCCATAAAACAAATGATCTCATTCTAGGCTTGCATGTCATTATATGAGCAATATCTAGGTAAAGTTTAAAATGCCCAATAAAGACGTTCCAAGGTCGCACACTCTCGTAAAGACAGGTGTTAAAATTGAAAGGTGTTGTAGGTGTCATATCATCACAGCCCATATCAGATGTCCAGCTGAGCAATGGCAGAGATATGGAATATGGATCAGTGATAAGGAAAGCCAAGCACAGTAGGGCACTCCCTATCTACAGGCACATTAATCTGTGATTAGGGGACTTAAGAGGGATTTATGGCAGAGATAAGAGCGGAGGGTGTGTCCCTCGGGGAAGCCAGGCGGAGACCGGAGCCACCCCTTGCTCGGGATGGGGGCCTGGCCAATAAATGACTGAAAGCAAAGGAAAAAGGCACCCTTCTCTGTTGAATTAGAGAAGATAACAGAGAGAGCAGCCAGAGATAAGGGGGAGAAACACGGGGAGAGACGGAAACAGAGAGAAAAGGCAAGGCACCATACTCCTACTGATCAGATGACATTAACAGGAAAGTGAAACTGAATCTTGGACTGTTTCAGCATCAGGATCCCACCCTGAAATGCGCCGCATGAATGACTTTGCCAGTTGCATCAGATCGGGCCTGTTTTTAATGTTACACAAGGCTATCACTTACCCTCCTAAGAGGCAGGATTAGAGCCCTGTGTGTGTGTGTCTCTGCATGTGTGTGTGTATGGGGAACTAGGGGTGGGGTGATGGAGGGGGATGATGGATATCTTTATGGCCTCTTTCTTTCCTCATCTCTTTGTCTCCGTTTACCAAACAGAACGGGGTAAGGTTACCTCACTTATACTACGGCAGCACTTGAGACCCGATATCAGTTTCCCCCAAAAAATAGTACCACTGTCCAAATCTGTGCTGTTTTAATCAAAGCCAACCTGTAACCCACGAGTTTAAGCGCAACACTGCAATTCAACGCTGCACTGTTTGATTGTTTATCTCTATACGCTGCTATACAAACTCACACGCCCGCAGGTGATTACAACGCTGCTGTTGATAGCTGAGCAAAATATGGCGTCTGTAGACTCTAATGCAAACATGACACAAATCTCCTTTCTTATTATCAAGGCTGAGGCATTGGGCAAGGTTAAAGCAGTAAGAAAAAAATTAACAGCATGATCTGATCATTTTCAATTAACAGGACAAACAGGAAGGACACCACTGGTTAAGACCAATTACTTCTTCCATATAACCTTTGGACCTAATAAACTATCAGGATGTGTAAGCATTGCTTTATCACTGTTGCTGCCTTTGATCACCCTGTCATGTACAATTAAGAGGTGACAAATCTGCTGATGACACCATAAACAAGCGGCTCCCCTTCCTTTTGCTCAGGGCCACGGGTTAACAACACAAGCTCGGGGGCTCTGGCAGTGATCACAGTCTCTCCTCAGATCAGGACCCAGCACAGGTTTTAAAGTCCTGGAGCACCAGCCCCGGCTCCTGGTTGTGTCAGCTGGGAAATACATCCCTGGCTCTCCCGTGGCAATGCAGGCCAGGCCGAGTACGGCAGAGAGCTCCTTTGGGAGGCTGGGGCCCATCCTGCTCAGGGGCCCCCATCTGCAGCCAAGACAATAGGAGCAGTATTTTAACTTCTGCTCCAGGCTTTTCCCCAAACAGGCCTGACACATTTGGAAGACACCAGGCATGATTGAAAGAACGATAAAGGAGCGTTGATGCTTGTGAAACACCTCATAGGTCAACTGAAGGGAATCTTTGTCTCAGCTGTCTTTAAAAACTCAAAACAGAAACTCTATAGTATAGCAATAGTTCCACTTCATTAATAATAACATCACATGCTAAGCTCTCACATTTTCAAAAATCTATAGTCGTTCCACTAGAGTCTAGACTGTCAGTAGTACATGGAATCGCTGTGAAAAGACAAGGGAAAGATATACTACACAATAATGAATTTTCACCGGAAACCCAGGGGACACAATTGTGGATGAGTTGTAGCTCCAAGTGATGCCACGCTGCTCCAGCGAGTGTCATTAGACACAAATAAAAGCTGTCAAAACTCTGCAGAAGGCCACGAGGCCATTCATTCTTGCAGGATATATGTGGTTCCTATGCTTTATTATATCCATTCACTGACACAAGGAGGAAATCTGTAGTGGAAAAGACATGGAATGCTTGTTAGGAAGCTGCCAATCAAATTGGCTCTGGAGACCCGGCAGATGGGCTGAACAGAGCAGGGTGGGTGCAAGCAGAGTCAGTCCGTCTGTACGTGTGTGTGGCGGTCTGTCCAGTACTTATCCATCAATCTATTCAGTGTGTGCAACTCCTCAAGTTGACCCTGCATATTCACAGTGATGTCTTATAAGAAGAAAAACCCAGCGTGCACTTCTCCTAAAAGGACTCTGACACCGGTGTCAAGGACGCCATTCCTTCATCAGCAGTGAGATCTCGGTAAAAAAAAAAAAGAAGAAGAAGAAGAAGCTGTAATTAATATGGAGGCCAGATGTCAGGCTTAGGCCCTGTATTAGGAAGCTTCTCTATACAGCATAGTCAAGGTTTGGAGCATCGGTGGGGGATTACGAAAAAGAAGCGCAAGGGAGCACGAGTGGGCAATTACTCCTTGTTTTTGTTTTCCAGCATTGCCAGTTTTTAATGAGGTTTGACCAGTGCGATCTCAGTGATACATCAAAGCAGCCTGTAACAGCAGGGTAGAAGAAGCAGGGGTAATTGAATATGCTGGTACATTTATTTCCCAACAGGAGACGGCAAGAGTCTCACTACTGGCTCCATCCATGAGCTGTGAAATGTGAAATCCTCAAGAGATTAATAGATTGTGTTTCAGCAAAGCAATTAGTTTAGTATTTTGAAAAACAAATATGCGGCTAAGTGCTGGCGTTGTGCATCTGCTTTTTTGATGCCAGCTGATGTTTTATTATTCCTCACTCGGTATTATGCAGAATAATTGCGGTAAAATGAAGGGACGGCATCGCAGGGTTGATGTAAATATAGCTTAATTTAATTCAGAATCTGCTGTCCGCTCACTTCTGTGTCCATATCAAAAAGGTGCGGTGGTCTGCTCCTCCCAAGGTCGCTCCCCCCCTGGGCCGGCTGCAGTATTTGTGTTCCTGCGATCGGTCATGAGGGGCCTGTGAGAGGTGGCAGGGAGCTGAGGGAAGGCGACGGGAGGGGCTGGGGAGCAGTGAGGAGGAAGAGGGACCAGCACACTCAGCTGGCACAACCCAGCCACAGGGAGTATGGCATTTGGGCTCAGTGCCAAGAAAAAGAACAGCTCTGAAGAGATGCCAAAGTGAATTGAGGCAGGCACGGCCAAAAAGCACCTAATGCTTTTTAAATGCTATTTACTTGATGGCAGCGACTGATACAGGCCTACTGCTGGACCGGTGTTATATTACAGTCCCTGAGAGCGGAGCCGATGACCTTAACCACTTATGTAGGCTATTCTAAATGTTCGGCCAAACACATTCTAAAGCAAATCTCAGACAGCTGGGTGTTGAAAGGGAATTTCAGTTACAGCATTCAGCCCAGGGTTGGATGGTAATGCCTGAGTACAGAAACTTGGCACATTTCCTTCTGGTGCCCTTTAGGTTAAAAGGGTAAGCATGGAGCACATTGCATCAAAGTGTCAATGTGTGCAGGCTTGTGTATGTGCATGCATGTATGTAAGAGCGGTTTGTGCATTGTAGCATTGTGGATGCGAGGTATGATTTAAGTGAAACGTGGTTCCCAGAGGCACAGTGTAGGTTAAGACTCAGTGGAGCCAGTTTCTCGTGTGGCAAAATCCCAGAGACACCAGCATGGGCCTGCTGAGTGGGGCATGGCCCGGGTCCAGCCAAATGGAACACAAATCGCCCCAAACTGTTCGAAACCTGGCCTGGAAAAATGAAAGTGGGATGTAAGGCATGCCATGTGATGCACAGTAAATATTTGGTCAAAATTAATGAAGGGGCAATGTCTGCCAAGAAGCCTTTTTCTAGACGTCCACAGAGGGGAGACTGTGCCCGGTCTGGCATTAAAATGAAATTTCCTTCTGCAGACAACTGCTCACTGGCCTGTCTGCTTTCCAGCACCCACTTACCACGTCCTTTCCTCAAAACACATACCAACTGTCCAGGTACACAGTGTATCTAACCAAATACTGTTTTCTTTTCGTGCTGTAACCGAAAATGACTTGTTCATAAATGTTTCCTAGTTCCTTAATTCCCATCTGTCAGTTTTTCTGCGTTTGACAGCAGAAACACTCTCAGACATTTGAATAAAATTGTTGGAGACAGAGGAGGGGTGTATGAGGGGGGAGGGGGGTGGGGGGACCAGATCTGTGCAAGACAGCTGTGATGACAAATGCAAGAGGGGAAATATCCCTCTCACCAACAGCTTTGCAAACTGTTTTCTAAGTAGAAATAACCACCAAGAGGACATTTCTTCTTTCCACTCATACTGGATTTCATCGATTTCTCCAAACTTCCCCCTTTTAAAAAGTGATCAACAGTGAGGCAGCCAATAAAGAGGCATATGACAGATAATACTTTGCATGGCATGCAATCCATCAGTTTTGCTTTGTTAATATCTCCGAGGAAGGGTGTAATCAGCGCTATTATAGCGAAGAGAGACAAATAGAATCTGACAGATAATATGCAGCTACTGATGCCTGAATTAAAATCAATGAATTTCTATTATCAAACTTCAAAAGAAGGGAAAAAAAAGAAAACATAAGAAGAAAGGAAGCTCAGCTCAATCAAAGTCATAGGGTAAAAGAAAAAAAGTATTCATTTTGGCTTCATCTAGTCAGAAAGAGGACCATAAATACACTTCAAAATGTCGAAAGGATGCCCAGAATTAAAGCAGTGAGCAGAGGTGGAGCTAGAAGTGAGTAGCGTGCACTGATTAGAGGACATAATGAGATGGGATAAACACCGGCTGTCAAGACTGAACGTCAGAAAGAATCACAACAGTCAAGTAGGACAGCAGTTATCACAGAACGACTTCAGGCGTTTTGCAACAATGTCTTCTGAGCCAAAAAATGTCAGATTACCGAAGGCTGTATGGAAATGATGGTGAGCCTCTGAACCTCTAAAGTGCAACTTTAATAGTTTGAGCTACGAAGCTTCCGATTAAGACTTGGTGACAGACGCAGTCAAATGCAAAAAGCAATTTTGTGCTTAAAGCCTGAAGAACCTGTCTCTCACCCGGGGACTACAATTGTTATTCAATTAGAGCTTTCATTGTGTAAGCAAAAAAAAGAAGGAGTGTGGGAGGGAGAGAGAGAGAGAGGCTGCATGAGAGAGAGGATTGTACAGTTAGAGGAGACAGAGCGGTGACAGGGAGGACTGATAAACAGCTCCAACTTTCAAAATGGAAAAGTATAGTTTAAAAGCTTTTCAGGAAAAGGTGAAAATCCAGAGGCTTTCAGTAGAAGTAAAAAAAAAAAAAGCACAGTTTCTGTTCATAGGGCTCAGCGGTCTTTGCACATTTCACAAACAGCACACACACTATGTGCTGCAAGGGGGAAATGAATGGGAAAAAGAAATGTTTTGGATTATTGTGTTTGTTTCAATGGTGACATCAGATTTAAGGGAAATGTCACCAATTTGCAAAAAGTAGGTAAGCCTCATAATAGATCGGGATTAGAGTTAATCTCCCAACTCAGAGCAACTCTGTATTTACATGTTGGAAATTCAGCCAGTCATTTGAATCCGCCTCACCATGGTTACAGCTGAATGGTGGGAGCGCCTCCAAAAGCGGGTCTGTAATAGTGAAATTCAAGGTCACCTTCTCATTAATTATGTTTTCCAGCTCCTCTCCTTAAATAGAGAGCAGCCCTCCTACTTTTATCACCATCTTTTGTGTGACAGAATTAGCCCCCAGCAACTCAGAGCATGAAGTTGCTGATGCAGCTCTAGATGAGAGGGTCTTCTCTCTCTGCTAATGCATCAGTTTGCACTGCGAGGATTAAAAGAAATATGATTCGCAATTTTGCAATAAACAGGAAATGGTGTTTGATGGGGAAGGAGGGAATCTTCACTGCAACAATATAGCTGAGAGGGGGAGGAACCAAAGACATTAATCAACTAATTAGCAGTCTCTCTTTTAACTGCTAATCTAATCTATTCCTCTCAGCCTCTTTAATGGTATTTTCCCCTGTCAATTATAACCAAGAGAGGTTTAGCATTTCAAAAGTGTATCCAGGACTTGCAATGAGAGGGTAATAGAATGGTCACAGAGGCTGGGAGGAGGCCTGAGCTCAGGGAGTGGGGAAGAAAAGAGGAATACTAGGGAAAGGCTGTCCTCAATGCCATCTCTCAGTCTCCCCAATGGAGAAAATGAAAGGGAGGGAGGTCTCAGGCCTTTTTAAAATGCACAAGGCAGAGCACCCCACGGTAGCATTGCTTCACCAATGACGCCAACCCCAGGCCCAGAGCAAGCCTTCTGGGAGTTCCTGAACGTGCAGAATTTAGACACACAAGGGATGTGGGGTCATATACGTTACACCAAACCAAACCTTCGATGCCGCACTGAGGCTCTGTACCAGGATCTTTTATTTACTCAGCACTTCTAAAAATCAACCTTACCTCTCCCCCAGATGTCCACCTTTAAAGAAAGAAGGAAAGGAAGAAAGAAAGGAAAAACACCACCAGCATCCTCGCCTCACATTTTTCCACCACTATCACCCTAATCAGCACTTTCCCAACCACGAGGGAACGGGAGGAATATGCAATGTGAGCACACACAGAGCCAGATCAAGAGTATTCCCAGAGCTGGTGTATCATGGTATGTTTGACTGCTTCGTCCTCTGCCCCTCCCACCCCCTTCCACACCCCAGGGGTAGCCTTTGTGTAGCCACAACCCCCCACCCCCTCCCCACTACCATCTACACTCCTCACACACCCTCAGTCCCTCATGAACCATTCTTCTCCCCTCCTCCATGCCTTACAATCGCCCTGTTAAGGCGACACAATGTGGCCTCCCCATCCCCAAAGGCTTTTTCTGCGTGTCGGCCTGCTTTATTCAAGAAAGACTCCGCGCTGACCGGCCACAAAAAGAAGGCACGTCTTAAAAAATTGGGCCAAAAAAAAGAAGAAAAAAAAAGTGGGGGTTGGGTAAGAGGATGAAGAGATTCCTTAAGCCCCCTTTCGCCACCCCACACATACACAAACACACCCAACCCCTGAGTTTCTCTTCCTCACTCACATCTTAGTGGAGTCGCGCAGGAAACTAATCCATAGTGAAGCTCTACCAAGTGAAGATGCATGTGCAGCGTAGAGTCAGATGTGGATTAGTATTATGTAATTTGCTCATATGTCACTGTCTGCAAATTATGCTATATTGTATTTTTCACAACAGGATACAAAGCTGTGGGAATTCGACGTGTGCCGTTTGTGAACCGGGGCAGAAAGCAGACAACACCTTTCATCCTGTGAGGACACACCATTTATCACTTCTGCACCGAGTGGCAATAGGGAATGTTTGTCCTCCGCGTCACTGTCAGAACAAGACGCATTAACTCTACCGACTTGACCCCTCGAGTCTAATATCCTGGACACGCCTGCTGCCTCCTCGTATCAGCCAACTCCAGACTAAAAAGCTTATATGAAGTTATGTTGGTGGAGTATTCCTAGTGTAGACGGCTTAACTCTGTCTCACTGTACAGTTTTTTAGATCTCGCACTGACAGACAACCTGACGGGAAAAGCCATACTTGCTAAGTAAGTCATGCAAACATCATCAGCAAGCGGTGAGCAATACTGTTCTTAATTCTCACTGTCTAAGCTAAAGCCCGGTGAAGACACCGCAGTTCAGGAATTTGAAATACCAAGAGGTTGACACAAAGGGCAGTGGGATGTATCCACAGTTTCATAAAATGACCGCAATCCTCTTTGCAGACACGCAGTTCAGTCTGGCTGCACCACAGCAAATTACAACCTATTGACGTCAGATGGATTTGTTAATTAATCCAATTAAGCTGTGCTTTTAGGTCATTAAAGGAAGAGCAGTTGGGGGATAGCAGATCATTAAGAGTCACCGCCTAATTTATCTGCCCTCAAACAAACCGCTCTGAAATGTTTATCTACTCAGTCATTAATGACTTAGCCATGGTTCTCATGAACAGGAAGAGGACACGGGCCGCCCTCCCACATTCCTCCATGTGGTTTCTCTAAGCCAAAGTCTGCCTAATCCTGGATCTTAGGGTGTGAAACCCTGCTTGATTTGGATTAGGATCAGATTAATGTGCATTAGTGGAAGTTATAAAGATGTTGGCTTTATGGACACTGTCACTTCGTAACAGGTGTAAGATTTTTCAGCTCAGGTGAAGAGGTGACACCGGAGACTTGAGGCTCTTTCTCTGTTATATTTCTCAACACACACACGGCAGCCACTCAGAAGGTTAAACCATCAAAAACCATACAATTTCTCAGGGTATTTGGTAAACATTGACACTATTCCACAATGCTGATTTAAAAGAAATGGGTAGCTGGCTGTGAGAAAAGGTGAAGGGAAGAGGTTGACTTTAATGAGTATGTTTTCCAGAGGACAGCAGACAGAGATGGGTCTCACCTGTGGCCTCCGGTCATTAATTGGCTCTGCAGCCTGCTGTGTCCTGTCATATGGTCATGATGTAGGATGTGCAAGGGCTCTGCAATTTATCAGCACTTACGACTCAATTTGTCAAGACCTTACCGGCTAGGTGCTGCAGGGCTGGGGCTGATTACTGGGGCACCGCTCCCACTGCCCATATTTTTATCAGCAACTGTCACATCCTCACACTCGCTGTTATGCTTGGATATAACCAACAAGAAGAGTTCAAAAGAATATGTGCGCTTGTCTGACTTGTCTGTAAATACGTCCTCATATATATATATTATTGTTCTTCTAACTTGCCCTTATCTCCTCAAAGTGATCTGGAGCGTTGCACCGAGTGTAAGAAGCGGAGCCACCTCTTGCCCTCATCTGAATGGCACCTCTGAGGTGAATATAAGGTCTGAGGAGCACTTGGAGGAAAGATAACAACCATTTAGTGTACAGCAGGAGGACAGATCACCTGATAACAGGGCGAGATGTGATAGATGGCGGTATCAATTTACAACCTTCAGACAGCACAAGGCAGCAATAAGCAAGTCACCACGAGTTTGACAAGGGGGCAAAGGTCATCTCATCTCGCTTCCTCTACTTCACACATAAAAGTGGTATAAAAATACTTTCTTGCAACCAGGCCAGCAATGTAAAACCAATCTTCATCTTATCCACGAGATGCTATTAAACCCTGTTAAGAGTTTATTCAAGAGATCTGATACCTTCCCTACGCTAGAATGAAGTCGTTAACCCACCAATTAGCAGCAAATATGAAATCTTTTCCAGGCAAGTGGCCTATAATCCAATTTTCCTGACACAAGTGTCTAATCCACGACCAATCCTTTGAGTATCTGCAGTCCAGTCCATCTCTATTAGGAGGCCCTATTCTCACGCCTCTCCCCAGAAAACATCCCCAGACATCCCCACAGCTAGGCGTAATTGGAAACCCTGGTGTCTGAGGGTCTTTCTCGCAGGACACGACCATTACCGGCTCAACTCGAGCTCAGGATCCGGCTCAGGGTAAAGTGAATGGAGCCGCCACCTACAGTTTTCGATGCTCACCTCTGACCCTATTTCCTGTTTAGGTGCGACAGTTTTCCCCCAAACTACTCTGGTGTCCCAGGCTTTTCCTTATCTCATCTCTGCCCCTCTACACTAAACAAAGAGCGATTCAGAAAACCAATCAGGAAGCATGAGTAACATTTAAATATGCATGATGGAAATCTGCTCAGAAACAAAGTCTCAAAAACTGGACCTGAAAAACAAACAGTACACTGAATTCAGACCTTATATAGAAGGTACCTGATATTTTAGCTGAAATTGTTATGAAATGTTGTATTGCCTTTACTGGGGAAAATACAGTCATTTCAGTTTGTGCACGATTGAGATCACTGACATTTACGGAGAAAGCCTTCACTTTTAGGAACATCTGGAAACAGACTACAGGTAAGCCATAATGACTTCAGGTTTAAACTTGAAAACAATTACACTGACTATTACTTAGGTAATTATATAGGTGTGTTAGCTACAATAAACAGTAGCAGAGGGCCTAGATGTCACTGCTGTGTGTCTGGTGCAGTTGTTTTGTTATAGACAGATTATGTTTATGTGACCCTTAGACAATTCTGTTTCTGATTTGTTTGCCCTGGTTTTTTGTACAGGTTTGTATAAAAGTTTGTATAAAAGGCCCGACAGTCCAATTCAGGACACACATTAACTAAGGTCCTCTAATAGTGCGGCAGCAATTTGCTTTCTCATAACTCAGAGGTAAGTGACCTGGAAAACCCCAGTTATCATGGTCGATGAGCTCTATAAAGACACCCATGTGATGGTGGAGGAGTAATATAGTGAGAGATAATAAGGGAAAGTATAGATTAGGAAGAGAAATGTAAGTGAGCTGTTGTAGCTCTAAAGAAACTGTTGTAGGTCAACATTAACTCCTTAAATGGCATGAAAGTGAGTTAAAACAAGTCTTACAGTCTCAATGAACAAGACACTGGGAATTCAAAACATGTGTCATCTGATATGCTGCACATTTCCAGTTTAAAACGGTAAAAAAAAAAAGTTGAACTCAGCAATAAAAGTCGTCCATGGGCAGAATGGTGACACACACAAAAACATCGTCTCCACAGGGGCTTGTGCTGTCTGTTTGACCAATGATAGCTGCTCTCTCCACTGATCCCACATGGCTTCAGCACTTTATACGTGACTTTATATGTGCTGAGCTCTTAAAATTTTAGATGACCTCTTTGAGTTGACTTTCTTGCCCATGGAAAAAAAAATCATTGTATGTATCATAAGTTCATTTTCCCCTAACATCAAACAGTGGCTACACCAGAGATGAGCCTTTACACTGTATATCAGAGCGAAACACACTCACTGTTTTTAATAATGTTCAAAATGATGGTTGGGAAAGTTTGTTTCTACATTTACCCTGCAGCCAGCATTTCTCACTGAGAATATATTCTATTAATACAGTCTCCAATGAATAATTTTACATGAAAACTGTTTTGTTCTGCATGTAGCCTAATTGAATAACTTGAAGGCCCATAGCCTTACAGTAATAATAGAAAAAATAATTAGAACACTCACAGATAAGAAAAAATTAAGTGAGATATTTCTTCTCTTACTTTCTTTCTTCTAATTCAATTCAAGCTGTAAAACGTTTGAATAAAAAGACAAAAGCCACCAGATGACTGATAATAATAATTAAGTAATAACTTACCTGAGCACACATTGAGAATTCCTGACAAAAATACAAATCCAATAAAAGTTGGAGACATAATTCAACGTCTCTCTAATGAGAAATGTTCTAGTGTAATCCAAATTATTCAAAAAACCACTTAGGCATCCACTCCTTCATGTCAAACTGCAAAACAAAAATCTCAGAATCCAGACTTTGAACATTTAACACCCAGGTTTTGGTTTGAGAGTCACAAGGAGCAAAAAAAAAAAAAAAAAAAGAATCACAATAGTCCAACAGCAGTTTGTCAAGCTGGCTTTGCTTTCTGCTTCATATGAGAAGTAGGGAGAGAGATATGGGAAAATAACACAGAAAAACTGTTCCAAACTGTGTCGAAATTCAACACAGGTTCTGTTTCAGTGGACGAGTTGAACTGAGTGGGAACATGTGTTAAAACCATGGAAGAATATAGAGAAGAGGCAGAGCTCTATCCTTCCTTTGAATTCATCCCGTTACTGCCGAGCGCTCAATGACCAGCCAGGCGATCTCATTCAAAACCATTTAGCTCCTTTGTGCAAAAGAAAAAGGAAGAAAAACAAAAAAAAAACAAGGATCGATAATAATAAATCCACTTGCAAACTTTTAAAGTTAACTCAGGAGTGAGTACAAGGACGCGAGCGGTCTTTTTAGTCCAGACTGAAAGGCTCCGTTCCTGCAGTCACATTATTTCAGTCCGGTTTCGAATCTGTCACTTGAGATCGGAAACTTTGCGAGTTAGTCCTGTGTCCTCCCTCATCCACCGGATCCACACGCAGCAGATCACTGCAACTTTTCCATCACTTTTCCCCCCCTCGTTCCTCCGCGGCTGCTTTGCAACTCCGACTGGATGATCTCCCTCGAGCGCGTCGCACACCCCTGAAGCTCAGGCGAGAGGGGGGACACACGGATTCATATTCACAGCATTTCATTCAAGGAAAAGCGGAATGCCTCGACAATTGGTATGCGCCTTTCTACCCCCTCCATAGACCCGACAATGTTTCACAGAGAAGAAATTTAACCTCTTCCCGCCTGGATCCCACCGAGGCGCAGCTACACAGCGCGCTCTGGCAGCCTACTGTATTTTCTTTGACTATGTCCAATAATAAGAGAAACCCTGTAAAACTATTCCGACATGTTGTTTTTATTCTTTCTGCGGTTCGTGATTGAAAGCAAATGCATCAGCTTATTCCAGAGATATTCTTAGAGGGGCTTAACACCACAGTATGTTTTTGGAGCTCAATAGTTTTATTATATAACTGGCTCTAACATAGTTTAGCCTTTTGTTTTGTCTCCTGCGGTTTTATAGCCCATTTATATTTCAATAGTAGAAGCTACTGTAGCTATAAAATGCTATTTTTATCATACGACTAAATAATCTACCTTAAAACTGCAATAATACGGCCTACTGTGTTCTATAAATCCATTCCATTTTCACTATTAAAGCTTTGTTTTTTGTTTTCCATGTAATACCTGATGCCTTTTGGCTGGATGCAGGCCTGTATTGTTTATTATGGACTGCAAGCTTATATGACGTCTCCAAAGCAGCTCTCAGCCCGTTTTCCATTAAGGCTTATGATATAAAACCAAACAAAACAAATTAATACGAATTAAAGCACTATTTATAGTACAAACTAAATTACGTACTATATAAAAAAAATAGACTGAGCAGTTTCTCGTGATCCTAGCTTGCTCCTCATTTTACATGTTTCCCCTGAGTGACATAAACTTTGGACTATGAAACTATGAAATGTGTTTCGCATCTTTATTTTACTTTTTTTTTCAGTTCAGAAGTTCAGAAGTCATTCTTCTCTACACGGTGTAATAACTTTATCCTATAGCCTCTGAGGCAGATTCAGCGTTACACATAGAGCTGGCTCACATGGCTAATTTATAACCGCAGAAGTCATGTTGCATTAAAATATGTAAAACGTGTGGAAGACATGAAAAGAGACGGAGAGAGAGAGAGAGAGAGAGAGAGAGAGAGAGAGAGAAGAGCAGCAGCAGCAGCGGACTCTCATCTGCTCAGCCGCAGCTCTGAGTCTGTGTGTTGGCTTCACTGAACATTTGTTACCAAACAGCGCCCTCCAGTGAAGGCCGCCTGCAATAATCCAGCAGGAGCTGAGTCCACTGAGCATACAGCATGTATGTCCTCTTATAGCGCCCATAGTAACACAGTCATCCAGCTCAGGGGTTGTTCCAAGTGTCAAACAGAAACTTCTTTCGGAAAACACCCACGACTGACGACCATCTGTTCTCACAGTTTCAGTATAGTTGACTGGGAAACAACACAGAGAGTCATATATATATATTTTTTTTTTTTCACATTACTCTCTCACACTACGATCCTAGATTACTGTAAATGAAATGGCTAATTTAAGCTCATTTGTGCTGTATGAAGATGCAGGTTAATGGCAACGATCTCAGACTAACAAGCCCATGTATCCACTGAGTCGATCCATATTTTTGAAATAACATGCAGCTGTTTTAAATTACTTAGGTGCAAGGAAGAGTGTTTGGGTGTAATGTGCATAATCAGAAGTCAAAGTCTATAAAGAGCAATTAGGAGGAGCGTGACAGCAATTACCATATAGCACAACAATGCAAGCACTTTAGAAGTAGTCATTAGACATAAGGAAGGAAGAAGTTACCCTCATGTAAAAGATGTACTTATATCTCCATTAACGGTTCATTATCCCCCTCAGTGATCCTTATATGTCTCTATGCAGTCGTTTGAGACTCCTGCTGGAGCCTACACAATCATAACCGCTCCCCAACTTACATATTCAGACCAAAGTCTGTCTTTTAACTCCAAACATGTTTTTATTTCTCAATCATCCGTGTGCATTATATTACAGTTTTACACACTCCATTCCCACTTGGTCCTATGTGCCCTGTTTTCCTGATAGCTTTTGCAGCCCTGGATCTGCAGAGTGGCTGTTCAGCTGAACACCACCAATCAAATCGTAAAATTTCCTCTAGCCAGCAGCAGGGAACTGTAACATAGAAGCAATTATCAGCAAAGTCCCCACTTAGACCCACCAGGATAGGAGGGAGTCTGAAAGAGCTGATTAATACGAGAGGATGTGAGTGTTTTAAATGTTCAGTGGAACAGCAGAGAGAGAGAGAAGAAAAAATAACAGACATAACAGACACAAGCAGATCATTTTAGTAATCTCACCTCTCCTTCTCTCACATAAAAAGCAAATAATAGAAATAAATAAATAAGAAATATGTAAAACAGAGATTAACTTTATTAACTTTGTTGTGGGCTGCGCTTGGACTTGACCCCGACAGACATTTTCACCACAATTTCGCAGTTTCATGTTGCATCAGATCCTGTTGTATTCAGGTTTGGTTTCACCCTTAATCTACGGTTGTCAAAAGAGGAAAGAAAAGAAAAAGAGAAAAGAAAAGAAAAAAATCACGGACTGCCACAAGTTGTGGCGTGTGAGCATCGGGAACAGGGAGGCTCTCTGTCCTCCCTCTTCCCTCTCCCTCGCAACCTTGATTGCACCAGCAGAGGCAAGAAAAACGACATATCGTCAGGGCTGAAATGGCAGCAGAGAGCTTCTAACACCACAGCAGTATCGTTTCACTCTAAACAACTTCTAAGTATATACAAAGCACAAAAGGATTAAAACCTGCCCATCCCTGGCTGCTTAGCACCCCCGGGGGTTTTAATACTTTCTCGAGCTCTGAAAGGAACCAAAACAACTTTCAAAGATTCGATGTGTCATTATGTTCTGGATGACAGTTATGTAATATAGCACTTCTTGTACTTGTACTTACTGTGAAAGATCTGGTTACATTTGTGTGGTTTGTTGTGGGAGTGCCTCAGAGTCTGGTGGTTTTGGTGAAGTCCTAAATTATTAGGTGGCCGTTTGCACCAGTGAGACTTGTGTGACCCAGTGATGCGGTGGGCTCCGTGTGGACCCTTATGGTCTTTAGGAACTCCCAGCATAACCAGCATGGAGAAGAGCACCACCAGCAAACACACAATCTGCATGGTGATGTGTGTGAACAACACAAGAGACAGAGGGAGCGCATGCAACCACACCTTTCTGGTATAGTTCAGTGGCTGGTTTTTGTCTCTGCAAAGAAACGTCAAGCAAATTCCACAATCCTCTGTTGCCGTGGATACATCACAGGTATTCCTTGAAAAAGTGGGAAATAATAAACAATCCAATCCAAAGGTCCTCTTGAAAATTCTCAAAAACAGCAACAAACTGCAAGTTACATTGCTGCACTTCCCACCAAGAGCTCTTCGTGCTGCTACTCTTGAGATCTGCCAAATACATAAACCCCTGCAGTCTTGGCGACTCTCCCCAAATCAAGTGACAATGTTTCCCCCCCGGAGGACGATGGGATCTTAATGAGAGCAACGCTATATACAATGTGCATGGTGAAGTTCACTCCCTTCTCCATCTCGCCATCCCACTGCTCAATGGAGAGGCTGTCTCTCATCTTCCCGTCCTTTTTTACATCTCTGATAATTCTCCTTTTAATATTCAAACAGAGTTTGTGGACATTCGGTCTTTTCCTATGATGTTTCTATGCATGCAGCAGGACGGGGGATACGGTAGACTACATGCTGGGCTTCTATTCAGATGTGTTGGACTCCCACACAAAACCTTAGGCCCCCTCAGCATAGCGGTGATGGGGCGACACACAGGCGGGGTGAGGCGAAGGAGCCCATATTCCCTTTTCCCTGACTAAGACTATTTAATGGCTTTCATTCCCATTTCCACAGCGCACCAAACAAGATGGTAAAAACAACAACAAAAAAACCCTCTCAAAAAGATACTCCCTGTTGGAACACAAACAACTTAGCACTCCCAAGTAGGCCAAAAAGTAAGGAAAATCTTCTCCATACTCAGAAAAAGTGATGCATTCTGGGACTTAACACTCCACCAGCTGGAGTTTCACCTCCTGCATATGTTAGGAGGTAAACAGAGACTTGTCAAAGTAGCAGCTAGAGTCACCTTGGACAGAGTGTGGCACTCACAGGTTCAGTATGTTTGATCTCTCCTCCCACAGACACTTCAGTTGGATGGTTACCATACTTCGCTTGCCTCACATTCACTATACAGCCTTTTATCATCCGAGCCATGTCCTTGAGGAAGCATCTTTTTATTTATTCATTACGCTACTTTTCTTTTTTTTATGAAACAGCAACTCAAATTTGTAGTTTTTGTGGGCCGACAATGATCAGATATCTTTTATAGCTCTGTCCACCTCTTCTCAACGACCTCAACAGGGAAATGTAAACATATGGAATAGCATTTACTCTGCTGAGCCAACATTTATCCAATCTCTTACAACATATGGAAATCTGTCATTTTTAAAACTTCCTGTAGGAAGTAACTGTTGCGTGATTGATACACGCAGTCTGCAGGATACATCACGTCGAACCAAGGCTGCTTTGTCATGCAAGGAGGAGAGCCTCTTCCCTCGCTGTCACGGCTCGGATGTGCGGAGGAGGAGATGATTTTCAGGTGGGATGACAGATTGTTAACATGGGGAACACAAAAGCTGAGAGGAAGGGGCTGAGAGACGGAAAGTGATAGAGGAGGGGAGAGGAGGAAAAGACCTGCAGTCCCGAGGATGTCTGATCACATCGGTGTTAGTGTGTCACTGCTAAAAGAGGCAACTAATCATTTCTAATTGGTCGCTGAGGGAGTGATGAGGCTTCAGGAGCACAAACCATGTCACATCTAACTGCACATGCCCCTGTCATCAGAGGAAATGTACTAAGTTTGACTTGAACTGACTTTCTGCAATGTTTCTAACTTCAGACCAGCCAAACATTTGATGCATGTCCAAAAAATAAGATGGCTGGTGCTTAAAGTGACTGATGAAAGGTTTGATTAGCAAAAAAGTTAATCAATATGAAGTGTAGAGCGCACATCAACAGTGTTTGCCAAGGGCCAAATGACTGTGAGTTAAATTCAAAGCACAGTTGGAGTCGAACTAAACTAAAGCGACTTTAGACATTTCCACGTCAGCAGAGATTGAAAGTGAAGCGTTAAGTGCAGTCCTGTCATATTCCTGGAACGTCTACAACAGCAACCGCGGTGATTGTCGGACCATTTCTCCTTACCTGTCCACTGTGGACAATACTCTGGCCCTTCAGCTCCACAGCAGAGCCCAAGAATGTATCAGTCTGGGCAATAACCCAGAATAAATACCATTAACCCACTAAGACGAACCTCAGAAACGAGCCAAAAAGTCTTTTATAAAGCGGACAAGACAAAAAAAGAAGTCTCGTCACTGTCATATTGAGAGCATGCCAGAGGGGAGAGAAAAAAGGGACAGGCGATACAAAGCAAGTAAGATGCAAAGCAGAGTGTAACAAAACATAAACAGAAGAGGGAGAACATTCTTCTTCTCACTATAGCCTCTCTGTTCAGCTTTCAGACATGATAGAAAAAAAAGACAGGGGTCCAATGAAAGAAAATGACAGCAAACTAAACAAATCTGTTCCTGTTCAGGGAATGCCCCCATGCATGACGCTGCTGCAAGAAATGTGAGGCGGGGGCGGGGTGGGAGGGGTGGGCGACACCGAGGAGAAAGAAAGAGAGAGTAGAAAGAGAGAAAGAGGGGGGCGCTTCACAGGATGCCGCGACGAGGTTTGGAGCACAAAGCGGGATGAGGCGATAAACAGGCTGTTGCTTTTCCGCTTGCCTGCGCACACTGAATCCCCCTTTTTTTCCCTGTGTCTTTTAATGGGCCTCACATTAGCATCTGTTTAGCGTCAGCCTCGACATGGCCTGTGGAGGCTGATTAAAATAACCCAGCTATCACATAACATCCTGGCAGCAACATCAAAATACAGTCAGTCGGTGGAACATTTGCGGCGGCGGCGGCGGACGTTAGAACGGAGCTGGTGCACTGGAGCTCTGCAGCGCTGTTGTTTACTGGTTGCCTCCGTTTAATCTCTGAGCTCCTGTGAGATTGTGTTGCATATGGAGAAATGTGAGGTTTGCTATGTTATTCAACTCAAATCTCCATGCCATCACTATACGTGCAGGTACAGTGGCATACCAGACTGACAATATCTGAGCACAGTTAAACAAAATCTAACTATCTCTGTCCTTGAAGTACTCTTTTTTTGTTTTTCTATCGAACGCAGCTCGGCCTTGCTCCTTCTCACATAGAAATGCACAATGGCAAAATGAAGCAGCATTGTGTTTCATGCTTAATTGGCTTAAATGGTTTAGAGACAGAAGAGCTTTACTGACCGACCGTGGGTAACGAGAGATTCTATTGTTCTTATCTCTGCTGGACCTCAGCCAATCACAAGATCCCGATCAAGAGCAAGAGCTCAAAAACCTCTTCATTATATCTAAGCGATACATTGCAACTGCATTATGTACAATGTGGTCCGAATAGTCAAGTGACTGGGAGAGTGGTCTTTTGGAATCGCCCCTGTGTCCGATGCTTCAGCTGCTAAGACTTAGTTTTTGAAAAAAGGGCCTTTTGTTCGGCTGTTCGGTGAGTAAATATTTTCTGGGTGTGCAGATGTGACAGCACTGACAGTGACAGCTGAAACAACTCAGTTAGTGTTCACTCAGAGGGAGCCAGCTACACACTCAGGACATTGTCACTAACGTAAAACCATACGACTGACTCTCAGATGTGGCTGAACCAGACGGCAGGCAGGGAGAAACGGAGGAAGAGCATCATTATAGTTGATAAAATACTCACACATTGTGAGAGTGTGTTCAAACCAGTTGCACAGTTTATCCACATTGAGTCAATTCCCTTTTCATCAAAAACACACGTTGTATTTTGAGATGATAACAGATTATCTGGAGCTCTGTGAGCCCGTGCTTTTGCTGCTCTGAGCTAAATATCAAAGACAACAACTAACATGCTGTTAGTGTTGCTGCTAATAAAAGAGATCAGTAAGCATGATGTTTTCTCTGCTCACTATTTTGGTTGGTAACGAGGTAATATTTGCTAATTACCAGCTGAGGCTGATGGAAATTAATTTTGCAGGTGTTATGTTGTAAAACAAAGACGAAGTAGCAGCAGTAGAAAAATGTGACTGATGATGGCGTTAGACGAGTCGGGCTGTCACTGAAGATCTATCGACAAACCTGAAGATCAATCCAATAGTTGTTTTGTTGTTTAATTCCAAACTGTCAATCAAATCTTAAATGAAAGGGTAAGGTGATCAACAAAGTCATTGGTATTCATTCTCTGTGGGTTATGGATGTTCAAAATATAATGGCACTAAATTGACACATTTCAGTCTGGGCCAAAGTGGCGCATCGACTGACCAGCCACAAGCGGACATTGTTATCCTTTCAACCACAAGCTACTGAGTTTCTGTGGATAAAATGTCAGTCGATGCCCAGATCAAACTACTCCCTGCAGCTTTTTTTAGGCTTACATAAACATTCCTAACTCAGATGGTTTTTTTTCTTTCACATCATAGAGAAATCAATCAATCAAGTAAAAACACAAATTCAATATAGACAAACTTCAACTGCAAACCCAAAGTGCCACAGAGCCGAGAATTGATGGGACATTCATTTTGTTTTTCTCAAAGTTACAACGTCCAGAAACTTTCCAGAACTGTACTTAGAATATCATTCTGCTGCAGTTGTGGTTTCAGTGAGGCCTTAGAGCCAACGTCAGTGACTGATCTCTCTCCGAAGACCCTGAACTGAGAAAAATGCAAAGACGCTGCTCATGCTAGAAGCATTCCCCCGTCTCTCAAATGAAAAGCCTATTCTTTCTTTCTCTTTCCCTGGTGCGATCAGCTGCCAAAACAAACTGGCGCTGTGATGAATGTAATAAATATGATCGATGGGATATCTGGTGCTGCTGACCTCACACCACGCGCCAGAGTCCTGGGAGCAGGTGCTGCTCAGATTTACAGACCCCCCCCCCCAACTCACACACACACACAGACCCTCCTCAATCTCCTGATATTCTCCACTCTCTCACACAAACACTGAGCCCTGCTGAGACTGACTCACACTGCTGAGGCTTCACAGCCCCCCACAGCTCACACCGACTCTCAGAGAAACAGGCCTAACACTGGCCCCGCTCTGGCTGAGCGTCAACATGACTACGCATGAGTCATATCACCACTAATAAAACGAGCAATGATTTTACAGATCATCAAGCCGTCACTCATGGCTGACAGTTATTGGAGTCATTTCTGCTGGGAGGAGCACACCGGGCTGTTGGTGAGGTGGAGGTGCTCTCCTCGTTTGTTTGCTCATAAAAAGGCCTAATTGATCTGCAAGCAAAGGCACCTCTGGAAAAGAACACATAAACTGCTCACGCCGTTTCATCAGGACTAATAACAGAGAAGCTGATGTGGGTGGGTTAAATAAAGAATCTATAATTTAGGAAGGATGTAGTGTCTATTACATTTGCAGCTACAGTGAATTACATGAAGTGTATCATGATGATTACAACTTGGCTGACCATATCATACATGTGTTTAAATGTACTGTAAAATGTGAAAAGGACATAAATCATCTGGACTGTATGGACAACACAGTATAAGGTAAATACCACTCTCTCGGTTTTTAACAACACTCCGGACTCATTATTACAGAAATAACTAACTCTCTAGCTGATGAAGTTGTGGTTTGGACTTTATGATCCATGCCTTATGCCTCAAGACTTTTCAGCACAACCAAGCAGCTGTTCAGCTGCAGCTGTTAGACAACTAAAGTTACACGATATTAGTCTCAGTGGTGTTATTTAAGAGAATAATTTTTTTTTTATTGCTCTATTATGCTAATACAATGTTGTCCGCACTAGTTTGCCTTCTTGAATAATTGGACACAATCTTCCACTCATTCATACTTGCTTTGTTGTGCGCATGTGCGATAAGTGTTTTCCAGTGGGGGACAGAAAGCTTATAGACCTTTTCAGGTCAAGCTAGAATAAAAGCCATATATCTAGATATCATTAGACTTTTATAATTTTATCATCATTTGTCTGTGTTCATAATGGTTCCATCTCCTGTCTCTTTTGTTAAGATTATGGGATGCGAGATAAATCTTTTGAGGTCAGTGTGAGTCATGTGATGTGATACTGAGTGTGGCCAACATTTCCTCAAACGACACTGTGGGGTGTGTAACAATAGCATCAGTAGCTAGAGGCTTGGTATTGACACTATTGTTGCAGCATGGAGATGTTACTCCAAACGCTGTATGACACGTACAACCAAGTGTTTAGAAATATGAGCTGATCAGCAGAATCTACATTTGAACAAACCGAATCTACTTGTAAGTGTGATGATGGTAAGTAGGTTACCAGTGACACACTGTACGTGCATGACTCTGGTGCTGTGTGTGATACGTTTAATTCCCTCATCATCTCTTGCAACACTTTGGACTGTTCTGCACACCACTGTAATACATGTTAGAGATAGAAAACAGAGAGGTCACAGATTACGCAGCAATTTTAAAATCAAGTCTATGTGAACCACCAACTCCTGTTCAGTTACAAGAAGCCAGGGCATTTTCTCCTCTCCACTTTGATATGGTGAACAGTGTAACCCATTTACATCCTGAGAAAACACTCATGCATTCATGTAGAAATTAAAGTGTGTTTGACGGGGCAGCAGCAGCTGATTATTAGCACTTATCCAATCTTCTTCCCAATTATCACGAGGACACTAGAAACGTGAATCTGAATATTCTAATTTAATTCTCACTTCATACTCTTTGTGCTTTCGACCTCTGCGTGCTTGTGCTAACTCCCAGCTCAAATCTTCAGTGCCTCTTGACCACATTACTCCACTCGCTATCCTGACAAGAATTGCTAATAGACCCATTTGTGGATCAGGGAGTTGAAAAGAGATTGGATGGGGGGAAAAAAAAAACAAAAAAAACCTTGACTGGCCTCAGCAGCACAGAGGCTGGGGAAGATGCATGCAGGACATTAGTGCACGGTTATAACTAATTATATCTCAAGTGAATTGCTCCTCCAGGCATGGCCAGGGATCTTTCTCTATTGTTGCACTGCTAGGAAATGAGTGCTGCTGCAGTGCTGGGTATAATATGTGGGAGTGCAGCTAGCTGGACATGTAGCACTCTCTGGCCTTCCTGTTTTAATGATTACCTGGGCACTAAGGCTGATGAGCATAAGTGAGGGTCGTGGAGACGTGACACGCTGATGCAGCGGTGACTCTTGGGTAATATATGTGGGGGTGACACTGTCAAGGAAATTGGTTTTTCAGGGTGGGGACTCAAGGCCAGAGCAACAGCCTGGTAATGAGAGCACAGGACGAATAGAGAACAGAGCTCTCCATCTCTCTCATGGAAAAGCTGTTAGTGCCATGTATTAAGACACAGAGCACTCCACCTCCACCTCCACCTCAGAAAGGAGAGAACAGACAGCCTGTCCCCGCCCACTGAGCTACAAGAATAAAAGAAAAGAAAAAAAGCAGAGGATACTGTTTAACAGCCAGCTCCTCTCTGAAGCCACTGTACACTCATGGCTGTTCATATTCTCATTGCAGTAAATAAATGAGTTGTGTCCCAATTCAGGGGCATTTGGTGGTCTAACGTGCCTTGTAGTTATCCTAATCTGTGAAGGCTGAACTGAAATGAGACTGTCTGGCATACAGAGGAGTTACAGAGTGCCCACCATTACAAATGTATCGCAAAGCAACGCTCCTGTCGCCTAGCAACAATGACAACATGTACGTTTTTCTGGAAGTTTAAGGCCTGTGGTTTTAATAGTTGTGCTGTTAGCTGTGGAACTGAGCAGAAACGCTATACTTAAATTCAAAAGTGGCTCTGTCTTGTTTGCTTTCATTACCAATGTGCAAAGAATCCTGGGATAGATCGCCATGAGGGATCCACCTGTTGGATGCTTTGTTGCTCAGGAAAAGAAGGCAGCATCGCTGCTGTGAAGCAATCAGCCTTCAAATGAAGCCTCCAAAGGGAGCAACCCCTGAATTGGGACACAGCTATGGTTATATTTAACTTCCCTGTGGTTATGAATGTGAGCCACAAATTTAGAAAGCCAGAGAGAGCTGTTTTGTGATTTTTGTTCATCTTGTCCATGTGCCTGTGAACAAACTGCTGATTTCTGATCAGCCAGTAACTCTGCAGAGCTCTTATAGAATCACAGTTCTCTCATAAAAGATGGAAATATGCAAATTTATGGTTAATCTAGGTCAGAAAAAAGGAATAAAATGCACTTAAAGAAAATAGTCAGTCACAAGAGAGGGAACTAAATACGGGGAGAAATCAGTTTCAGTGTCCGGTTGACAGACGTGTCTTTCATGATCTACAAATGAACTGAACAGTGTGTGTATGTATGGACTTGTGAAGTTTGTGGTGTTTCCAAATGCCTTGTCCAATCCACACAAACAAATTCCAAACAATTTGAACAATAAAATTAAAATACATCCTATCTCCAAAATAAATTTTACTCAAGATCATCTATCTAATGAAATACATTTTTTAAAAAGCTCCTTTCAGATATAAGTGGGTTTGCTTTGCATGTATTTACAGAATCTGTGCACAAGTGTTACCCTGACACATGTGGACTGTTTGAAATTGTTTTTAATGTTGTTGATTGTTTGATTTGTTTTTATACCTTTACAAATATATTTTAGGCATTTCCATGGTTATGAAAGTGTGAAGACAAACAGAAAATGTGGAGAAGGAGAGTGTAGGGGTTTGACCAAGGACTGGCAGCTCAGGGCTTTTACAACCATGTACTGTAAGCACACTCACCACTCAGCCGTTAGAGAACACCAAACGGTTTACTTCTATGTACCTGCCATATCCAGTCACACAGGCTTAACAAAAACCCATCACCCATTACCAACACTCACAACTGGCTTTGTTGATTGAATGTCGCTTCATATTGGATGGTGCATTCCATCTGAAGTATAAATAAGGCTTACTGCTAATGTAGCCTTTGGTGAAAATGTGTGATGTGACAAAGTGTCAGCTGAGAGAATGGTGTCACACAACACTTTGTGCTCATAACGCAGTGATGGCAGACTGTGTTACTATACCAGCTAGAGGTCAGGATCAGTTGAGTGTTGTTTATGTTCTTTGAAAGACGTGTCTTATGCTTCAGTCTGGGATATTTTGGAAATAAACCAAAAAAAGGTTTCACCTGTTCAAAGGAAAGAGGTCCAGAACTAGAGAGAAAAAGAAAAAAACATATCTGCCTAAAAATACATACTGACTGTCTTGTTTGCCTAATCCATCCCTTGGTCTTCACTGTATAATTACCACCATTAGGTTGCTAACACCAGTCTGGCACTTTTTCCTCAGCGAAATAACCCTATAGCTGTATGAAATACACCGTATTTTGGAGCAAGTGATGTCTTGGTATTGGACAATATTAAAACTGAATCATTTATATCCTGCCACGTCAACCAGCACTTCTTCACTCAAGTGGAAATTAGTGTTGAGTGTTCATACTGTATGTGTCTGTGTATACACACAGGAGAAACCTCTGAGGGTTCGGGTGTGAAGAGGTTATCCAAGTTATCTGTATACTGTTTTATTTCTTTCACAGGCCGTGCAACATTCCCATTTCCATCAGGGAAATGTGAGGTAAGAGGCTGCACTGCACTGTGTGTGACAATAGATATTTTCTCCGCTATCTATCAAATCTGTGATTGGCTCAGCGGTATTAACCTCCCAAACAGCTCAGACTCAGACTTGCTCTGACTCGTCTGTACCTCCGTCTGTACAGTGAATGGTGTGTTCTCTAGACATTCAAGGACGACCAGGTTTGAGGGAAGATAAAACGTGGTATCACAGCAGTCTGGTCTCTTTATTCTGTAGCCAATCAGTGATGACAGTGTGGCAACCTTCAGTTCCCTCACTTTCTCCTTATCTTTATTTCCATAACCTCACAAACAGAGCAGCCCTCTGAAGTTGCCGTCCTTTGTGATCTGTGAGAAACGCAATGGTCGCTGTCAGCGGAGAGCGAGGGTTAGAGCTCTGATGTGCTCTCTGAAGTCACGCTCAGCTTTAATGTCAAGGCAAAGACCTGTCTCCTCTGTGTGCGTTTGCCTGCCAAGCAGAGGATAGCAGAATGTAAGTGCAAGAGTTTTAGCAGGCCTCTCTAATCCACCGCCTTCACACAGGTCAGCCTCATTCATTATGAATGAAGTTTTGCACAAAGCTCTTTGATATCAGGAAACAATTTAGAGCTGGCTGAGAGTCAGTGTCTGAGGGGACCAATAAAAAACACTTCTAATGTATTGCAAATTTCAGGTCAGCATGTGGTTTCTTATAAGAGTCACAGTGGACTGTAGTCCCAGGAGGGTGTAAGACATTACAATGTCACTGCTTAGTACTGTGCCAGCCGGTTTAAGTTTTATATGAATTCAGGAACATCAGGTTTCAGCACTGGTTACTTTGGTAAAAAGTTACTTCCTTCAACTTGACACACCTCTATCCTGTTTTTTCAGATGCTACAACAGCTTTACTTTGTGTAAACAGGGGAACTTACTCATAAATCAATGAATCTCCTTCTCCACGAAGGTTACTGAGATCACATAGCAAAGACTCACATGCAAACACAAGCCGGACCCTGAAAGATTGTTCATTGTAGCGTTTGAAGGTGCACTCCATTTTCACCTTCGCTAAAAACTGGCAGCTGTCAAGATTATGCTCACGTACCAGTCAGCGAGTCACGCTCCTTGAAAATGGAGTCCCTGGCAGCCGCCCACTTTATTCTATCAGAGGCAGACTGAGGTATTAAGGCACATTAGTCTCATTTCCAATTCACTGACTGGGCCAGATCGCTTTCCTTCATTTTCATGCACAGATGGGATTAAATGGCCAGATTAAAGATGAACTCCTGGCACTGTCCACCGGGCAGATTTATCACTCTAAAGATGGACCCAAATGCAGTGAGGCAGATATGACATGATTTTCCTCTTAGACTCTCATTGAGAGCATGTGAAGTTTGTTAAAGTTTGTTAAAGGAATGGAAACTGTGGGGAGAAATGCTGACTTTGAGTTTGAATTAAAGATTCAAGAGCTGATAGTAGTTTGGGCTCAAACTTTTGAAATGTTTTGACATTATTGAAAAAAAAAAAGACACAGAGCGATGCTGATGATAATTCTTTGGGTTTGTCGGCTATTATCTGAGTTTAAGGCAAAATAAACTCGAGCTGCCAAGCTACCGCACACAGTGGTGAACATCAAAACAGGTTTGGACAGTTAATTTGGACTCTCTTTCTGCACTTTTCTTGAAGCTGTGTGAGGTCCAGTAAATCACCTAGGGAGGCAGGTCTGCTCGCTGTGACAACACACAGAGAAAACTTCCCTCACCATTTTGGAGGAAAAGCTGCCACTCAAAAAAAGAAAAAAAAGAAGAAATGAACAAAAACACATGCGTCATCACTTATTCTCTCCAGATTTTATTTATTTGTGTGTGCTCATCAGTCCCTGAGGTGAATACACCCAATTCCACCTCTTTATTTCCCTGCAGAACTCTATGGTCTGAGTAGATATTGGTAAATCAGCTGATGCACTGGAACTGATTCTTTCTGCCTCATTTTCTCCAAACATTCTCCTCCAAATTCTTAGCAGCAGCCACAACACCGAGATTGTGTTGAAACATCCATTTGCCATGGCAACACATGTGGAAACTTGATGTCCAACAACACTGAGGCTCATTTCTTCTGTCCAAGACTTTTTAAATGTGGGCTGATGTCTGATTGAAACATGTAAACAACCGGCCTCTGAGTGCATTTTGTAATCACTTTGATTGCTTTTCTACAGAAATTACTTGTGTATAGCACTTTTGTATAATTATTGAGATGCACAACACATGGTCTCTGATTATAAAGTGATCAGCATCAACATTAAAACAGGTGACTGGTTTTAATGTTGATGCTGATCAGTTTATTTGTTTTTGTCTGAGTCATGTCATGAAGCTGTGGAAATAACTCTTTAGTTCTGATCAAATTACTAATGATTAATGGTTCGATATAATGTTTTCAATAACCTAGTCATTTTTTAAACAAGAATCAACTTGTTTATGTGCTGCAGGTGTGTATCCAACAACAGCAGATCATAGATCTCCGTCACTCACTCTGACTGGAATAATCTTTTTTTCCCTACTCTTTCTCTCACACTCACAGAAGTCCAGAGATATGAAAAAAATTACACAATGTTTCCTACTAGGGCCGGGACTCGATTAAAAAAATTAATCGAATTAATTAGAGGCTTTGTAATTAATTAATCGCATTTAATCGCATATAAATATTTGACCTGAGAACAGTGAGAAGCATTTTTTTTTCACATGGATTTTAGTATACCATTGAATGACTGAATACATAAGCTTAAGCATTCAAGGTGGTACTTAACCAAGACCAACAGACTAGGGATGCAAATTATCGATTCATTCATTAATCGATATTTGATACATACAGATTAAATGGTCTTTCCTTCCAATACACTATGATGATTACTGTAGTATTTAACTAGGCTACTTAAATCACAGTAGCATAAACTGATTTGTTGAACTCAGCCTGATGTAAACATTAATAAAACTCAGTAACCAATCACACAGGCAGCTCCATGTTGTCCCTGTGTGATGTTCAGGGACAGGTCAGGACAGTCTGAAGACAGAGCACTCTGAGGGTGAAGTCCTATCATAATGAGATGAGCTGCACCTGTGACAGTGACAGGTCATAGATATAGCGCTGCAGCTGAGCAATTAGCGCTATATAGCGCATTTAGCATGCGCCCGTGTCTGTGTATCTATGTGCAGGCAGAGATCAGAGATGGTGTGTTAAATAACCATGCTAGCGTTTCACCAGCTCTCATCTCTGCCAGTCAGCCTCTCAAACTGCCGCCTCTCTCGCGTGCGGCGCACCGCACGTAGACACACGTGAGAAAAAAAATTGAAAAAAATTGAAAAAAAATTTGATAAGTGCGATTAAAATGCGTTAATTTTTTTAACGCGTTAATTTTCGTGTAATTAGTTAATCGTAATTAACGCGATAAAGTCCCGGCCCTATTTCCTACACATGTAAACAAGCTGTGATATCACAAAATGCCTGTAGGTATAGACCTTAAACATTTAAAGATAGCACAGAGAAACTCTACATCTTCAGCAAGTGAAGGTGAAAATGGCCTCAAACTGTGAAGGTCAAAACATCCCAGTGAAGTCACAAATAAGCAACACATTTGTGAGTGGGAGGGGAAAGTGTTAAGTGTAATGGGAAAACAGCAGCGGTACCTGTGTAGCCCAAAGAGTTGTCTTCCTCCTGTTCAGTGGTGGGAGCTGGCGTTGCCTCTTCGTTGACCCCTTGCTCAGCGACTCCCATGTCTGTCAACAATAACACCACAGGGACTGAGAACCCAGAAATATTCTGCCCACTTTCCCCACCCACGGTCCAAACCTCTTGCCCTCTGCATCCTTGGAGCGAGCAGAGAGCGAACACACCGAGAAGTGCCAGGTTCCATCCAAATAAAATCTGTCTCTGGCTCCAAAATTCAAACACCCACATTGCAGTATAAACAACCAAACATCCACAGCTGTGTATAAATTCAGTCTGTGTGTCTGGGGTAAACAGAATTATTGATAATTTCAGTGAGAATCAGTTCTTGGGTATAGATCCATTAGGAGGAGGCGCTGGTGCAGTCTCCAGGCTTCAGGCTCTCTCTCTCTCTCTCTGTGCTCAGCAGGAGGTTGTCCTGTTGTCCTGTGTACAGCTTGAGTCTAAGTGTGAGGGTGTCAATAGCCATAAGTGGCTGGACCCCAAAGGGAACACATGGGCAGGACAGAGGAGGGGAGGGCCACTGCGTGATTGACAACGGCCACTCAGCGTTCACACACACACACACTGTGCACACAGTCCTGATGCAAATACAATGATGCGCCATTAACTGCTAATCAGCTCCTTTTGATTCAGGTTGGTCTTTGTGCCTGTGTCTTCCTCAGTGTGACAGGTTGAGCGTGTGTGACAGGCGGCATGAGGGCGGGACAGTGGGAGGGGGGGGGGGGCGAGGAGAAGAGAGGCCAACAGGGCTTGGGGTGTATGTGGCTTATAGGGGGAGATGTCTGGCCAACTGTGCCCTTATGATGGCTCTGTGTGAAATAAATCAGACTCAGCAATGCCCTTTCTCTTTGTGGGCCGCTGACAGGGGGTTAATGTGGGCAGGGAGGTTGGGCTGGGGAGGTAAGAGGAATCTTAATCAAAGTGCATCCAACCCCTTTAGCTAACTGAGTGGCAGTCTGTCGGAAGTATCTGCTTCCTCAATGAGATCTGGCATCACTTCTGATAAATAGCAGACGGGCCGACAGAATTGTTCATTGGAGAGTACTTTAGATCACCGGAGTGTGAAGAAGAGGGCGACCCATCATTTCATCTATCCCGCCCACCATTAGAGAATTGACAGCATAAATCAAAGGGGACTTTTGCAAACACAGTGATGACCCAAATACCCCATTTCATAACAGTTTTGGACACATTAATAACAGTAAAAACAAAAAAATAGTGATCACGTCTCCACTGCTGCTCCTGTAGTGCTGCAATTAATGTAACGGTTAAAGGGCCTCACGCTGAGCCAAAGCTATTATCTGGCACTTTGCTCTGCCTATCTGTTTACCCAAACAGCAGCAGTCTGAGTGACAGCGCTACAGGAGAGCAGGGCCTCTGTGTCACACTGAAACAACCACGTCGGTTAGTCAGGCACATGCACATGGAGGAAGTTCGGCGACGACACACACAAAACATGAAATGGAAACGTGCTTGAAATGAAGAAACACACGCATCAATCAGAGTCTGATGTTCGGTCTGACACTTGCAGAGTGACACCAGCGGGATGTAGCTACAGTATGTGGTGCTTTCAAACTGTTGTAAACAGACAAATTAAACTCAAATGCAACATCTGCTTCTGTCAAAACAGTCGTTTGGCACTGACAGCAATTGCAGGCTGCGACAAGTATCAAAATACAAATGTGTTACAAACAAGGAGTGCTCTTTCTTGAAACAACATACACAGACTTTCATTGGCATCCATTTACCGACTAAAACCAATAAACAAGAGGTGCATGTCTGATGATGTTTCAACAACATCATCAAAAAAACACACAACATATTAAGCCTATACACTGAACATTCAAGTTCATTTTTGATTTCTGGACTGAATAATAATAGTTGTCAATGTCCTGCAAAAACCTTGTATCTAAGAGCATCAGTTTTTTTTTTTTTGGCTTTTTTTTTGCCTTTATTTGATAGCTCATAGTGAGATAGACAGGAAAGGGGGAGGCAGAGCGAGGGGGAATGACATGCAGGAAAGGTCTGCCCGACGCATGATTCAAACCGGGGACGCCTGCGTTGAGGACTGTAGCCTCTACTGTACATGGGGCGGCCATGCCCCATGTACAGTAGACATGGGGCATGCGCCACGCACCACCCCAGAGCATCAGTTTTACATGAGGTGAGAAAACACACATTTAAAAACGGGCTATACAAATAAAATTGCCTTGCCTTGCCTAAAGACGGTTTTATCATAATTAATACTATTAGGACAAAATTAATACACTTATATACGTACAAGTAAACAGATAAAACACATATTTTGAGCCCTGTAAACTGTGGAGGCCTTTATGTCTTCGTGTGGACTCCCCGTCCATCTGATTCCCTGGGTGGTCCACAGTCAGCGGTCCAATTAGTGACCACTTCAGAGCTCATTAACAGGTGGTGTACCCAGCTGCCCCTGGGGCACCGGGACAGAAAGTCGGGACCTCAGTGTTGCCTCACTACCCCCTTTTAGCATCAACACAGCCTCTAGCCTCAGCTCCCATGTTGGCTAATTAATGGGGACACATGTGCAGATAACTGACTGCTTTCCAAAAGATACAAAGGAGAGGGCCTGTGCCCCCTCCAGTCACTCCTCCTGGGCCCCAGACTATAAGTCCTGCACCCCCCCATCAAACATGAGAGCATGCCCTCTCTCCTTGGCCACAGGCCTTTCTTCGTTGAACAATCAGCAGGGCTCCACGGAGGCCGGAGCTTTGGCTCTGTTTTCATACTGAATTATGAGCTTGACTCAAACTAACCAGATTTGACTTGAGTGGGTGTTTGCAATGCTGTGTCGATGCGGACCCATCAGCACTTTAGCCTCTGTACAACCTGACACGACAATAAACCTGATGTCTAACTTATCGCCCTCGTAGTGGAGGTTGTTTAGTCTGACAAACGCTGGGAGCTCTTAATAGATGTGAATGAAGAAGCTGGAGAGGGCTAGCTGTTGTCTCATTGTTATCTTGTCACGTATTGGCAGCAGCGCTCCGGCCGTGGCAGCTCGTATAGGTGATGGATGGGTTTAAAATGATGAGTGTGGGGAGTCTGACTCTGGGGCTTGTTAACAGGACTGACTGATTGTTTGCTGTAGGACAAGTTCCTTCACACAGCCTGATCAGAGAGGCGGCATATTTCTGTAACATGACCTCGAGCAATTTCAGTGATTAAATTGGTTTCTTGGAAATTGTTCTCCCCTAACATCTGTTTACTTTTTGTCTGATGACAGTGAGAAAATATGAGCAGCCAACAGGAATGCTAATTGTGGCGCAAAGCCGATGAACTCTCACTTCTTGCATTCATACAGTAACCTTCATTCTCAGAGCTAAATATTTAAATGTCCCGGCTCAAGAGATTCAAGCCCATAAAACTATCTCAGTAGCATCTTCAACATTTCAGACCTGGATTCAATTGTCTTCAAAATTATTAAATACAGACAAGAGACAAAAAGAGACAAAGAGTACCAAAAAAAAAAAAAGTATTTTCAGCAGAAGCCAGTCTGTCTGCTTCGTCTGTTTCCACAGCACCATTACACTCATTTCCATTTTGATTACACTTTCTTTGTTTTCTGCATGACTAATGGAGACTTAATCAGGCCTTGAGATAATACATACATATGCAGTGAGCACACACTGCTGCGCTGGAGAGTAAAAAAGGACAAAGTCAAAGTGGAGTAGTTTTTTTTGTATAAGTTCTTAAGTAATGCTTTCTAAAAAAAAAAGAGAGAGAGAGAGAAAGACAAGTAAAAACACTCTTTAACCACAGAGTCCTTTAGATTGACGTCTAGAGATGCATAATGTGCTGTCTGAATAAGGAGATCTTGTGTACTTGCATATGTGAAGACAAAAAACTGTTGACATGTGGCAGCTTGCTCTTCTGAGAGTTCCATATGTAAAATGTGATTAATACGTAACATGAGTGAGCAGTTAGCATAGCTTAGCAGACTTGCTAAGGTCACTAATTCAGAAGTGAATTCTTTGAGCTTCACTATTTTTGTGAAAGTGGTGATGACAAGACCAC